>NW_020951957.1:1733705-1975182 GCF_900497805.2 Vombatus ursinus
TCATTCATTCATTCATTCATTCATTCATTCATTCATTCATTCATTCACTCATACTACCCTGATAGTCACTATTCCTTTTTATAGTCTACAAAGATGTTTACAAGAAAATTATCTTTGAAGATTTTGTGAATGGCAAGTACTTACTGCTATTATAAGTATTTTATAGCTCAATTTAGTTGAACTTCAGGGCCCAGAGATAAACCATCTGTTCATTTAGCAATTATTTTTGGGGGCTTTTTTTAATTGAGTCAGAGTAGGTAATATGGTACTAGAAATGCAAATTGCTACAAATATTAATAATGGGGGGATCCTACTGTCAAAAACAGTTGGTTTATTGTGATCATCTCATAAATACATTCTAAAAAGATGCCTTGTTGAATATGCCCTATAAAAATATTTTGATATTGTCATATTTAGTATCTGATTTTTCTTTTTCTTTTCTTTATTTATTTTGGCTAGGCAATGGGGTTAAGTGACTTGCCCAGGGTCACACAACTAGTAAATGTCAAGTGTCTGAGGCCAGATTTGAAGTCAGGTCCTCCTGACTCCACGGCTGGTGCTCTATCCACTGCGCCAGCTAACTGCCCCTATTATCTACTTTTTCAAATCAGTTTTGTGGAATAATAAATATTTAAGTAAGCCTATAATATTGATTTCTTAAAGCCAACATGCCAGAATCTGTGTGTGTGTGTGTGAGTGTGTGTGTGTGTGTATGTACATATGTATATCATTGCTGCCACAGAATATGAGCATTTCAGAATTGGAAGGAACCTCAAAGGTCATCTAGATGGAACCATATCCTCAAAAGAATTCTTATTAACGTACATGCAACAAGTAGTCACCCAGCCTTTTCTTGAAGGCTTTGAAAGATGGAGAATTCACCACATCTTGAGGAGTCCATTTTGCTTTTGGATAACTCTAATTGTTCAGAAGTTTTTTTATACTTCAAACCCAATATTTCAACCTCCCAGTTTCAACCAAAAGTTGAAATTGTTCCTAAATTTTCCCTCTGGGTCCCAACAGGATAAATCAAACGTTTCTTCTATATACCAGTTCCAAAAGTACTCTAGGACAATTTTCATGCAGCCTTCAAATGGTGAAACACCCCCAGATCCTTAAACAAATCTTCTTATGGTAACAACTCTTTTCTATTCTGTTTGCTCACTTCCAAATGTTGTCCAACATATCAATACATTGATTAAACCATAGTTCACAGAACTGACCAGAATTCTTCATCTGTGATTTGACTAGACTAGGGTACAGCATGTCTATTTCTTGCTTATTTCTGGTATCCAAGCTTCTTTTAATGCAGATGAATATTGCTTTAGTATTTTTGGCTCCTGAAGCATATGGCAGACTCAAATTTTGCCTGTAGGTCACTAAAACCTTAGATATATTCCAGACAAATGTACCTCTACCACCTAGTACTCATAAAGTTTTTTTTTTAACCCAAGCATAAGACTTTACATTTGTCTCTATTAAATTCCTTCTTTTTATTTGGCCCAAAGTTCTAGCCAACTGAGTTCTTTTATGGATTTTGATGCAATGTGCTTATACAAGTTTATAAGCTACACAACAAAATTTATTTCATAACACAACATCCTACAATCACAGGATCTTGGAGTTGAAAGATACCTCAGAAACCATCTAGTCATCTGCTTTAAGTTTTCTGGTGATGGGAAGCTCTTTACTTACCAAAGAACTCCATTTAATTTTTAGATAACTCTAATTTTGACATTAAACTCAAATCTGTCTCTCTTTAGTGTCCACACATTGCTCCTATTTCTGCCTTCTACAACCAAGAAGAAGTATAATCTCTCTTACATATGACTGCCCTTCAAATACTTGAAGATAGGTATCATGTTCTTTCTTTGGATTAAACATCTCCAGTCAGTACCTTTAAATTATTTTCATAAGGCAAGATTTCAGGTCCCTTGGTGCCCTTCTTCTACATGGGCTTCTCCTAGCTTTCCTGTCTTTTTCTAAAATGTGGTAATCAGAATTGAATACAAAATTCGATATGTATCATGATAAAGGTAGAGGACAGCAGAATTGCTGCTGCCCTATGTTTTTACTCATTCAAGTTAAAATCTCATTATGTTTTTGGTTACCAAGTCATATTATTGACTCAAATTGAATCACTATCCACTAAAACCTAGTTCTTCTTTCAGAAAACTTGATGTTATTTTTTTCTTTACCCTCAAAGAGCACATTATTTTGTTTTGGGGAGGGGAGGAGTACTAAAGCATGGGACTTTATGTTCATCAATTGTAAATTTGATTTTATTAGTAAGTTCATTGTACTAACTTGGCATTTTTTCTAAATTCTGGCTGTTGTCTAATATATTACCTATCCTTCCCAACTTCATGCCATTCATGTCTTCTTCCAAGACATCAATAAAGTAGTGAAACAGGCAAGAAGAGATGCCGAGGGCAATTCACGCAAGTCTCTAAGTTGGCTCTGATTCAGTCATCAGCATTCTTTGAATCTAGTTATTCAATCTGTTCCATCTAATTTCACTGTCATCTTGCCCACATATGTCCATTTCTTCTCTCATAGCAAAGGCTCACTGGTTTTTATAATGCCTTCGCTATATGGGTTAGTGGCATTTAAACAATGACTGTCTTGTCTAAAAGATATCATAAGAGGCTTTGTCAAAGGACCCATTGAAATGTAGACATGTTTATTATATGCCTCTGATCTTCAGTTTAGTAACTAGAGTTAGTATGGCTTCATCTGTTCTGGATGTTCACATTGGCTCTTAATGATTAATGTTTTCATTTCTAAGAGCCCCAAAACTATCCCTTTAAGATACGTTTTAAACTTTTTTTCTGAGACTCAAAGTCAAGCTAAATTGTCACATGGTTTAAATATTCCACATTTTTCCTTTTCTTCTTGACAAGTAATGCCTGTCTTCATTCCTGTAGTACATCTCTCATCCTCCACAATTTTTTTCAAGTTCCCTCCACTGACATGAGTGATCACTCACAAGTTCTCTCTGACATCATTCATCTGATCTCAGCAGTTTGAGCTCACCAAGAGAGTGCTCTAACCAGATCCTTACTTATTTTGAATTTCAAGTTCCTGTTAACAGTTTTTATTCTGTTGAAAAGTTATCATTGTTGAACAAAATAAAGGTTCAACAGACTGCCCCAAATCTCCTTTGAATAGAATAATCATTACATGTACTCTGAGCACTGATTCGGCCTCTTCTTTGATTGCCTCCTTTCCATATAACATAACTAGAAGAGATGCTTTTTGTTGTCCTTAGGCTTCATCGCCAATCTCAGATCATTCTGTTGGGTTTTTTTTTTGACAATTCTGACACTATTCTGATAGAATCATGTCATTGATTTTCATTCATCTTTGGTTATTTGCCATTCCTTGCATATTCTTGTACACGCACTTTAAAAATTAAACTGGTTGATGAGGTTTACATATAATTTTTTACCACAAGTGATATCAATCAATTAACTCATTCATAAGACTTAGTTCCAAATGACATTTGACAACTTGAACAAATCAAACCTACTATACAAGATGAAAAATGCCACCTTTGAGAGTACTGGTTATTTTAAATAATGTGCCATAGGCTTCAAAGTCAATTTAAAAAAAAATATTTCAAGTTTGGAATAACCTCCCAAAGTGACTACTTCAAAAAGGATAATTCTCATGTTTGTCATAGTATCTATAGATATAGTTTTACACTCTCAAATACAATGCAGAGATCTCCTGTTTTACAGAAGTGCCAGCTTCATGAAATAAGTGACTAGTAAAAATGATTTATATTTGGCACCCCATATTTTGGTGATAGCTAGTGTCGTGGAATTTTAGCTAGTCACTCCAGTTTCTTAGGATATGTAAGTTAGATAGAGTCTTGGTAAGCTATGGAGATTGTCAATTGCCTACAGTATGATTTTCATATTCTGCTATCTGTATTGGTTAGTCCTGTTGTAGATAATGTAATGGTTAGTTCATCTGTGTGTGAAGAACTGACCATGGGATACTCAGGGAACTTTTACAAGGGAGCCATGCCTTCCTGGGGATGCAGAACTTTGGATCTTAAATTTCAGGCAAGGCACAGAAGCTCGTATCGAGGACAATGTAAGTCAGTACAACATACAGGTGCAAGCTCAACATGGAAATTCCAGAAAGTACCACTCTGTTAAAGGCAATCCAACATGGAGTATAAGAGCACTGGAAGAATCCAGCAAGCTGGGGGATGGATTTATTTAGTGGCAAAAAGCCAATTGCAAGGAGACCTCTTCTGTTAGCTTCTTGGATGCTTGACAATGACAGAATAGCCACTGAGGGAGAAAAAAGAACCTGTTGTTTCTATGCTCCATCATATTTAAATTTCTTCATCCTCCTCCTTCTCGATGTTAAGATAGTTCTAGACAGATACTCAACAAGAGCTTGTAGATAATTGATTTACATCTCCTTAGTCTCTTATTGCTCTTTCTGCTTATCCGATAATGCCAACTTCAATTTATTGTATTTTGTTCTGTGAAACCTTTTAATTAATCTATCCTGGTCATTTTATTCATTGTGCTAGTTCCTTTCTTATTAATGCCACTGTCTATTCTCCCAACCATAAAAGGAAGGAAGGAAGGAAAAAAAAGAAAAAATGAAAAGAAGGAAGGAAAGAAAGAAAAAAGAAAAGAAGGAAGAAAAGGACAGAAAAATGTTATGGATCATATTTTGAATTTTTATTGAAATATGGTAAATTAAAAAAAAACTTTGATCATTTCTTTTATGTAAGCTTTAGCATTTTGATCCTGTGCTAACTCATAGTTACACAAGCATGCCTTTAGAAGACTCATTCCTATTGCAAATGCCATTAATGAAGTGGGAACTGAAAGCCTTCAATACAATTTCTGCATATTTTTTATTGTTTTCCTCATTAATTCTATTGCTATGTTTTTACCTTTCCATTAAAAGTACATGGATAACAATACATCTAAAGCCAAGGACTAAGGGAACTGTCATTTTAGATTGGGGAGGGATGAGGGTGGAATTTCCTAGATATTTTCAATTTTGGAACTACATAAGATTTCCCATGTAAAAAGTAAGCATATTTGATGAATAAACTGAGTTCTTGTCTAACATATATAACTGTACATATAATATAGATGAAGCAATGTTGATTTTATAATAGGTGTACATACATATATATATATTATATATATATATCATATACTGTAAGATCAGCATTGTTTCTTCTGTTTGGTTAGCAGGCCAAATATAAATGAACATTACTCATTTCCAGAAAATTACCACTTTATTTACATTTTCAAAAATAACAGAAGCCTATGCAATTTAAAGTATCACCTTAATCATCATTAATTCCTCAATGTCCACACATTCCTTTGCAAATACACACTTATGCTTATAAAGCATTATCTTATTGTGTGGCAAGAACAAATAGATTCAGCAAAATTCCATTGGAAGGAAATAAATTTTTTTTGAGTCTTAGTTTCAAGACAATCCAGTTCTAAAGTTTCCATGTGCTTCTTTGATTTCGAAGCAGACAAATCCCCAATTAAAAATAATAATAAAAACGACCTTCAAAAACTCCCCAGCTGATACTACTATTGACACTAGCCGTTAGC
This sequence comes from Vombatus ursinus, assembly GCF_900497805.2. Classification (NCBI taxonomy): domain Eukaryota; kingdom Metazoa; phylum Chordata; class Mammalia; order Diprotodontia; family Vombatidae; genus Vombatus; species Vombatus ursinus. Next base: position 1,739,318 of record NW_020951957.1, read on the forward strand.
CACGAGCAGAATTTTTCAGCTGAGTTTTAAGCCTCTGAGAAATTGGGTTTCTAATGGAAATACTGACAGGCTCTTTACTGCAGCAGTACTAGCAGGCGCCATTGTAATATATGAGACTGAGTGAGATATGATACAGGCCCACAGGTAATTAATGGCAGGAGGAAAATAAAATAGAAACCCAACATCCCACTGAGAGCATGACTCAGTGGAAGAAACTCATAATAAAACACGAAGAATGTCTATTTAGCAAAGAGCTGTGTGAGAAATCTTGTAAAATAAATCATGCACAGGGACTGTGGCTAGGAGCAATCTGTGCATATGCTCTTATAATCAAGACTTTGAAAAATACCTATTAAAGAGCATTTATTTGGTTAAGCAAAATTTCACTAATGCAGTAAAAAGGCAGGCCACTACTGAAGTAAGGCATGAATATCCAGCAGGGGTGGGGCTTTCTAGAAAGGCTTTTGTGGAATGTCCACCTGCTAAAGGCCCAGGAATGTCCACTTCAGAATTCCTCCTATGGTGTTTTCTTAGAATGTTGCATGTTTCAGGAAGCACTTTTCTCTCCCCAGTGACTTCCTGAATTTCTCTCCTTGGCTCCAGGGTTATTTTTTTATTTTCTCCAAGAGAACGTGGAAGTCTCGAGATCCTTTAGTCGGAAAGTTCACTGTTCTTTGAAGACTTGTGTAATTTCTTTTAGTTTTGTCTATGTGCAATGGATTCCGCCATTATGATAGAAGTCCCCTTCGTTCTTGTTCTTCAGGCACTAGTTAAGGTTAGCTCCTATGTGTTTGGGGAAATTCTCAGAGTAATTAACAGTTAAGGAAATTGTGCTCATACTCTCTGGACATTGTAGCAGGCATCAAGGAAATAAGGTTAAGAAATATCCCTGAGGAAAAACATCTACCATAGTGTTCTATTATCAACAATGTACTGGTAAGTTTAACAACTGGCTCTCCAAAAAAGTATGACACACTTTTAAGTTTAACTGGCATTTTTAACATTTTCTTCATTACTTTCTTCATTGCAATCAAGAAAAACAATAAATCAAGTGCTTATTTGTAGCATTTATCATTTTCAGAGGTATAAATGCTCACACTGAAAATTTAACAATCAGTTTTCTAAGGAATTGATATGAACTGACTCCAACACACTCCTGCCTATTTTTCACTGATTCTTAATATGAGGTTCAGAGTGGCATTTTATAATTTATTTTATATTTTGCAATAATAGACTTTTCCTTTATATTATGCCTCAATCTTTAGTTTGACACAAGAACTACACTCATCTGGAGAAAGTATTTGCATTGAGCTTTCTTATAGTAAGGCTAGAATGTAAATGGTGAATGATTTGAAATTCCAGGAGTAAATCATCTTATTAATTAACATAAAATATATGCATATATATGTATATACATACACACACACTTAACACTTAACCCCGGACTTTACAAGTGTACACACACACACACACACACACACACACATACACACATATACTTTACAAGTATGTACATATATATTATATATACACACTTGTATATATGTATATACACGTATGTTCATAGGTATACTTGTATATATGTATACATGCATTATATATACACAAACATGCATGCATACACGCACATTTACATACACACATACATATACATGCACACATATACATGCACACACACATATACATATAGACATACATATATATACATGTACATATACATACATATATATATATATACTTGTAAAGTTCAGGGTTAGGTGTTTAGTTGATGTTTGCTGATGTGTTAATAGATTAATTGGAGCTTTTTATGCAGCTTTTTAAGCAACAAGAAAAGCTCAGCTGAGGCAATGCACAAAAAATGATCATGGGCGCTCCATTTCTATACAATAGGTCAGGAATAAATGAATGAATGAATAAATAAATAAATGAATAAATGATGAATGCATATTTAATCCACCTCTGCACTGCTATTGATGTTGGTGTATATTGAGCAAGACCAGCCAGGCTCTTTTTGAAATTGCAGTGCGTTGTATGGCATGTGGTACAATAGAAGCGAAGTCTCAGAAATGCTTGTAGCAACCTGGCTTAGGTATTTTGAGCTTTACCTCCTTTCTTCCCTGGTGCTGTGATGCATGGCCTTGTCTACTTTATCTCATGGGAGGGTAGCAATTTGGGAGTTTGTGTGCCATGTCCATTTTTTTTTTCCTAGGAGTTATTCTGTGGTCCATGGCTAGTTTCTCTATGACTAGCCGAGATGCAGAGTAGATCTAAGAGGAGATCTCAGCACTGCAAACATATTTTTCCAGAGTCTGGCTCAAATTGCATATCTGATTCTTCCAGAACAAAAATATGACAATCTATTTCCCTTCTCCTGGGTTAGTAACACAGCTACATAACATTAATTTCAATGAAAACCCAATTAAAGAAACCGAGATAGACTTTTATCTGAAAAAACATATTGTATTTATGAGTTGTTTACTCGTTTTCGGTCATGTTTGACTTTTGATGACCTCATTTGGGGTTTTTTTGGCAGTGATATTGGAGTGGTTTGGCATAAAGTGACTTATTCAGGGTCACACAGCTAGTAAGTGTCTGAGGACAGATTTGAATTTAGGAAGATGAGTCTTCCTAACTCCAAGCTGGGCATCCTATCCACTGAGCCACCTAGCTGTACGAACTGTGTTTAATTTCTTATTCTGCTTAGTTATCATGAAGATACTATATAAATTCATAAATGGATTGAAACAATAAGATTATTAAGAATCTTTACACTACAGATTAGAGTGTACCTCAAAGTATGACAACATAAATGAGTGAGATTCACAAATGTTTTCCATGCATGTTAAGTAAATTGGGGAATTACAAGTTATTTCAGAAGCCATACTTAGCATGTAGCTAATGAGCTTCATGAAACCAGCATATGATGCTATATTGAAAAGTTGGCCATATAGGTGAAGGGGTGGTGCCTATCTTTGGAACCTCAGGTTTGTCCATTTCTCCCAGATCATGCCCATCTCCTCCCACCATGTGACCCAGGAGGCATGTCTTTCTTTTGTTACACTCCTCTATTCTTTCCCCTACTATGGAAAACAGAAATTTCAGTGAGATGATTTTTAAATCAAGCCATCTGAATTTTGACTTGAATTTATAAATCAGTAGTGTAGGGGCAACTGGTTCCAATATCTCTACTATTTAGAAATACATGGAAGTTATTATATAATAATAATAATGCACAAAACAACAAATAATAATAAAACAATAATAATAAAAAAGATAAAAAAAGAACAAAGCCATAACAGTCTATCATGATTACAACTCAGATTCTCTGAAAGCAAGGAAGCAATGACAGCTAATTTAGATCGAGGTCCAGACCTCTGTCCTATTTAGTACTGTGTTATTTCTAGCTATTCATTGGCTTCTTCTTTGGAAATTCTTTCATACACAATTAATTAATAGATATACTCTGTTAATTAATAGATATTAGTAATAACTAATAATCAGCATATATATAGATATATATGTATATATGTGTATATATGTGTATATATGTATATATGTGTATATATGTGTATATATGTATATATGTGTATACATGTGTATATATGTGTATATATGTATATATGTGTATATATATGTGTGTGTGTGTGTGTGTATGTATATATATATATATATATATATATATATATTACAGAACATTTTCGACCAATCACAGCTGTAGGAGACAATATCAAGAATTAGAAATAGTTAAAATCAAATATTTAAGAAATGCCTGCTGTTTGCAGGGAGCAGAAGAACTGGATTTTTGTCATTTCTCTGATCTGTAGAAGCAATAACAACAGCAAACAGATTCAGTCCGTCCCACCCACATACCATTTCTCCATGAATAAACAGAGCAATGGAAAACTCCATTCACATTATCGATATCCTTTCTTTTCCTTTTGCCACCCTGTGTTGAGTTTTATTCAAAAATGCCCACATATTCCTCTCCAATCCTGAACTGAACTTTGGCATGAAGATGCTTTGGCTCTAAGTCCTTCACATGGCACCATGGGATCTTCCTGGTCCAAAAAGAAAGAACTTTCACTATCTCGTATATGTAATCATATACCGGAGTCTGGTCATGTTCATGTAGGTTTAAGATTTGTTTTCTTAGAATCTCAGAGTCACAGATTTAGAGTTAGAAGGGATATTTACTTTTGCATCTTTGTCTGAACTTATTCACTCAATAAATTAAATAATGGATACCATGAGGATGGATGGGGATGATTTCATTCTATCTACAGTAATTTCTAGTTCTAGTCACTTTAGACTTACTATAACAAAAGTCTTAACATTTTTTTTCTGTCCTTGTCACTTGAGATGTATGCTTGACTAACCTTTACTTCCACCCACACCAAAATAAATAGCTTTCCTCACCTAGAACTTCATGTTAACCTTTGTTTTGGTCAGAGGTTCAGTTCATTTTTTTTAATTGAAAATGCCTCACTACTATCTAGAAATTGTCTAATTTCTATGGCCCACAAATCGATTGTTATCTACGGCTAACACTGAGAACTATATGAGTAGCCAAAGAAATTAATAGTTTCTTTGATCCTTTTAAAGTGTTATTACTTCTGAGAGACCAGTCCTTTCTAATGGGATGTTTTCTCACTGTATATGCAAAGCTGTATGTATCTCACTGCTTCTGCAAATTATTTGTCTGCTGATAAGGAAGAGATTAGAAAGGAGGTATGTCTTTAAATCTATAACCAAAAATGTTTCAAAACAGCCTTATCGTGATAACTCAACTTAACAAACATTTATTACATTCTTAGCATAGTGGAAAGAACTCTGCCTCTGGAGTCAGGTCTAGTTTCAAATGAATCCCATCTCTGATGCTAGCCATGGGGGTCCCCCAAGGCTCAGTGCTGGGCCATTTTCTTTTCGTCTTGTCTACTGTTTTACTTGGTAATCTCATTACCTCCCTTGGAAGCTTGGTGGTGTAGTAGAGTACTAGTCCTGGAATAGGAAAACCTGAATTCAAATCCAGCTTCAGACACTTACTAGCTGTGTGACCCTGGGAAAGATACTTCACCTCTGTTTGCCTGAATTTCCTCAGTTGTAAAATGGAGATAATAACAACACCTACTTTCAAAATTGTTGTGAGGATCAAATAAGATAATATTTGTGAAACATTTAGCACAGTGTCTGGTACGTAGTAGGTACTATAGAAATGCTTGGTGTTATTATTAATCATTATTATTATTTCAATTCTTATATCTGTACGGATAACTTTCCATTCTATTTGTTCAGCCACAACCTTTTATTTTCTGATCTTCAGTCTTAAACTAACTGCCTATTAGATATCTTGAAATAGATGTCCCATAGACATCTTAAACTCAACATGTCCGAAATAGAACTCATAACCTTCACCCCAAACCCTTCCCTCTTCCTAACTTCCTCATTACTGTCTAGTCCATCACCATTCTTCTAGTCACCTGGGCTCACAACCTAGGTGTCATTCTCTACACCTCATGCTCTCTTGCATCCCACATCCAATTTGTTGCCAAGTTCCGTTGTTTTTACTTTTTTAATATCTCTTGCAGATTCCTCTTCTCTCCTTGAACACTGCAACCACTCTGGTGCAGGCTTTTATCACCTCATACCTGCACACCAAAACAGTCCTAGCCTCAAGTCTCTCCCTGCTCCAATCCTATCCTCCACTTACTGTCAAATTGATTTTCTTAAAGTGCAGGACTGATCACATATCCTGCCTCTTCACCTCCATTTCTTCAGAGATACCTTGTGAGACATGGGAAACACTGGCACAAGACCACCCAGTATGGCACGCCTGAATCATAGAAGGCACTGTGCTCTATGAGCAGAGCAGAATTGAAGTAGCTCAAAAGGAATGTGAGATGTACAAATTTAGTGACATTTCCACTCCAAATGTTCATATAGACTATTTGTGCCCAACCTGTGGTAGAGTCTTCTGAGTTCTTATTGGTCTGATTGCCACCCTGTGCCTTGACCCTGACATTGTGATGTCTTTTTGGTTCTCTTTGAGTAAGAAGGACAACAACAAAAAACAGACAGACAAAAGCCCCACCCGTTTAACAAACTCCAGTGGATAATTGTTACATCTAGGGTCAAATATAAAATACTGTTTGTCTTTTAAAGATTTTCATAATATGGCACCTTCTTACCTTAAAAAGTCTTTCTCCACCTTCCTCTCTTGAATATTTCCTGTGTTCCAGAGACATGGAGAATTTTCACTGGCTGTCCCCCGTGCCTGGAATGTTGTACCTTCTCCTCTCTGCCTCATGGCTTCCCTGGTTTCCTTTAAGTCTCAGCCAAAAGCCCACCTTTTACAAGTAACCTTTCCTCATCCTCCTTAATCTTGGTGCCTTCCCTCTAAAACTAGCCCCAATTTACCCTAAATAAGTTATGTGTGTGTGTGTGTGTGTGTGTGTGTGTGTGCACGTGTGTGTATTTTTCCATGTTGTCCCTCTCATCAGAATGTGAGCTTCTTGAAAGCAGGGGCTGTTTTGTTTTTTTTTTTTGCCTTTCTCTTTATTCTCCAGCACTCCACACAGTGTCTGAAATTCAGTAGGCACTTACTAAATGCTAGTTGTCTTGACTTGATTCCTACTACCTATACTATCTTAACTTTCCTGGGCTTCCATTTCCTCATCTTCAAAGGAAGAGGTTGGACTGCCATGGCTTCTAAGGCGATTTTCAGCTCTAAATTGATGATGATGCTGTACTGAAGGCATTAAGTAGGTTCTGGGATTACAAAGACAAAAGGCCCTCAAGGAGTTTATTGTCTATGAGGGAAGGTAACCAACATATACATGAATAAGTAATTTTTTTAGGGGGTGGGGAAGATTTGTTTTTTCATCTGGAACTCTGATTTTATCAGTATGGGGAATTCCAAGTAGAATAATCTCCCCCTACTAAGGCAGATCTGAAACCTACTGTCTTTGACAGTTTTCTGGGACACTGAGAAGTTAGGTTACACCCAGTGTACATCCCAGGATCGTATATCCAGTATTTGTCAAGTGGGACATGAATTTAATTGTTCCTGACTGTGAGGCCAGTTTTTCATCCACTACTCCATCTCAATCTACTTCTCTAAACACAAAGTATATACAAAATAATTCTTAAAAATGTAAATTTCAGCATTCTGGGAATATTATCAATTGAAAGGGATGGGAATTAGAAGGCCTGATAAAGGAAAATTCCTAGAATCTCTGCCACTTTCCAGGTAATCTTTCTGAAGCAGGGAGTAGCAGAAAGAGCAGATGATTTGGAGTGGTAAGTTCTGAGTGCTAATCCTAGCTCTCAAGTTTAGTAGCAGTATCATTTGATTACTCTGGGCCTTATTTTCCTTCTAATAGTATTGGAGGACAATGTGTAACATGAGAGGGAAGCCATATTTTTTGCTTGTCTGCATTTTGGCCCAATCTCTTTGCTGTCCTTGTAGCTCTAGAGCCACATACTCAGGCTTGGTTCTGGGATCTTCTTTATCTCTAATGACTGACATTGTCTAATAATTTCTTTTGAGGCCTTTTCCGTCTTTTTAGAAAACTGCGTCTTGACAACCTATTGTTACCAAGATAGGGCGTTTCCAGATACTCTACTTTCCTTCTTGGCCACAATCTCGGTACTCAAGGCCATCCTCCACTCACACATCGAAATGATCTTCCTTGTCATGTCCACGTCCTGGCTTAACTGAATAAAATCCACTTTCTGTAGGAATCATTTTCCAATCCCCCTTAATTCTATTATCTTCCTTCTGTTAATTATTTTCAATTTATCTTGTTTATACAAAGTTGCTTGTATGTTGTCTTCCCCATTAGACTGAGTTCTTTGATAAAAGGGATTATCTTTTGCTTTTCTTTGTATTTCTATCACTTAGCATGATGTCTGGCACATAGTAGGTGCTTAATAAATGTTTATCATTGGGGCCAGCTAGATGGCACAGTAGATAGAGTTCTGGTCTTGGAGTCAGGAGGACCTGAGTTCAAATCCAGCCTCAGACACTTGACAGTTATTAGCTGTGTGACCTTCAGCAAGTCACTTAACCCTGATTGCCTCAGCAAAACAAAACAAACAAAAATAAATGTTTATCGTCTGACTAACTTACTCTGGAAGTCTGGGTGTTGAATATTTTCATAAGTCTGGCCTTGTCCAGTTAATTGCCTTTCCTCTGTTTATGAAACTGGATCATGTGACTCCATCGACTTCCTAGGCAATGTGGTTAAGAGACTCTCTACAATGCCTTTTGCTGCCATCTATCAGGCCATATGGTTGAGATGATGTGCGACTGCTCATTCCAGGAAAGATATTGCCACATTGGATAGAAATGAACTAAGATGGGGAAAGGACTAAAAATGATGTCAGATGAAGATCATTTGAAGTAACTGGAGATATCCAGTCTCAAGGATTAAATGCTTCAGAGTGATGTGATATCGGTCAAAATGTTTAAAAGGTACGAAGTAGAAGAGGATTAAATTTGTTCTGTTTTTTTTTCTTTCAGAATCAGATCTAATAGAAATTATAGGAAGACAAATTTAAGTTCAAAATTTGAAAAAAAAACCAATAATTCCCTAGTAATTAAAACTTCCTGAAACTTAAATGTATTGATTTGGTGAGCTTGTAAGTTCTGTCTTCATGGAGATCATTAGGCAGAGGCTGGCTTGCCAGACCTTACGATATCACAGACCAGAGGTTCTTAATTTATTTTTTGTTTGTTTTGTTTCATGGGCCAATTTTGGCTGTCTGATGGTGAAGCCAATGGACTACTGAGATTAATGGTTTTTTAAAATTTATAATTGAAGGAAATCCTCAGTTTCATTTAATGGTTAGTAAAAATAAGGATGTAATTTTTTTCCTATTCCAAGTTCGCAGATGCCCTGAAATCTATTCATGGACCCCGTAGGAGTCTGGAGATCTCAGGATAAGAATTATTGTAGAAGCAATTCATGATTTGGGTCAAAGTTGGGCTAGATGGCTTCTTATGTCTCTTCCATCTTTAAATAAAAGATTCTATGAGAGAGTTAAGCTTCTAACTTTTAATCATTAGTTAAGAGAGACTTATGTTTAGTTCATTCTCTACTTTAAGATAGATAAGTTGCTCCTTCATTCACTGGAATAAATGAAACTCTTTGTACTCTTCTCATGGAGGCAAGTTTTAAGTTGTATATGTTTGAACAGTTTCAGGTAAATCATCTTAGGAAAAAATGACTCATTCACTTTCAATAGCATGTGAGAAAAATATTTAGTTGAGAGATTCCTGGAACTCCCTCCCCTCACCCAATGCCAGCCTGTTTCTTTTCTAAATTGACCTAAACATATGAGGAGGAGAGGAATGGAGATAGTTTCTTAAAAACCTCAATCTGCAACTCATCTGCTTGAGACCTTTTGGTTTCTTATTTTAGACACTGTCTTGTTAGTGTCAGCATTCTGTGTACAGCAATACAAAAACCTGTCACGTATCACATGTACTCTACTCAACACTTTTGATGCTATCCTTCTTCCCAAAGTGACCGCAGATCTTCAGGTGGTATGAGAAAAGAAGGCATTACACCTGCAATCTGAGCTACAAAAGAAGACTCTGGGGTAATTCTGTGGATCCTGGGGGAGGTCAGTGTTCGTCTACCTCCAGGGATCTGCATGTTCTTCTAGCTGAGATAACAATGACAGTGTATGGTGTTGTTGTAGTTGTGTAGCATGTTCTTGATTCTCATGTCCTGGTGGATGATTTGAGAAGTCTTTGTTTATATGCTCCTTGGAGCATGATAGTTTCATTCCTTCATGAACTAGCAATAAAATATATCAATGAACCATTGTCTGTGTCTAATTTCTGAATTTCCTCCCTGTGCACATTCAGAAAAAAAATTCATTCTTAAAAACACACTTCTGATATTTACTGTGTCTGAGAGAATGTATAGATTCTCTGCCAGCTCTCAAGGATCCTATTATGTGATTTGGAGCACTCTCACTGACTGAAGCATATTCCTTAACTTGGGGAGATATGATAACTTATTGTAATCAAGATACACTGGTAGTAAATTAGGGCATCCAAGATGTATAGATTAAGAATCTCTTAAAAAGAAGATGGATTACTTTTCATATCAGTAATCAACTCAGGATTGCATTTTAGGAGAAAGAGAAAAATATATCAAAATCACTTTTTTTTTTTACTATTTATAATTTCTTGTATTGAAAATGTTATTACTGTGCTTTCAGCAAGTGGACAGTGATACAATATTTACTGTTACTATGGAAAACTAGTTTTATGAGGATAACTGAAGAATAGGATAGAGTAAAAGATATTAGAACTGAAAGGTGTCAGATGCCTTCTAATTCAAAGTTCATAATTTGAAAATCTGTAAACTAAGGCTTACAAATATGATGTGACTAACCCAAGGTTGCAGATTCTGGAATAAAACTTAGGTCATATGGTTACAATCCATTTCTTATTCCACTATACCATTCTCTTTTATTTTAAAGCTTAGAAATCTCTTGTATAATTATGCTGCTTATGGATGGAGGGGAAGTATTGAATAGGAGCTAGAGTACTGAACATAGAGTCAGGAAGAATTGGGTTCATCCCTCTTTCTTGATATTTGTGAAATGCTTATCTGTGGTCGAGTCCCCTCTTAACTTTGGATTTTAGGCAGTTTTGTAAAGTTCTATCTATTAAGTTACAGATTCGTTGGGATCTGCATCAGTGGAAAGAGTTCTCATATTAAGAAAATCAGAAATATTTGATGTGTGGGTATAGATAGGCTGATATAGTTACGAGATTTGTTATTCCATCTCCCTGGAGACCCTGGAGATATCACTTCCCCTATCTTTTTAAATTTAAAAGTAGTCAACAAAATTCTGCTGTTTTTATATAAAAAAAAGAACTTGGTATGTGGCTAGAGGATTGGCCTAAGTGTCAAGAAGACCTTACTGACTGTGACCCTCATCTCCAAGACCCATTTCCTACATTATGCAAATGTAGTTAAAAAGACATACAAACAAATGCCAGCCTGGTACACAGAGGTATTCTTTTTTGTGACTATTTTCTTTGATTTTTAATTACACAAAATATATGGCTGACCACTTCATTGCTTTGCTTCTTAGGGGAAAAATAGAAAATAAAAGGAAAAACATATTCACAAGAGTTTGGCTCAAATGGGTTAAGATCATGGTTGACTGCTACCCAACCACTTATTCCCTCTGTTATAGTTAAGTCATGGGTGTCCTTTTGCGGAGAATTTGTCTTCCATTCAGTTCACTGGATATAATTCTCTGCTTGTCATCCATTTTCTTCACATAACGTACACAGCAAAGTTGAATTTAAATGAGCAGGACTTGAGTACTGGTGAACTAGCTATGCTTCAACACCGTATTATGGATGATTTTGTCCTTCCATTTCATGCTAAGCAAACTCTGTAAGAGGCCTTAGTGATATCAGCTCTGAATTTGAATGAGAAGCCGAACATAGGAGAGTCCCACACTAATAATAAGAATTTAGACAGTATTTAGTTTCTTTTGAGGACCTTATTCATAGGTGACTTCTTATCCCCAAGAGACATTCTGTCTTTCTTGATTCATACGTAAGGGACATTTCTGACTGGGAAGGATGGCATATACTCTCTAAAAATTATAATCTTCCAAATTTCGGTAATGATGTAACCTAGGAAATCATGTGATGGAAATCATGTGTTAGACTTGCAGGGTAAAAGTTGAAGAGTAGTGTGGCCAGGGAAGAAGAAAAGGAATAAGGAACTATGAAAGCTTAGAGAAGGAAAAGAAGTAGTCCCAGAGCCAAGATTTCTCTCCTGGGTTGCCTCTTCTCTTTAGAAGTTTGAAGACTTTGAAGTGTTTTCAATAACTCACAATAGTGGCAGCTAGCCCATTCCAGAGCTAGTGAGTTCAGTAAAAGCCATGGAAAGGGAAGGTGACCAGAGGTGACTGGGGAGTGGAGAGTAAAAGCAGAGCAGCTAAGATTCCCTTGGCTATCAGTAGTGCATACTGAGTAAGCCAGAACATACCAAGTTCAGCAGCAAGTTTCCCCATCCTCTCTCCACGAATAATATAGTCCTTTTTTTTGCTATGGTGGAAAGACTGAAGAGTTAAATGTGAGATAATCGTAAAATTTTCCAGATTCCTCTCCCATTGTTCTATAGATACAAAGGTAATAGAGAGGGAGTAGATTAACAGACTCAATCTTAGGAGAAAGGTTTTGGGGTGGATTTGAGAGTGTTTATTGTTTACATTACATTACTATCATTTATATTGAATTCTCATTTAAAATAAATTGTGTTTTTGCATTGCTACAGTGTACAGCATGCTTATAACTTTGGTGAGACTCAAGTAGAAGATGTGGGTGTGAGATTCAAAGGGAAAATGTGGGCTTATGAGCAATAGAACTGGGGATTCCCAACAGGTTCTAAGAATTTGGATGTAGCATTTAGGGGTGCTATATACATTGTGGGTCTTTTGACTATTATTTGCTATTGTCCATCATTTGATGGTGTTGGTGATGGAATCATCTCTTTCAGTTCCTTGTGACCATGTTGGACACTGAGTTTGAAACTTGTGGTAGAGTATTTCTGATGCTGTTTAATCTGGAATTTAGATCTTACTCAGGTTGATCTTTCATCTTGTGAATGACTTCAGTTTGTTTAATCAATTGAAAACATGCATGTATTAAGTGCTTCATAATTCTCATGGCACCAAGCTAAGCACTGAGGCTACAAAGGAAGACCAAAGCATGATCCTAGCCACTAAGGGTATGATAATATTATCAATCAGGATACACTGGCAGAAAATCATGGCATCCAAGATGCATAGAAAGAGATTCTTAAGAAAAATACTGATTATTCTTCACATGGGCAATCATTGTTTATATTCTAAAAGGGGAGACAACATATACAGAAATTGGTACATATAAGATACACACACAATAAGTAGTACAAAGTAAGCCTCATTTTGGAGGGAGAGAGAGGAAAAGGTCTCCTGTAGACACTGGAATTTGACCTGAATCTTGAAGCCAGCTAGAGATTTTAAGAAGTTCAGGGAGGACATAAGGAAGTTAGGTGGTGTAGTAAATAGAGCACTGGGCTTGGAATCAAGGAACTCATCTTCCTGAGTTCAAATCTGGCCTCCAACACTTACTACCTGTGTGACCCAAGGCAAGTCACTTCACCCTGTTTGCCTCAGTTTCCTCATCTGTCAAATGAGCTGGAGAAAGTAATGACAAACTACTGAAGTATCTTTGCCAAGGTTCAAAAAAGTTGAACACAACTGAAATGACTGAACAGCAGTAGGGAGAGCATTCTAGGTATGGAGAGTTAATGCAAAAACAGGGAGACAAATCATGGAGTATCATGTGTGGATAAAACAAGCAGGTCAGTATAGCTGGATCCAAGAGTATAGTGAGTGAACTAAAGTGTGAGAAGACAAGAAAAGGGAGGAAGGGGCCATCTGTGAAGAGCTTTAAATTCTTTATTTGTCAGACGACACTGAACCGTGCATTTGTGTCATGATTTTGCAAGGTCATTCTTTTAAAACCTAGAGTTAAACCAGCCTAATGTAGGCTTATTAGATCATAGATTTAGTGATGGAAGGATTATTAGCGGTTATGTAGTCCAGTGGAGAAAGCTCAAAGCCATACAGGTCATAAGTAGCAATTGAAATTTGAACTCGGGTCCTCTGACTCATAACTACCAAAAACACTTTCTATTGCATCACGTGATGAATTTCAAGTCAGGAAGACCTGATTTCCCAGCCCACAGCTGGTACTCACTAGATATGCAATCTCAGGCAGGTTTCTTCTTCTCTTTGTTCCACAGGCAAATTCTACGGACTTATCTACTAAGCTATAGAAGGTTTAATCTATTGGTGGAGGGAATTCCCATACTGAGAGTTTTCCCATACAGTACTTTTCTTCCCTACTGAAGAAATCACAGGCCATTCACATATGCTTTCACATATGATAGGACTTAACCTAATAAAACAACATCAACAAAAACTCTTTCCCAGTTTAGGTTGTATTTTGAAAATAGTTGATAATTCACACTTCTATACCACTTTCAGGTTTACAAAGAAGGATTTCTGAGAGAAAATTTCCACTATAGGAATAGTTTCCATATTTTTTAACAGCATTTTCTCTCCAGTACTCCCATCCCCATTTATTAATGTAACATATAATCTGAGAAAATCTGGGAAAACCCTCAGTACACTTACCCAGTGAAATATTTTACTTATTAATAGTTGAACTGGTTTTGATTGTGTCACTTCTAAACTATTGCAGAAGAGTTACCATGGAGCCACTTTGTGACTTTTATCAGATGAATTTGCCACATGTCTTTTGCATCCTAGGAATCACATATATTTCTATAATATTTTAAGGCCTAGGCCTAAGGGTGGGAAACCTTCAGCCTTGAGGGCACATGTGGCCCTCTAGGTCCTCAAGTGAGGCCATTTGACTGAATCCAAACTTCACAGAACAAATCCTTAAGGGGCCTAATAAAGGATTTGTTCTGTGAAGTTTTGATTCAGTCAAAGGGCTGCACTTGAGGCCCTAGAAGGCCACATGTAGCCTAGAGGCCTCAGGTTCACCACCTCTGGCTCTAGACAATACTTTCTATATTCCTTGCTATATTTGGGCATTTCTTTAAAAATTCTGACACTTCATAAAGGTAAATGTTCTGTGCCTGTGTGTCCTTTCTTACCTATTGAACTACAAATTCCCCGAGTTCAGGAAATATATCTCCATCTATGCCAGGATTCGAATCTAAGTCATCTAGTAGTGATGGGAGAGTTCAACTACCCAGACGTTAGCTAGAGGTCTCTCTAGACCCCAAAAAAGAGCAGTTAATTATTTATTGATTTTAATTAATCATAATTTCATCCTTCAAAATGTGGGGGAACCAACAAAGGGAAATTATTTTATAGAGCAAATTTTCATTAATATTAAGGAGAAATGACCACTCTTTAGAATTTAATCAGGGGAAGGAAATTTCAAAGCATTCAGAGAAAGGATAGGCAAAGTTGTATGGACTAAAATTCTATAGGGGAAGTCAAGCTTGGAGATATGGGAAATTTTCAAAAATGGAATACCTGAGACACAAAGAAAAATAATTCCATTGTGAAGGAAAAAGGGGTAGTTGTCCAAAGAGATTGATGTGGATGCAAAGAGATCTTATCCATCAAATTCTATTTTAAACTGACATATACAGAATATAGTCACTAGAATAGGTGACGGTATAAATATAAAGCTTGGCATTATCCTAGGTGAATAGTATCTTTGGTGCTATGTTTTATAATGAGCTCAGGTTGATAAGAAACAACTAAAAGGCAACTCAAAAGAGGCTTTGTTCATTCATTCACTTCCTAATTCACTCATTTATTTGTTAATTGATTGACTTTATAGGTAGATGTAAAAGAACCTGTACTCAGAGTGGATGCTATGATGATAACTGATAAGTAAGAGAACTCAGAGCTACTCAACTCTTGCTTTTATTTCTATTTTCCCAGAGAAGGAGGACAGGTTTTTTTTTTTTTTTGGATATGAGTTGAAATGTAGGGCACTTAGGATGAGCTGGCAGATGGGATTGCTGTTTCACTGTCAATGATCTTTGAAAAAATGGGAAGAATTAGATAGCTGCTGTTGGAATGGAATAGGCAAATGTTCTCTTGATTAAAAAAGAAAAAAAGAAAAGAAAACAGGAGTGTACGTCCACTGTAGGCTAATGAGCCTGAGTTTCATTACTGGCAAAATTCTAGAACCTAGTACTAGAAAGAATAGATAGTGAGTACAAATTACCAACATCACTTCATCAAAAATAAGTCATGTCAGACTAACCATATGTCCTTATTTTGATAGAGTTTTTAGACAATAAATCAGAGGATGCTGTAGTTATAGTCTAATGATTTGTAAAACAAATATATATCAACTTTTCTAACCTAGGTGGAGAATATTATCTACAACAATATTGTGAGGTGAGCTCAGAACTGCTTGAATAATCAGAGTGAAGTAATAGTCATTAAGGATTAAATGCCAACTTGGAAGGGGATTGATTGGGCTTCTGTGATTAGCCCTGGGCTGCTTATCATTTTTGTCAGTAGTAAATTGGATAAAAACATAGATGATATGCTTATAGAGTTTAGAGATGGTGCTGTAAGGTAAGAGGGCTAGTTAACATCTTGAATGACAACAGATTCAGGATCTAAAAAGATTTCAACAGGGTAGAACACAAGACTGAATTGTCTATAATAAAATTCAGTAGGGAAATATGTTTTCTATTGATGTTAAATAAATTGATATCACAAGTCCAAACATGGGGGAAGTGTGGGTAGGCAGAAGTTTTAGTGGACTGAAAAATGAATATGAGTTCACGGGGTTACACATGCAACCAAAAAATGTTAATGTGATCTCATGCTTCATAAAAAAATAAGGTATACTTTCCAGAACTAAGGAGATGATTAGATGTATTATGACCTGGTCAGATGACAACTTCAAAACTGTGTTCAATTCTGGGTGCTACCTTTGTGGAAGTAAAGGGAGAAGCTGGAGAGCATCAAAAGAAGGTTACTAGAATACTGAAAGGTCTTGAGATCATGCCCCAAGAAGATCCATTGAAAGTCCTTGAAATATTTAACCTGAAGAAGAGAAGATTTGGGGGGCAGAGTTGGGAAGTGATGGAGAAGGGGCAAATATCTATCTTCATTTATTGAAAGGCTATCTAAAGAAGAGGTTTTTTTGTGTTGTTTTTGTTGTTTTAGCATTGTTCTGTTTGTCCCTAGAGAATAGAATTAGGAGCAATGGTTGGAAGTTAATGAGAGATAGATTTCAGCTTGATATAGAGAAAAAAGTTCCTGACAATTAGAGCTATCTAAAAATGCAATGGATTGCCTTGAATAGTAGAGTCTCACTTTAGTGGAGGAATTTAAATAGAGACTGGATGACTATCTGTCACTTGTTGGTGATGTTGAAGAGGAAATAGTTGTTCAGAGAGATAGATAGATAGATGGATAGATAGATGGTCTCTGAGGTCCTTTCCAACTCCATGATTATGTAAATGCCAGCTTTATTCCTTATCTAAAGCTTTTGATTTTTCAAAAGGGTTTGTGGCTAAAAAATATTTGTGAAATTTCCAGATGGAAATGATGTTTCTTCTCATTTCATGTTCCTTAAAAGATAAAGAGTTTAGTTTTATTTAACAAACACTACCTAATATATTCTTACTGTTACCTACATTTAAAGCTGGATTCCAGCTGCAAACAGATCTGAAGCATGATTAAAGATTTAAAAAAAGACTCATCACTCTGTTGTCCTTTGATCTAAGTTATGATAAATGGAGCCAGAGTGCTCATTGGAAATGTTCAATTCCACTGTTAGAAAGAAACTTCTCTTTCTTCTTCACTTTCCTGGGTCCTAAAATGTATAAGTGCCATGAGGCTTCATGAGTTAGAGCTCCTCTCATTTGCATCTTTATTTAATTTTATTGTTAATCATGGTTGTTTCTTTTCTCATACATCAGAGCAATGGGCTTCTTATTTCTAGGTTAATTTCACAAGAACTGGGTGTTGTCATTCAACTTCTCACTGTGGAATACTCCTCATCTCTCCTCCATCTCATTCTTTCATAGCATCTAGCCAATTACAAGAAATACGTTTTGCAATCTGGAATAGAGGTTGGTGGGGAGAAAGAG
This sequence comes from Vombatus ursinus, assembly GCF_900497805.2. Lineage (NCBI taxonomy): Eukaryota > Metazoa > Chordata > Mammalia > Diprotodontia > Vombatidae > Vombatus > Vombatus ursinus. The sequence continues at coordinate 1,757,017 of NW_020951957.1, forward strand.
AGAGAGAGACAGAGAGACAGAGAGATAGACCGAGACAGAAAGAGACAGACAGAGACAGAGACACAGAGACACAGAGAGAAACAGAAACAGTGACAGAGAGACAGAGCAGAGAGAGAGAGAGAGAGAATCTTCAGTGAGTACAGAAAGGTGGCTTACTTCACATGTCCTTGATAGAGAAAGCATCTGTTCTTTAGCTGTTGAAAGTCAGCACTGCTCTATTTAACACTTCAGAGAAATATTATAGACTGAAGTCAGAGGGCTGATAGGTCTATAATTCTTAAGAATTCCTTTGTCATCTTGGTTGGAAAAAAAAAGATAATTTCCAGTTCACTGGGATTTTCTTTCCCATAAGTGGCTCTGTAAGCAGAATTCATCAGTTTTGCTCACCTTCTTGCCAGATGTCTTGCTGTTGCTTTTTTGTATGGGTGCATGTAGCTTTTGCCCACAATAGTATATGCTTTGTCAGTTCCTATTTTTAACTTACTATAGGGATTTTGCTCTCATGCTTTTTTAGTTATTGGTCATCACCCCTATATGTATTTTCGAGCTAATGGTAAGTTTTGGATAGTTCTGGTGGGGTTATAGCTCAAGGGATGCTTCATTTCCAAATTCCTTTTTCAGGTGAGACGAATTGCATTAAATTTCCAAGAATAGGTTGGTTTAATTTACTACACATAGCACTCATTCTATGCACATGAGAAAAATGATGCTTCCATTTTTTTCCCCTTAGTGAATCTCCCACATAGCTGGGCTGTGTGAACTGGCTCATTTATGTTTGATGGCCATAGTTTGGTTTATATGTTGTGTTGTTGTAGGCCAGACCTGACTTAGACTTCTCTGGTGGTTTGGGCTCAGGATTAGAAAAAAAAAATGATATGCTTGTAGGCCATTTAACAATTGACAGAATGACATTTACTTAGATACAGCATAGCATGGAAATGATATTGAGCAAAGATACAGCACTGGTTAAATTGGACTCATCACTTCCTTGCCTCTGGATTGACCACATTGGGAGAGTGATGAGAATAGTATATCAAATATGAGGAGTTCTGACTCCTGCCCTGGCTTTTGTACTTAAGACACCAGGAAGCAAAATCAACATTTATAGCCTTAGTCCTCTGAGTGTATTAAGTCTCCTCTTTTTAGGAAAACCAAACCAAAACAACAAATGAACAAACAAAACCACTCTAATCTATATCGCATGGACCTTAGTATGTGTTATACCTAGCACATGTATGTAGAACTAGCTTCAACATTTTCCATCATATGTTTTTTTTTTTTTCAAAAATGGTGAGTCAAAATGGAACGCTCAACTTTTCCTATAACTTTATATGGGGATAGTTTAACGGACTTACAACCTCTTCCTCCAATAGTACACTTGCTTCAATAGTGCAATTTGTAACTCATCATGCCATTTCATCCAATATGACACTTGTCTTCTATAAATCACATAGCTAGATGACCTTCCTTTACCTACTTCTGCAGAGTTATTCATTGATAATATATAGCAGTGTGCTCCAGCCCCTTACCTGCCTCTCCATTGCCCTTTGAGCAATGGGTAGAAGAACCAACTTGAGTAATTCTGCAACTTGAATTCTTTAGAGACTATGATGTGCCATGACTCATAACTATCTTACATTACCCAAAGATTATTGATATAAAAGGAAGGATATTGTGGTCATTACAAGCACTGCACAATTTTGTCAAAGATAATTTAATTTATGTGCTCCTTCCTGTTCAGTTTGAGGTCCAGCTCCCTGGCTGTGACATACATACTTACACACACACACATATATTCATATTTATGTGTGTATATATAAAATTTCATATAATTTTTATTATAAACTATAAATTTTATAATTTAAAGAAATATACTTATGTAAAATATATTTGTATATTTGTACATGCATATATAGTTGTATATATATTATATATATATGTATATATAATAAAATATGCTCTGAGGGCAGTCAGTTTGGCTGCATGTCATGGTCTAGACAACATACTTTCTTCACCTATTTGATTTTCTTGAATAGATGATTGAAGCAAACTCTTCTGAGTGATCACTTAGGAAGCTCTATAGTGATGGAATCTGCACAAGGACAACCCAAACAGGAGCATCTGGAGGACATCTGCTCTAAACTGAGTGAAAAGTTGTGTGTTGTGTCAACAAAGCCAAAGATTATGTGCTAGTTTCACTACACGCTTTTCACTTGTGCTGGCAATAAGCATCAATTATTAAAAGATATGGGATAACTTGAGCTCAGGTAACACAATTTGGTAATTAAGAGTTTTCAGGATAACACATGAAGGAATTCAGTTCAATCTGGTACTGGCAGTGGTAGTGATTAATAGCGACGGTGCTGATGGTGCTGAAGAAGAACAACAAGGAGGTGATGATGAAAGCAGTGAAAGTGACTGATGTAAGCTTTATCACACACGTATGTGTGTGTGTATGTAAATAGATACATGCTTTATATCTATCTATATAATATGTAAATAAAAATTTGGGCATAACCCAGCTTGATAAAACTGGGAAAGTAGCATGGTGTATTAAAAAGAGAAATAGCTGTAAAGTCAGAGAAGCTTAATTTAGATCCTGCCCTTGACACTCCCCATTTGACTTTGGGCAATAATTTAACTCCCCTGGGCTTCTGTTTGCTGATTTGCTCATATTAGAACTATATAGCCTCTGAAGTCCTTCCAATTCAAAAATCTATGCTCCTGTGACGTAGTTACACATTATACACTGCAATTTAATCTTAATCATTAAATATATTTCAAGAACCCCATGTGTAATAGCATTATCTTAAGCCCTGCAAGAAATTACAGAGGAAGTAGAAGACATAATCCCTCACCTTGGGGAGATTTAAGGGACTAGAGTCTATTATGACTAAAAAAAGGAGATGAGCTGGCTACATTGGGAAAATAAGGTTTGGCCATCCTGAACACTCCATGCATGCTCTTCATGCAATGTCAAGATAACCAGAGGGAATCCCCTCAGCCCAATGGGTGGATCCCTCTGAAAGATTAATGTGAAGACGGACAAGAGGAACACACATTGAAAAGGCTTAGATGCTGGTGAGTTACACTGTTGGAGGGTGGATTTGCTTACATCAAAGAGTCCACAGATGCACTCAAGTACTCATCAGAATATCTGATCTGAAACAAATCAAACCATGACAATGAATCCACATGCAGACCAAAAGGGAACATACAGATTTGTTGCTCTTTGATCTCATCTTTGAGATGCTTACTATCATTAGAAATTGGAAACAGTCCACATGAAGGGGAAATGAATAATTTCTTGATCTGTATACTGAAGGAAAAGCAAAGGGGCATCATAAAAGTTTCTGCTTTGGCCTTGGGCAATTCCTTGTCCCCAAATTCATAGGGTCTACTTTGTATGAATGAACATACTTTCCATTTTCTGCTCTCATTCAAAGGATTATCTCCCTAATCTGTGTCTCCAATTTGGAAGATGTTTCTTTACATCCTAGACAACCTGATTTCTAAAGTTAGAAGTATCTTTGATGGCCATCCTAAGGACAAGCATAAAAAGTTGTCACCATGACCCTTTCTGAGAGACTACTTGTCATTGACCATGACCTGACTTCTGCCAACTTTACCCTTTGGACCCCTAAGTGTTTATTGTTAAATTGTCTGTCTCTTACTACTATATCTATTCCATGATTGATTTCCTTCATTTCCGTTCTCTTTTGCCTCACACAGACCCGGTTTTGAAATTCAAGTGTAAGACCTTGATACCCCTGCTTTGTGTGCCATAGACATCCAGTCTGGTATCCACATCAACCGTGCTCTGCTATCCACTTTAACAAAATTTCCTTTAGGTTCAACTCTCCCAAGTCCTCCCTTCTTACATAACTCCCCTCCCTCAAAACTTTCTACTCTCTTCTAAGGTTTAGGCAGGGGTGGGGAACCTGTGGCCTCGAGGCAATGTGTGACTCTCTAGGTCCTCAAGTGTGGCCCTTTGACTGAATCCAAACTTCACAGAACAAATATCCTTAATAAAAGAATTTGTTCTGTAAAACTTGGACTTGGTCAAAAGGCCACATCCAAGGACCTAGAAGGCCACATGTGGCCTCGAGGCCTCAGGTTCCCCAGCCCTGGTTTAGAACATCAGACTACGGTGCAGAAACATGGGCTAAACTTAATGAAATATGTTTTTTTCACTTCTCTTGGCAATACTGTCCCCAGCACGGCCTGATTTCTGGACAACTTCCCCACCAACAGAGTTTGACCCAGGAGTAAAAAATCCCTACTTATATCTCACAGAACATTGATAGAAATAGCTCAGAGCAGTACAGTATTCCATTTCATCACTAAATGGTTCCAAAATACAAATGAGTTACTACTTATCACAACTTCTCTTCCTCACTTGATATGCCATCTCATGATAATGACAGGGAAACCATGCTAGATAGCAGACCTAGTGACCTTCAGAGTAACAACAGAGGAGTGGGTGCTTGTGATCTGATGAAACATGGCCCACCATCTTAATTCATTCTCTTTCACTACCCACAGTCAGACAAGAGAAAACATGAGCTCTTCTTTTCATAAATCCAATTCATTTAAATTAAATTCAACCACCTTTAAAGAGGTACACACTGTGAACCAGGTACTGGGCTAGGTGTTGGAGATATAAATGCAAAAATAAAATAATCCTTGTTCTCAAATAACATGTTCAATGTCAGATATAGATTTGGTTTTATCAGTAGAAATGACTCTAAAAAAGATAAATTATTGTCAGCCTTATCACTGTATCCTAAAGACCGCTGTACCTTCCCATCTGTCTTGCAAATGAAAACTCCCCTATATTCTTTCTCCCACTGTTAGAGTCCTTGATAAACAAGGATTGTCATGTTTGTCTATATCTATCCCCAATTCTTAGTACATGTCTTGGCATGTAATAAGCACTTAATAAACGCTCCTTTTAAATCACTCATACATTCTACCGCACTAAGAAACTGAGACAGAAAGAAATGATAACTTGTCTAAGTTCACACAAGAAGCTCTTTGAACAGAGTGAACAGCCTTATGATTTCCAGATAACAAAACTGATCTATTTCTATAGTTAAGCTTTAAAAATGTCTTTTTTTAAATAAAGAAAAGAGTTTATTTTGTTACATAAAAATAGCTTACTAATATTATTATCTTCTCATGTGTTGATGCCATCATTATAAAACCTATTTTCATGGTCATATATTAGCAACATAACCTCTGCCTAACTCATACCCTGCCAAAGGAGTCTAAAGATCCACCTGGCCATCCTTCACAAAATGGAACAAACAAGTAGTTCAGGGAAAGCTAGATTGCATCATCAATTTGTATTTTTAGCCAATATTCATAGCTTATGAACATCAAGATCAATGGACTAATGAGAGCATCTGTTTCTTATTTCCCTACCTGTCTTTTGCTATTAGTAGCACAGGTGCCTTCTATTAGGTAGGCTGTAGAAATGGACCTGAAGTCTCCACAGTGACGGTCCATTAGAGATGTGAGATGGGTTGAGCTAGGCCTCTATAACCTCTTACAGAATTTCAAATTCACTAAAGGTGACACATTTTTGTAAGCTCTTTAAACAAGCTCAGAGCTGCCCCTCCTCATTTTTGTTCATCTTCATTTGGCTTATAAACCAGTTTCTCTCTATACTTCCACATCCATGGTTGGAATTTACTTTCTTTTCACCTCTGCCTCTTACAATCACTTGTTTCCTTCAGTACTCAGATCAATTACTATTTTCTTTATGAAATCTTTTCTGACCACTCTAGTTATTAATGCCCTCTCCCTTTCCCTCCCTTGTCAGTATCATATATTTATTTCATTTATGCTTATATATGGTACATCTCCTGTAGAATGTAAACTCCTTGAAGGATGATAATTTCCACTTTTAGTTTTACCAAATGCCCAGTATATTGCTTAATAATGTACTGATATATTGATCCCATTGTTGTGTATAGTTACTTCCCCTTGCCTCTGGCTTTTCTCAATCTATATAAATAAATTGGTTTTGCTGTCTTTCTTTCTGTTCCATACTTCAACTTTAGTCCTTAATAGTCTCAATTTCACCATCCCAGTGGTTAACCACTTTATCTGGCCTCAGGCCTGGTATCATCTCCTTCTGGTGCCATGTTAGACCCTGGGCCACTCCAAGCCTTACATTTGACCTCTGTACCTAGTGCTGGTCAACTCAAGGCCAGATCAAACAGAACACTTAAAAATGTGGCAATATCAAAATGTGACATCCCCAAGCCTGACAGCAACCCAACATTTTGTAGAGGGCTTCTAAGAAATCATAATTTCCATCTCAAATTTTGGTCTTTATTCAATTATTCATAAAAGCATTTATCAACATTAGATAATGGGGGAAAAATCAAAGGGAATGTTCACTGAGTCCAATTTTTCTTTTGCTAGTTCCTTTCCCACAAAGGATTTTTTTTAAATCCAGAACGCAACAATCACATCCTAAGAAGTGAAAGCATGCTATGTGAAATGCTCAGAGAGAGAGAAAATCAATGGATTCATCCCATCATTTTCAGAATAATAAACTCTTTGGACTCTATTAGTAGAGGGAAATACACTGGAGCTGTTGCCTCAAAAATAATCTGTAGCAAGATGTGAAGTAACCAAACCATGGTTGATAATATGAAATTTTACTTAATTCAAGAAACACCTATTAAGTATATATTGTGTGTAGAACACTGCGCTAGGCATTGGAAAAGATACAAGGTTCTGATAATGCAAAGTCTTTGACCTCACAGAGATCATGGACTAGTAAGGAAATTTATCACAGGTCTAGTCCAGTTAACTCTAATAATTCACAGACTCTAAGTTGAAAGGAATCTTAGAGGTCATCTAATCCAATCAATGCCTGAACAAATGTTCCTCCTATAAGATCCCAAAGAAGTGGTCATTCAGTCTCTGTTTAAGAACTCCACTGAAGGGGGGCTTTCTAATTCCCAAGGCAATCCAATTCACCTTGGGTCATCTCTAAGTATTAGAAAGCTACTCCTCACATTAGTCCAAAATAGGCCCCTCTGCACATTGTGCACGTTCTCGAGAGCAGAATGAAGTCTAATTCTTCTTCCATACAGTATCTCTTTGTGCATTAAAAAGGTTAAATTCACGCTAAATCCATGAGAAATTCATGCATTGGAAAGGTTAAATCCTATGCTAGGTCCAGGGGGGAAAAGAAGTAATTAGCTAAATAGACCAGGGAAGATTTCATGAAGGAAGTGGAATTTGTCTTGAGTTTAAGAGGTTAAGAATTAAACAGGTAAAGTTAGGAGCTAGCAGGTATTCCTGAGTGCAGAAATAGTATATGAAAAGGAATGGAGGATGTGAAACACAACTCAATTTTTCTAGAGTATTTAGTAGTCTAGTTTGATGGGAGTATAAAGTTCAAAGAGAGGCATGGAATGAAATAATGTCAGAAAGATAGGATGGTTGCAAATTATGACAGACCTTAATGATAAATAAAGCTTTAAATTTATTTAGGAAGCAACAATGACCTGCTAATGTGGTATAAATATAAAGAAGTTATTGTCTAAAATAAATATTTTGGAGGTAGAATGAATAGAATTTGCTAATTGTTTAGATACTAGAAGTGAGAGAGGAGGAAAAGTCAAAGGTAACACCAAGGTTTGAAAAATGGGACAGTAATAGCAGTATTATTTTAAGAACAACTTTGAGCCAACAAGTCATTCTGACTACTATAAACACCCAAATTAACTTCAAAGGACCTATGAATGAAGAAGCTATCTGCATCCAGAGAAAGAATCACAAAATACATATATAGAATAGTTATAAACACACTCATATTTATGTCTAAAGTTAGTTATCTCTGGGGTGGTGAAGGGGAGGGAAGAAAAAAAAACTACATGATAACTTTATTGTCTATTTAAAAAGAATAGCAAGCCGTACATAATTGATTTGTATCTTCATGTGCAATTATCTTTTTTATTATACTATATTATGGAAATGCTTGTTTTATTCAATAAATTAAAATTATACTATATATATTTAAATGGGAGTCAAATCTAGGGTAAGTGGTATTACCACCAATGGACATAGTGAAGTCAAATTAAGGAACATGCTTAGGGGCAAAAATAATATTCTTTATGTTGGTACGATTGCTTTGGAGTCGCTGGTGAAAGGCACATTTTTAAAAGTCAGTAAAGGGGAAGAAAAGACAGAATAATGGATAAATCTACTTATATTCCAAATATGTGAATGAGTTTCAAAAGTCAAGATGAAGAGAATCATGTAAATATGCCTTGTGGCTCAGAGATTATGGAGAAGTCCAGAGAGAAATATGCTATATTTCAAATGAGGTAAGCAGAGATCCAGCAAACTGGGTTTTTCTATGCCGGGTCTCTTACATCTGTCCCTTTCTTTCCAGTCACACAGCTATCAGCCTAATTCAGGCCCTCCTTACCTCTCCCGTGGATGATTGTAACGGCCTCCTATTTACCCTCTCTGCCTCTATCCTCTTCCTTCCTTCTTTGTATCCTTCACACGACTATCAGTGATTGTTCAACATCGCAGATCTGAGCATGTCACTCTCCTGCCTGTTCCTTAACTTCCAGCGTCTTCCTGTTGCCTCTAGAATCAAATAAACATTCTTTCGTTTGTCATTTAAAGCCTTTTTATAACCTTTCCCCAACCTACCTTTCCAGCCATATGATATCTTATTGCCCTTCACACACTCTGTGTTTTACCCAAAATGGCCTTCTCATTGTTCCTTATTCAGGAAGCTCAATCTCAGGCCTCTGCTCCTTTGCCAGAATGCATTCCCCCCTCACTTGTGCCCCCTAGAATACCTAGTCTCTTTCTAGTCTCAACTTGTGTCACTTTCTGCCTGAAGCCTTAGCTAATGCTCTGCTACTAGTGCTCCCCCTCTCTGAAATCGTCTTGTATTCATGTTGCTTCTCCTATAGAAACATACACATGCAAACACGATCACAGATGTGGAGCTAAAAGGAGAGCCCTTAAAGGCCATTACTCCAGCTTTCTTATTTTATAAATGTAGAGGTTGAATGTCTTGTAATGAGTTACATAATCAATAAGTATCTGAAGTGGAATTTGAACTCAAGTCTTCCTGATTCTATGTCCAGCAGTCTACGCTCCAGCCAGTATTCCAAACTGCCCTTTTGTATATATGCATATGTGTATAGACATAGATATACATGCATGTAGTATTATATATACACATAAATGCATACACATACATACGTATATAAATGTATGTGTGTATATACACACCTCGAGAGAAGGTGAGGTGGGGAGAGAGAGATCAAAACACAGAGAGACAGAGAAAGAGACAGACACAGAGAGACAGAAAGACAGAGATAGCGACAGAGAGAGGAGAAAGAGAGAGGAGAAAGAGAGAGAGAGAATGAGAGAGAGAGAGAGAGAGAGAGAGAGAGAGAGAGAGAGAGGGAGGTCTATGGCACTGAGAGGTTGAGTGGTCCAAAGTCACTCAACTAGTTTTTGTTTTTGTTTTTGTTTTTGTTAGGCAATTGGGGTTAAGTGACTTGCCCAGAGTCACACATCAACTAGTTTTTGTCAGAGTCAGGAATTGAACTCAGGTCCTCCTGGCTCCAAGGCCATCTCTCTCTTTATTGAAACACACTATCTCACACACTGTTTATGTATCTATTTTACTAAAGTAATGCATTGATATGTAAAAGAAAAAATAATGATTATTTTAATTCTTTCTCCATGTTTGTTTTCTCTTATTTTTCCTTTTGTTGAATTATCTGCTTTAACATGAAATAGAGTCTGGATGCTGATCTTGGTAAGATATGGATGTGATAACAAGATGGAAAGTGACATTAAGAATGAAATATTTGTTCCTGAAAGCATAGCAAGGCATGCTATAATTCAATGACAGCTTCACAATAATTTTTTTTATATGTGCCTACTAGAGAGCCATTAAAATATCACTGTTTCTCTTGCAGAATGCTGCTCTCTAGCTCGTCTAACCATCTTTGGGTATTAACTGAATCGTAAAAATGCAGTAGAGAAGATGGCTTAAGAATTTTAACTACTCTGCTTAACTGACATGTCTATCATTTGTTGAAGTGGGAGTTATTATTTTCTTTTATATACTTGATATGCGGCATGAAGATAAATAGTCATATATGGACAGTGAAATGGTAAAGCTCCTCTTATGTAGCATTTGCATGTGTGGTATAGTTGCTAAGATATTGGACTTGAAATCAAGAATATGTGGGTTCAAATCCTATCTCTTCCACTTATTAGCTGTGTGATCCTAGGAATTGATTTAAACACTTTTTATCTCAGTTTCCTTTTCTGTAAAATGTCGGGGTGGGGCAGGACTCAGTGGTGTCTAAGGTCCCATTCAGCTCTAAATTTATGATTTCATGATCTATGATAACAGATGGGAAATAAATCTCTGAATTAGATTTTTTAGATTATTATAGCAAAATTTTATTTTGTATCTAAACGTTGGTTGACCATAGTAGATTAAGTGGTTTTGTGTATCCATTGAAGGTGAAGAACTTCTGATGTCAAATAAAAAATATGGTCATTAAAATTCCTGGCAATTTTATATCTATAAAATATGTGTATATTATATATAATATACATCAATATATGTATAGATAAATATGTGTGCAGATACATATAGCAATTATATATACAGACAAGTATATGAATTTAGTAGAAATACCTAGTGAATATAAAAGAAACATACTATTTATGCACAAACATATATGTGTATATATGCATATATACCAATTGTATGTTTGTACACATACATATATACTTACTATATATATACAGTGTGTATGTGTATGTGTATATTTAGAGTATATGTACATAGGCATATGTACATTTACATACATATATAGAGAATGTGTATGTTTTACATATAGTAAAAAAAAAGACATTCTTTGTCACTTCTTGTGAAATTGTCTTATTTTGAAAATATAATATTAATGAGAAAGGGATAATGAGTTTTGGCTTTTAAGCCAGAAATAATAATAGCAATAATAATTTCAATAGTAATAGAATTTTTACAGAATGTTAAGGTTTGTAATGCACTTTATATATTTTGAGTCATTTGATTCTCATAACAACCTTGTGAGGTAGGTGCTATTATTATTTCCATTTTACAGACAAAACAACTGAGAATGAGAAAGGTTAAGTGATTTGGGTTGCACGTATAGACATTTGAAGCAAAATTTGAAATTAAGTCTTCCTAACTGCAAGACCAGCACTCTATCTACCATGTCATCTAGCTTAGCCTTAGAAAAAGAGGAAGACTGTGTTCAAATCTTACCTCTATTCATGCTAGCTGCTTGTCCATGGACAAGATCCATAACTTCTCAATGCCTCAAGCATCTCTCTAAGACCAGTTACAGACCAATTGCGGATGCACATCTGGAGAGGGAATTTTCATGCTAGGATTTCCTTATACCAATGAAATTGCATGTTTGAGTCAAAACAATATCAGCAAAAATGACAGACATTTAGATGGTGATAGATGGATCTGTCAGTGTTTTATGTACATAATCTCATTTGAGGGGCTCAAAATGCTAGAAGGTAGCTACTATAGATGTCCTCCATTTTACAGTTTTGAGTGATACAGTGACTAAGTGTTCAGAAGGCAAATCTTGGAGTGAGGGAGACCCGAGTTCTTGTCCTCTTGCTTCTGACACATATTGGCTGTGTGAACAAAAAAATAAAAAGACCATATGAGAAAACTGAGGCTCAGAGAGGTCAAGCAACTTGCCTGTGATGGTAAACGTCAAAAATTGAATTTTTCCTCATATCTCACCTGACTCAAGGCTCAGAGCTCTTTCCCCTCTGCTCTGCTTCTTCAGAACCAGAAAAAATTCAAAATTGAACAGCTCTGAATTCTATTTATAATTACTCATTCACATTCCAGAATGATGTGTTTATATTATTTTTATACCTTTTTCTTCTGAAATCATATGTTCAAATTTTCTATCTCCTTTTTCAATATTAGAAAAGACTTTTTAAACTTGAAATTTTAGAAATTTGTTTAAATTCTTGAACATAATCTAAGTAACTAGGTTATTAGTTATGTTGCATTATTTAACTTAAGCTGTACCTTTCTTGACCAATGAGAAAAGTCAGAAAAGAATAAAAAATATCATTTTAGATTTACGTGGAACTCAATGGGGGTTATATTTTTTCTTTGTTATTGTTCACTCATTTCAGTTGTGTCCAACTCTTCGTGATCTCATTTGAGGTTTTCTTGGCAAAAATTTCCTTCTCCAGCTATTTTATAGATGAGGAACCAGGGTAAACAATTCTGGGTTAAACTGGTTTAAGTGACTTGCCCTTACAAGGGTCACACATAGTAAGTGTCTGAGGCCAGATTTGAACTCAGGAAAATGAATCTTCCTGATTTTAGGCCCAGTACCCTATCCACTGCTGGCATCTACTACTGCCTGGGTTATAGTCAGCAGACACTTAATACACCTGAGACTTAGTTTTTCAAACATACACACATATTTATCTATCTATTCATCCATCCACATGGATATCTACTATAGATATGCGTATATATATATCATTAAAAATGGCTTCATTAATGGACCAGATGTTGAACATTACATGATAATGACTACATTTTTATCAGAGATACTGAAGAACTATTCTACCTTTTGCTGACATGAAGGCTTGTTCAATTGAGAGCGTTTTCAGCAGCATGAAAAGTCAAACAAGGGAACAATGAGAATTGTGACAAGCAGGAGCAGGATGTGCCCTTTCCTCCTGTCTGTTGAATTTGAGTGTATATGCACACACACACGTAAATACATACATATGCATACACGCCCCCACCAATATTTTCCCTGATTGTCAAGAATGTAATAGGCATGATGCTGTTGGTCTAGACTATTGTCTAAAAGGGAGAAATGACATAAACATATTCATATTATAGTAATGCTCTCTGGAATTTAAACTGAAACAGCTTAAGGTCCTGGATTAAATTCAGGCAATTTTATTGAATTCAAGCTTTTCATTATAAGGATTCCAATAGGCTAACAAAAGTACTGTCATTTCCTATAGTAAATAATGTTACTATTGCTGCTCTCATGATTTAGAAAGAAATAGCATAGCCAAATTCACAGATAACCATACTTCAGTTAACAAAGTGATTCAAAAATATCTTTGTGTTTATTATGATTATCTTTATTCCCTAATTGTCCAACTATGACCTTCACCTATACAAAAGTCAGCATATGGCCTTGACCTATGAACTTTTTTTTTCCAAAATAGAAATTTATACCATTACTCAAAACTGGTTTGGAAATGACCCAAAGCCCTAGAGAACCTCTTGGTAGGGGCCCTCTAGGGTGAGTGTACCCAAACTGGTACAATAAACAATAATGAGCTCTCTATGAGGTTGGCTGCCGAAACATATCTGTCATTCTGACATGTTGGAAGAAATCTACTGGCAATGTTGGTGGCAAGAACATGAAATAGACTTGTTGAGATATAAGATATCCGAAAGGAGATAAACTTAAAGGCATTCCATTAATCAGTCTGACAATGGGAAAGTCCAACAGAGAAAAGAGTACAGATGTCTTGCTGGACCATGGTTCATTAGTTATTCCTCCTCCCCTTTTCTAAATGTGTGTGTGTGGGTATTCTGTAAGTGTCTATCTATCTATCATCTATCTATCGATTTAGTTATCAACACATTCTGTTAGAGTGCTCCTAAGTCTGAATACAGGCATGCTCATACAACTGATTTAAAGCTACAAAAGCACTGAGTATCCCTTTTAATTTTTCTTCTTTCACTCAGAGGTTGGATTTTTTTTGGAGGGGTAGGGATGGGGACTTTGAAAAGATTGCAACATACTATTCAGTTCTAAAGCTAGAATCTTGATAAAAATATGCCAGTATAAGATTGCACAGATTTTAAGATCTCCACCCATTCAGTAGATAGTCATTGAAAAGGAAGACAAGCATAGGCTGGATTGCCTTTGGGAAAATGCACAATTGTTTTTTCCTTAATGACTTCAAGGTTCACCCAGGAAAAAAGTCCCATCTTTTATACACGTATATTATTCCTGTGGTGCTGAAAAACTCTGGGATTATGAAAAAACACAAACTTTGAAGATTAAAGTTGAAGGTCATTCAAAGTGCAACAGAGGGTGACATGGTGGGCAAGAGAAATCTATGACATGGAATAGACAAGAAATTGTATAGTAGTTATGTAAAGTATATTATCAGCATGTTGTATGATAAGGGGGGATTTGTATGAATACAGTTTGCAGTAATAAAGCATAACCAACAGATAGTCTGCCTGCTCTCTGGCATTCATGCAGTTTACATAGATCTAAAAGAAGGCCCCAGCGCATTGGTTAACTTCCAATGGTAAATTTAGGGAAGGCATGGACAAGGGTCGTAGAGTATGGGACTTTGTGGGTAGGTGGTAATCTGTGCCAGTTAAAGGAGGACCCACATTGACGAGACCACAGATCACTGAAATATCAAAGCACCATTTTAACTCCTCACATACCTATCAAACATCTACCACACACGACACTGCAATTTTGACCATCACAACCAAGGCAGTTCTGGGTTGTTGGTCTGATCTCCCAAAGCCCAAACCACAATGCTATTACCTTATATCCACTTTTTAATTCTTCTTGGTAAGACAAATTAAACCAACAAGGACAAAACGATGGTCTTTCACAGTAGACTGTATGAATGAGGAGAAACACGATAAATGAAAGAAGCAGTGATAAAGAAGTGGACATCTCTAATAGATAACATAAATGTTCAATAAATTACATATTGTTTCCTTAGGATGTTTTTTGTTTGTTTTACCTAGATGTTGAACTGATATGACACCATTATAGGAGACTGAAAAATTTCCTGTGAAATGGATATGGAAATAAGGCAAAATAGAAAATATCTGCTCAACACATGCTTCCTCAGGCATTTTACATTTTTTTTTAAATTGACAAAAATAATTATAGAAAAACATTTCTCACAAAAATGGTGCTATATTAACATCAACAAGTTTCTTCCTTTTCCATTTTATTCTGGAATGATCATTTCAACAAATACATTTTTTTTTGCTTATTTATTAGAAGCATCATGGTTTCAGCTGGCTCTTGACTCAATTGTTTTCTTACATTTTATTTCAAAGTCTCAGTGTTTGTTGTAGTATCTAGTGCCTTTAACTTGGCTTATTCAAAGCTCATTTAGTTCATTGGTTATTTGGGGAAATGTCATACAGAGGATTTTTAAAGGATGGACCTTTTCTTTTGTTTTAATTAAATGTTGTTCTGAAGAACACAAGTGGAATTCAGAGGCTTTATCTGATGTGCTGTGAAGTTTTGTTGTAGTGGAATTTTTATTCAGATGGTTATAATTATGACCTGACTCCCACCTGTATTATAACAGATTGGATCTGAACATGCATGATTAAATCCTGCTGAGTCTCTGAGGAAACAATTGAATCAACAGGAGGTTTAGATTTACCAAATCCAGATATTCCTGAGTGCATTAAAAGCAATCATGCATCCAGATAATGCTATCCTGTTTACCACTGTATCTCTACATCCTAAAGTCAGGTTCATAAAATCGAAATTTAAATAATCAAGTGTATAAGAAACACATAAAAATATTTTAGTTGGTTAAAAAATAGTTTCTAAATAAAAACATAAAATCTCTAGATTTGCAGGCATAATCATCTTGTTGATAAAGGGCTGGCCTTGAATCAGGTCGACTTGGGGCCTTAGGCCCCGACTCTGACACATAATGGTATTTTGATCCTTGGAAAATTCCTTAACTTCTTAGATCCTTGGAAAATTCCTTAACTTCTTAGTAGCCTACGCTACTCTCCTAGGATGACAAATTACTCACAAATTGCATCTGCAGAGTAGATGTAGATGTAGTTTTGAACACCAGGAATTTCCCACACCAATGCAATCACATACCCAGATTAAAAAAAAAAAATGTAACAATAAAATTACATTTGAATTTTGGCTCAGTCTTATGCTTAACCTTGCACAGAAGAATTACAGAATTACACAATCTCAGAATTCAAAGAGAGTGCAGAAGACACAAGTTTCCACGACAGAAATTTACACACGCAGCTGCATTCAAATCACAATACTCCGGAGTGCTCCAAATTAAAATGGAATTAGGAAATATTTAACAAAATAAATAAAAATATAATAGAATTAGATAATATTAACATGCAGTTTTCTAAGTCAATATGTGGCAGTAGTGATCCTTATGTATGGTTTACTGCCCCCCCATCTGAATGTGATACCATTGATCTACAACATCTATGAATAGTAGTTATAAACCCCTGATTCATGGTGTTGGTCAATTTCCAAGTTGTAAATGGTCACAGTAATTATTTAACAATCCACTCTCTAGCAGGCCTAGTGTTGGTTCCAATATACCCTTGAAACTACCTATGAAACAATATCTCTTGATCCTCATAACCAATATTATTTGTGTCTAGTGAAAATTCAATGATTTAATTCTTAAAACCATCAAATAAGCTTTGATGAGTTTTCAATTGGGATATGGATGTTTTCATTTTTATCATTATTTCTAGCATGGAATAATAGTTAGAATTTCTTCTTTTTCTTGTTTTTATTTATTTGTTATTTTTATTTATTTACTTTTCCCCCTTTTTAAAATTTTGAATTTAACAAATATTAATTATAATAAGCAGTTCTATATAGACAACAGAATAGAAAAATAGGATTGTATGTGAAACTTTAAACCTATATTATTTACAGCTTGCTATTCTTTTTAAATAGACATGTTCTTTTTAACAGATATTTTTGTTTGTTTTACCGAGAGGTTGAGTTGATTTGAGACTGTCATGGGACAGTAAAAAAAAATTTCAATTAAGATGAAATGGAAAACAGGTTAATTAGAAAATACCTGAATATAAAAGATATAGATTTTAAAACATCATTGTAATGTCATAATAACAATTATTTAAGATATTAAACAAGTTATTATAATGTAATAATTATTATAACATAACACAATAACATAATAACAATTTATTATATTACATCTGTAAGAGATGTATGTGTATGCTGTTTTGCCCATGCAAGTTATTTGTGTACACATGGTTCTGTCTAGATGTGGCTTGAAGGGAGGAATAGCTCTCTCTGTAGTCTTCCTCCCACCCCAACCTTCTCCAAGGGAAACTCTGATTCCTGCTAGGAGGAAAAGCAGGAAGTTGGGGCCAGAGGTTAGCCAATCTGCTTTTCTCAGAGTCATGGGGATGCCAGGTTAGAATTATGTCTACATGCTTCCTTAAATGTTTGTCTAGGACAAATAATTCTTAGGTTCATACTACACTCCCGATCACTATCTCCTAATGGGAAAAGAGTGCCTCAAGCTACTTATACATAAGGCTTGACTTTCTTCACCACCAAATGCCAGGTACGTAATGAATAAAGATAGCAAACATCAAATAAATCCATTTAACCAAATTGACAGTAAAGTAGAAATCAGAGAAAGTATTCATAGGAGAATATACACCAAACAATATACAATGTAAATGAATCTCATTCCGAGTGATATAACTCAGTTCAAAAGGGAAGGAGGAAGGGGAAAAAGGAGAGAGAGAGAGAGAGAGAGTGACAGAGACAGAGACAGAGACAGAGACAGAGACAGAGACAGAGAGACAGAGAGAGAGAGACAGAGAGAGAGAGAGACAGAGAGACAGACAGAGAGAGAGACAGAGAGACAGAGAGAAGATCTCACCCCAGGAGAAATTTCACTGTAGTTTACTATGCTGGGGAAAAGGAAATCAATGAGGTTGCTGGCTCTCTACATGTCTGCTTCTTCCCTGAGTCTTTCTTTCCCTTCACGGACCTGAAGAGAATCTATAATTACATGTCTTCTTTCTTGAAGCTAGAATCCAGAAGACTAGGATCTCCCTTTCCAGCTCTCAACCAACTTCACCCCTCATACAGGCATGAAGAGACAATCAATTTGCTAGGGATGAAGATAATTTCACGTAAACAGCCTTTTGAGCTGAGTGTTACATATTATAGAAATTATAATAAATACAATATGTTGCTGTCAAGTTTGTCTATATGTTTATGATTCCTTCTGAAACTATTATCTTGTGTGAATTCACACAAAAAAAGTTTCATTGACCTTTTCTTTCTTTTCTCTTTCTTTCTTTCTTTCTTTCTTTCTTTCTTTCTTTCTTTCTTTCTTCGTAACACTGTCCCAGTGCCCTTTCCCTCTCTCTTTAACAACCTAATTGAGAAAAAAAAAAGAAAAGTAAGACCTTTTAAATAAATATTCAAGGGGACTGTGGGAAGAGAGTGGTGTAGGAAGTCTTAGATAGGGGCAGTTAGGTGACACAGTGGATGAGCTCTGGCCTTGGAGTCAAGAGGACCTGAGTTCAAATCTAATCTCAGACACTTGACACTCACTAGCTGTGTGACTCTGGACAAGTCACTTAACCCCAATTGCCTCACCAAAAAACAAAAACAAAAACAAAAACAAAAAAGAAATGCTCAGATCCCCTGCAAACCCTCCAGTAAAACTTTAAAATGCACCAGTTAAAAACTAAATGACCGGAATCAACTATAGCCTCTCCTATCCAGCCTGAGGATGAACAGGACCACAGAAATACTGCAGGAACTCTGAATGAGAAAAGCCTAGGTAGGTGGAAAGTACTGCACAAAGCAGCCACCAAGAGGGGGGCATGGGATCCACCTTGGCCAGGAGTAAAGAGAGGATGAAATCCAGCTGGTTCCAATTGCAGGAAAAAGGTACTAAGCAAAGACAAGCCTAGAGCCCTTGGCCTTGATGAAAGCTCAGCTAGAGGGAGGGCCCTGATACAAATGGCCTCAGAGAGAACCTAATTCAGGGGGAGACTTCAAAGACCTGCAGCTAGGAAAAGCCCAGTGTTAGAGAAACCCTGGAGTCCTTAAAGGAGCCTCTAGTCTTGACAACCATACTGAGGATCAGATGAGTTCTGTCCACACCACTAAGGGATGCAGAAATAGAGCTGGACCCAAGCACAGCCCAACCACCCAACTCCCAATCCTACTATAGCTGAGATAAGCAAACCAATAAAATCCCTGGAATACTGTGAGGAAATATCTCGGAATAAGAGATGCCCTGGGGATAAAGGCAGAGTGTGATCCCATTAAAAATCCAAGTAAAACCTCAAAAGAAAACAAAAGTAGCATCTTGACCATAAGAATTACAAGAGTATCTGGAAGAAATGAAATAAGAAATACAAAATATAATAACTAGTGGGGGGTAATTGACAAGAATTGATGCCTTAGAACAGATAGTAGGAAACCTCACCCAAGAACTAAATGTCCTGTAGAACTAAATTAGAATGGACCTAAAAGGAAATGACTAAACATCCCAGTTTCTGGGAAAGCTAATCCCTGTAGTTGCCTATTCTGCATAGTTAACTTTGAAGCCATGCTGGGTTGGTTTGGCCAGGGAAGAACTATTGAAGGTTTTTAACAAAAGAATTAGATGATTAGAGATGGGCTTTCAGAAAATTAAGTATTCAAGGTGGATTAGAGAAGTGAGAAATTATAAGTGGGGAAACCAATTGAGAGATTATTGGAATTGTCTCCATAGGAGATAATAATAGCATGAATTTGGATGGTAGGAGTAGAATGAATTGTGAGATAAAATAAGGGAAAAACTATATAGGACACTTAAATCAAGTGCTGGAGGATGCTAGAAAGAAGGCAAAGACACCCTAAGGATACTACTAGCTTGGGTAAACAGGAGACTGGTCCATTAATGGAAAATGGGATTTAAAGGGAAGGGCTAGTTTGGAAGGCATAATTTTAGATGTACTGATTTTGAGGTGAAAAATTTTCAGATGATTGTACAAGCAACAAAATAGCAATAATGAAAAAGAAATTCAAGATCACACATTCCTATTCATAGTCTTAGCGTATTTGTGATCTGCTGATTTTAGCTTTATATCCATCTCAGTGATTAACTCCAACCAATATAAGATCTGTATGGGTATGTGTATTTGCCTATGTAAATTAAATAGCTTTCCATACCTTTCTATCCTACTGGTCACTTGACCTAGGTCTAAGAGCAGCAACCAATTGGTGTAAGAACAATTAATTTCAGGGTATCAAGTAAACCCTGTTTTGGACCAATTAAGCATATTTCCTAGATCAATAGTTAATTATGGCTAATATTAGCAGCTACATCTATATCCAGATTTCAATATGCAGAAAAAATATTATTTTTTTTCAAAACCCTGCCTTACTGAGCAATTTGGCTAGTCTAGGCTGCTTTGAATCAATCAGTGTAAAAATCAAAGTTATATATGTCTTTGATAATGAATGATAAAGGGAATAAACTGATTAAAGGCTGATTAGAAGTGACTGATTAGAAGATGACTTCTTATTTTGGTAATATATTAAGCACCCTTCTAAGAAGAAATATGTCTACTAGCCACTCAATGGGAAATTCATCTCTATGTTTAATTTAAAACCAAGCCAAAAAAAAAAATAAGGGGAGGGGCTGTCTTCATAAAGCACTAGACTGGGAAGAAAGACCTAGGTACACTTCCTCAGACAAGTATTAGCTATATGATTATGGTCAAAGCCTTGACCTCTGTGTACCTTAGTGTCTTCATATGAAACATTAACCCTTCTATGATCAATTTCTGCTCGAAATCTGTGTTTCTGTGAATTCCAAATCAGCAGCTAAGTTAAGAAAATGAGTTGTATAACTCTAAATCGGGGGAAAAGTTTTTCAGTTATTCTGAAAACTATCTTGCTATTCAGAGATTTTAAAGGGCCAGAGAATCTGAATTCATTAATTCACAGGTCACAGTGAAAGGATATTACAGATTCAGTGTGTTTTAACATGAAATTTTCTTAGAAGAATTGATAACATTTGTAAGAAGATAAGCTAAGTTTCCCAAAAATTTAGAAATAAAATTATTGTTTTCAAGGAACAAGAGAAAAGAACACCTTTGAATATTGCATTTTCTAGAACCCTATTCTTCCTTTGAAGCACAAGGTCTTCAATGTAGGATCACAGATTTAGAACTAGATGGGACCTTATAGGTCACTGAATTCAACACTCTCATTTTACAAATGAAGAATTTACTAAGGCCTAGGGTGGCTGGATGACTTGTTTAGGGTCACACAGTAAGTATGTGAGGCAAAATTTGAGCTCAAGTCTTCTTGACTCCAAAGTCAACACTCAATTCACAATGCTGGGCTGCCTCTCAGGAATTTGGTTGCAAACTGTATGGACTCAAAATTCATCTGTCTCATTGTCATGAGTATTTTTCCGACAACTCCTTTACCTTCTGGAAAAGCTAATTCCTGCACATGCCTTTCTTCTTTTTTATGGCTAACTTTGACGGCATCCTAGGTCAGTATTGTGTAATCTCATATGCGCTGCTTTCTGTTTGCTGAGATTTAGAGAATATCTTGAATTAACCCCACTGAAAACTTGGGTTTTCAAAATGAGCAGTTAGATGCACAAGGTATATCCTGGTACTTTAGCCCAAGAAGGTTAATTTCTCTTTAGTTCATTGCACTCACTTGAGATTTTTCCAGGAAAATATCCTCATATATCAAGTTAAATGTTGGGTCTTGGTTTCCCCAAATATGAATAAAAAAACTACCACACTTCTTTCTACAAGCACTCAAGAAACAATGTGACTATCATTATGGGAGAGTATTTTGATCCACAAAAATACAAAACAAACAAAAAATAATCACCCTCCCAAAAAAAAATCCTGAGAAAAAACAAATAAACAAAACAAAACAAAACAAAACTACAGTACTATCAAGAACCTATGAACAGATATAGAAACATATGGAGAATTCATTAGCCTTCATCCCTAGAGGTAAACTGAATTTAGGGTATCTCCTGACAACCTGGTGAAGTCTCTCTGGGTTTATCTTATTTCTGCGACTTTGCTAAAGTTGTTACTCAGAAGTTTTTTAGTTGATTCCCTTGGGTTCTCTAAGTATGCCATGGTATCATCTGCAAAGAGGGATAGTTTTGTTTCCTCATTGCCTATTCTAATTCCTTCAATTTCTTTTTTTTTCCTTATTGGTATAGCTAACATTTATAGTACTATATTGAATAGCAGTGGTAATAATGGACATCCTTGCTTCACCCCTAATCTTATTGGGAAGGCTTCTAGCTTATTTTCATTACAGATAATGCTTGCTGATGGTTTTAGATAGATATTGCTGATCAATTTAAGGAATGGTTCCTTGACTCCTATGCTTGCTAGGGTTTTTTTTTAAGAGGAATAGTTTTTAATATGAAAACTTTTATCAAAAGTTTTTTCAGCATCTATTGAGATAATCATAAAATTTCTATAGGTTTTGTTATTGATATGGTCAATTAGTTTGATAGTTTCCCTAATATTGAACTAACCTTGCATTCCTGGTATAAATCCCACCTGGTCATATTGTATAATCCTTGTGATAGCACTATAATTGCCTTGCTAGTAATTAAAAATTTTTACATCAATGCTTAAAAGGGACATTGTTCTATAATTTTCTTTCTCTGTTTTAGCTCTTCTTAGCTTAGGGATCAGCATTTGTGTCATAAAAAAGTTTGGTAGGATTCCTTCTTTGCTTACTTTTTTTCAAATAGTTTATGTAGTATTGGAATTAATTGTTCCTTAAGTGTTTATTTTATTTATTTTATTTATTCCATAAATTGTGGTATGTTCTCTTACTGTTGTCATTCTCTTTAATGAAATTATTGATTATTTATATTATTTGTTCCTAGACCCACTTATTCTTTAGATTTAGATTATTTACCATCTAATTAATTTTTAATCTCCCTTTTCATTGTCCTTTGTTGAATGTAATTTATATTGCTTTATGATCTAAAAATAATACATTACTTATTTCTGCCTTTGTACATTAATTTTGAAGTTTTAATGCCCTAATACATGTCAGTTTTTGTGTAGTTGCCATGTGCTACTGAGAAAAAAAAAGTATATTTATTTCTGTTCCCATTCAGTTTTCTCCAAAGGTCTGTCATATCTAAATTTTCTAATATTCTTTTTACCGCCATAGTTTTTTTTTTTCTTGTTTTTTATTGGTTGAATTTATCAAGTTCTGAGAGGGGAGAGTTGAGGTCCCCCACTAGTATAATTTTGCTTTCTATTTCTTCCTGTAACTCACTTAACTTCTCCTTTAATGATTTGGACATTATACCACTTGGTACATATATGTTTAGTATTGATATTACTTCAATGTCTATGGTACCTTTTAGAAAGATGTAGTTTCCTTCCTTATCTATTTTAATTAGGCCTATTTTTGCTTTTGCTTTGTCTGAGATCAGGATTGCTACCCCTACTTTTTTTTTTTTTTACTTCAGCTGAAGCATAATAGATTATACTGTAGCCCCTTACCTTTACTCTGTGTGTGTCTCTCTGTTTCAAGTGTGTTTCTTGTAAACAACTTATTGTAGGATTCTGGTTTTTGACCTACTGTGCTATCTGTTTCTGTTTCATAGGAGAGTTCATCCCATTTACATTCACAATTATGATTACTTACTGTATTTCCTTCCATCTCATTTTTTCTCCTGTTTGTCCTCTTTTTCACCCTTTCGTTCCTCACTAGTGTTTTGCTTCTGAACTGCCTTGTCTGATCTGCCCTCTCTTCTGTCAGCCCCCCCCCTTTTACTTAATCTTCTCCTCTCCTTCTTCCTTGTCAGGTAAGATAGATTTATATACTCAGCTGATTGTGTATATTATTTTGTCTTTGAATCAATACTGATGAGAATAAGTTTCAAGTGATACCCATCGCCCACCCTCCCATCTTTCCCTCCACAGGTTTTTCATGCCTCTTTATGTGAAATAATTTACCCCACTCTCCCTTCATTCTTCATCCAATGTATTCCTCTTACTCATTCCTTAATTATTTTTATGTCATTCCCTAAAATTCACCTTACCCTCATTCATACCCTCTGTCTATATATATATATATATATATATATATATATATATTCCTTCTAGTTATACTATTAGTGATACAATTTTTAAGAATTACAAATAGCATCTTCCCATGTAGGGGTATAAAGTGTTTAGTTCTATTCAATCCCTTGTTTTCTTTTCCCTTTTCCCCTTTTTATGCTTCTCTTGAATCTTGTATTTGAAGATTGAATTTTCTCAGTTCTGGGCTTTTTTTTTTTTTTGTCAAAGCAATTGGGATTAAGTGACTTGCCCAAGGTCACACAGCTAGTAAGTGTCAAGTATCTCATCTGAGACTGGATTTGAACTCAGGTCCTCCTGACTTCAGGGCCAGTGCTCTATCCTCTGTGCCACCTAGCTGCCTCAGTTCTGTTTTTTTTTTTTTTTTTTTTTTAACCAGGAATGATTGAAAGTCCCCTATTTCATTGAATGGCCATCTTTTCACCTGAAAGATTATACTCAGTTTTGCTTGATAGTTGATTCTTTGTTGTAATCCAAGCTCCTTTGCCTTCCAGAATATCATTTTCCAGGCCCTCTGATCCTTTAATGCAGAAGCTGTTAAATCCTGCACAATCCTGACTGTGGTTCCACAATATTTAAATTGTTTGTTTCTGACTGCTTGCAGTATTTTCTCCTTGACCTAATAATTATGGACTTTGGCTACAATATTCCTTGGAATCTTCATTTTGGGATTTGTTTTCAAGAGGTGATCAGTGGATTCTTTCAATGACTATTTTGTTCTATGGTTGTAGGCAGTTTTCCTTGATAATTTCTTGATAGATGCTGTCCAGGCTCATTTTTTAATTATGGCTTTCAGGTAGTCCAACAATAAATTATCTCTCCTGGATTTATTTTCCAGGTCAGTTGTTTTTCAAATGAGGCATTTTTCATTTTCTTCTATTTTTATTTCTTTTTATTTTGACTGATTCTTGATGTCTCAGAGTCATTAGCTTCCATTTAATTCAAATTTTTAAGGAATTGTTTTCTTCAGTTAGCTTTTGTACCTCTTTTTTCATTTGGCCAATTCTATCTTTTAAGCAGTTGTTTTCTTTTTCTAAGCTGTTGACTCTTTTTTCATAATTCTCTTGCATCACTATCATTTCTTTTCCCAATGTTCTTCTACCTCTCTTATGTGATTTTTAAGCTCCTTTTTGAGCTCTTCCATTAGTTCTTTTTAGACTTGAGACCACTTCCCATTTTTCTTTGGAGCTTTGCCCATAGGTGTTTTGACATTTTTGCCCTCTTCTGAGTTTGTGTCTTGATCTTCTCTGTCACCATATTAACTTTTTACAGTCAGATTCCTTTTTTTTTTGTTCTTGTTATTTTTTGCTCATCTTTTTTTTCCTTTTTATTTTCTTTTAAATTTAATCTCTGCTATTGTGGTGGAGGGGCACTATCTCAGGCTTTTTGTGCCAAGGGCTTCAGGCCCTGGCTGTTTACCTTGTGCTGCACTGATGTTGCCCTGAAGCCCATGGAGTATCTTTGTGTCTGGTGCTATGCTGAGGGGGTGGGGTGGGGGTTGCTAGCACTGTTGTAGGCTGTAGGCATCTGGCAGCTTACCTGGTGGTGAGGTGGGGTC
The DNA here is from genome assembly GCF_900497805.2 of Vombatus ursinus. Lineage (NCBI taxonomy): Eukaryota > Metazoa > Chordata > Mammalia > Diprotodontia > Vombatidae > Vombatus > Vombatus ursinus. The sequence continues at coordinate 1,782,585 of NW_020951957.1, forward strand.
CTAGTGCTGGTATTTGGAATATGTTGAGGCCTGTGGGATGTTTCTTCATGGGCATCAACACAGGAGCACATGGTGGTCTGGCTGCTGGAAACTGCCTATTTGCCTGGGGCTATGCTGAAGTACATGGTGGTTCTCAGAGCTGGCATATGGGGGGTCCTGGTGTTGGCATTTGCCTGCCCCACCACACTGGGGCTCAGGATCTCCTGCTGCCTTGCTGAAATGGGGCTTGCTGCTGGCTTTTTGTAGTGCTTCCTGTCCTGAACTGCACTCCTCTTTTACCTGAGTGAGATAGACCTTCTCTGCCAGTCTTCCAAGTTTCTTGGGCTAAAAGATTGTTTCACACTGTCTTTTTGATGGTTCCTCTGCTCCAGGATTTGTTTTGGGGTGCTATTTAATGGTTCTTTGGAGGTAGATATGGGAGAGTTATGGAAATATATTGCTTATTCTGCCATCTTAGCTCCCAGAAGTCCAGCACAGTTGTTTCCACTTTGACATTTTGTAGCTATTTATATATGACATCTCACTCCTTGCCTCTGTACACCAGCCTTTATAAGAGTCTAACCTGACTCCCCAAAAAATTTGTAAAGAAAAAATGAAAGTAAAAAAGTAATTAACAATAACCAAAAATAGATAAACAAACAAGGAAAAGGAAAATAAAATGAAACTTCCCTCATTAGACAGACAATTTAATTCTAGAAGAGCAAATCTCTCAAGAGTGACTTGAGATATGGGACTTGTGGTTTACTCAAGGGAGATACCAAACTATCCTGAAAGAAAAAAAAATTCATGGTGGGGGGCAGAACCAAAATGGAGGAATAAAAGCAGTGACTTGCTTGAACAGTCCCCTTCGAATACCTGTAAAATGGCTCTAAACAAATTCTAGACCAGCAGAACCCACAAAAGGACAGAATGAAACAAATTTCCAGCCCAAGACAACCTGAATGGTTGATTGGAAAGGTATGTTGCACCAGGTTGGGAGAGGAGCACAGTTCAGCACGGGCACACTGGCAAAGACAGGGCCAGAGCAAACCCTAAGCAGACCTCAGGAGACTGAATCAAGTGGAGCTGTGGCAGTTTCCAGACTCCTTAACCCACAAATGCCAAAGACAACTTAGAAGGTCAGTGGGAAAGGTCTGTTGGACCTGAGTGAGAGAGAAGTGCAGTTGAGCCCCAGCGCAGGGTGAGTTGAAGATGGAAGGGCAATATCTAAAAAAAAAAATTAAGGGGGTGAGAGAGGATTATACTGAGAGAAAGAAAAAGGGAGAGATAGAATGGGGTAATTATTTCATATAAAACAGACAAGAAAAAGCTTTTACAGTGGAGGAGAAGTGAGGGAAGGTGAGAGGGAATGAGTGAATCTTATTCTCATCAGATTTGGCTTAAGGAGGGAATAACATGCACATGTAATTGGATGTGGAAATCTATCTTATCCTATAGGAAAATAGGGGGAAGGGGATCAGAGGGGAGATGATAGAAGGGAGGTCAGAATGGGGGAGGGGGTAATCAGAAGCAAACACTTCTGAGAAGGGACAGCATCAAAAATTAGAATAGGATAAATGGGGGGGTGGGAGAGGATGAAGGGAAATATAGTTAGCTTTTCACAACATGACTACTATGAAGTATGTTGCTTGACTACACATGTATAATCTGTATCACATTGCTTGCGTTCTCAATGAGAGTGGGTAGGGAGGGAGGAAGGGAGAAAATTTGGAACCCAAAGTTTTAAAAACAAATGTTAAAATTTTGTTTTTAAGTAAATGATAAATGTTGGAGAAGATGTGGGAAAACTGGAATACTAATGCGTTGTTGGTGGAGTTGTGAAATGATCCAACCATTCTGGAGAGCAATTTGGAACTACGCCCAAAGGGCTATAAAAATTTGCACACCCTTTGACTCAGCAATAGCACTTCTAGCACTGTATTCCAAAGAGATCATAAAAATAGGAAAAGAACCCACAAAAATATGTACAAAAATATTTATAGCAGCTCTTTTTGTGGTGGCCAAGACTTAGAAATTGAGGGGATGCCCATCAACTGGGGAATGGCTGAACAAGTTGTGGTATATGAATGTAATGGAATATTATTGTGCTATAAAAAATGATGAGCAGGTGGACTTCAGAAAAACCTGGAAAGACTTCTATGGTCTGATGCTGAGTGAAGTGAGCAGAACCAGGAGAAGGTTGTGCACAGTAACAGCTATGTTGTGTGATGACTAACTTTGATAGACTTAGCCCATCTCAGCAATGCAAGGATCTAAGACATCTCCCAAAGTCTCATGGATGGAAAATGCTATCCACATCCAAAGAAAGAACTATGGAGGTTGAATGTAGATTGAAGCATACTATTTGCCATTTTTTTCTTCTGTTTTGTTTTGTTTCCTCTTTCTTATGGTTTCTCCTATTTGTTCTAATTCTTCCTTACAATATGACTAATGTGAAAATATGTTTAATAAGAATATATACGTAAAGCCTATATCATATTGTGCACTATCTTGGGGAGAGAGGGGGAAAAATTTAAAACTCAAAAGCTTAAGGAAATGATTGTTGATACATCAAAATAAATTAATAAAAAATCAGTCATAGAAAAATGTTTTCACATGCAACTGGGAAATAAGATATACAGGCAATGGTGTATAGAAATCTATCCTGTCCTACAGGAAAATAGAAGGGGAAGGGGATAAGAGAAAGGGGGGTGATAGAAGAGAGGGCAGATTAGGGGAAGGGGTATTCAGAATACATGCCGTCTTGGGGTGGGAGGAGGGGCTAGATGGGGAGAAAATTTGGAACTCAAAATCTTTTGGAAGTGAATATTGAAAACTAAAAATAATTAAATTAATAATAAGAAAAAATTCGTAATGGATTCTCAAAGCCCCTAGGAGTTTCTAATTGGTGTATGTGAAATTTTATTAAAATATACAGAAAGAGGTTTATCAGATCTTAAACTCTATTATAAGGCAGTAAGTATCAAAATTATCTGATGCTGGCTAAGAGATAGAAAGATAGATCAATGGTACAGAGTAAACATACAATGTACAGCAGCAAACAAATAGAGTAACCTTGTATTTGACAGGTGTAAAGACTTAAGATTTTGGGATAAGAATTCATTATTTGGGAAAAATTATTGGGGAAAACTGGAAAGCAATATAGCAGAAATTAGACATAGACCAATATCTTGCACCGTTTACCAGGATAAGATCAAAATGGATATATGACCTAGATATAAAGAGAGATATTACAAGAAAAATTAAAGAACATGGAGCATGTTACTTATAAAACTTAGAGATAGGTGAACAATTTATAAATAAATCAGTGAGAGAGAGGAGGGTGAGGTGTAAAGTGGATAATTTTTTATTACATTAAATGAAAAAGGTTTTGTACAAATAAAACAAATGCAACCAATGGAAAGCAGAAAATTGGGGAAAATTTATAGACAGTTTCTCAGATAAACATGTTATACCTCAAATATATATAGGAAAAAAAAAACTTTGTCAAATATATAAGAATATGTCATTCCCCAATTGATAAACAATCAAAGTATATGAACAGGGATTTTTTTGATGAAGAAAAGAAATCAGAACAATTTGTAGCCATAGGAAAAAAATACTCTAAATCATTGTGGATTAGAGAAATGCAAATTAAAACAACCTTTAGATGTCATTTTACACCTATCACATTGGCTAAAATGATTGAAGGGAAAACAACAAATATTGGAGAGGATGCGGAAAAAATGGGGCACTTTCATTGTTGGTAGAATTATGAACTGATCCAACTATTTTGGAGAACAATCTGGAGTCATGCCCAAAGAGTTATTAAACTGAGCCTTTGACCCAGCAATACCATTACTAGGTCTATTTCCAAAGATAATATTCTAAAGTATTTATAGCAGCTCTCTTTGTGGTAGCAAAGAAGTGGAAATTGTGGAGAAGCCTTTCAATTGGGAATGGCTGAACAACTTGTGATATATGATCATAATGGAATATTACTGTGCTGTAAGAAATGATGACCTCAATGATATTAGAAAAACATGGATAAATTTACACAAAATAATGAAGAACAACATGAGCAGATCCAAGAGGATGTTGTATACAGTTATAATGATATTGTTTTAAGAACACTTTTAAGTGAATAAGTCATTTTGACTATTATAAATATCCAAATTAACTACAAAGAACATATGAAGGAACATGCTATCTGCATCCAGAGAAAGAACCGATGAATATAATTATGTATAGAATGATTTTACATATATATATGTACATATATGCATATACATACACATATATACATACACATACATATCTATGTCCAATGAAAGCCATTTCTAGGGTGGGAGGATAAAAGAAAAAAGGAAAAAAAGAAATTTGCATGATAACTTTATTATATATTTAAAAGGGATAGCAAGTTGTACATAATATCGATTTGCAGTTTTATGTGCAATAATCTTTTAAAAATTATCCTATATTACAGAAATGTTTGCTTTATTTCATAAATTACAAATGAAATAAAAATTTAAAAAATATGTATTTGGATAATTCTATTTTAATAGGGAAGACATTAAGATTAAGGATCATTGCTTTCTCAGGCCATATGAAAGTTATGCCTAACACTGTCATGTGCTTCTTTATTATCTGTCAACTATTACTAAGGAGGGGAGGTGTGATGTGGGGTGGGAGAGCCCTTCTATTGCTGCAATATGAAAGAAGGTATAAAGGGAAAAAGGAAATGAAGTCATGGAGAGAAAGAGAGAAATTTCTCAGTTAGTTTTTTTAAATGCAGAGTAGCAGTGGATTCTCAGACAATCATCATAACCGCACCCTCTTCAACTTCCAAACCAAAAAAAAAACCCCCAAAATAAAACTTAAACTAAAATTAAATCAATATAAAACTAGTATGCTTGCTCATATTCTATAAGATTGTATTCCCCTTGTTTCCAAACAGTGATCTACATTCCATATTCTAATCAGATTGAATGAATCAATTGGTGACTCCCGGATTCCATACAAAATAGGTAGATGTATGTTAACAAAAGGGGTATGAGGGTGTGTGTGTGTGTTTGTGTGTGTGTGTGCACAAGAGAGAGACAGAGAACAGAGAGAGAGAGAGAGAGAGAGAGAGAGAGATAGAAAGAGAGAGAGAGAGAGAGAGAGAGAGAGAGAGATTGTCATAGAGAGGGTCTAGTACAGAGTCCAATTGAAGATATAGATGATGAGGTGCTCCAGAAGCTCTGCTTTGTAGATAGCATAGTGTTAATAACTCCCTAGTTCTGCAATGTTGTAAAGTCACCTAAATGAGATATGTAATTACTTAAGAACTTGGTCTAACAAGGAAAAACACAAGTGGATGAAAAATGTTTTTTGTCCAGATTGTGATGTTATTAGAATGGACAACTCATAGAGTTGGCACATCAGTAGTTACTTCTGGAATCAATATGGCAGATTGTTAAAGAACAAGACCCACTATCAGAGAAGAGTTTACTGTATTGTCTTTAGGAAGTTGTATGATGCTTTTATTTAAAATATTTCCTTCTAGTTCATTATTTTTCAAATCAAAAGGATATTTTACTAATCTATCATGTCCACGACCTTACCTGACATTGAGCAAATTAAAAATTAAAACAAAGAAATTTGAAAACAAAGCCCTCAATACACAGCTACACAGCCCAGAAAAACAAACAAACAACGATGACTTACCCACATTGTTCATGTCCATAAATGTATGAATGTATGTCTCTTTCTGTATTTTGACTTCATCACCTCTCTGTCAGGAAGTGGACAGAATATTTAATCTTCATTATTTCAGACTTGAGATTCATCATTGCTTTGATTAGAATTCTAAGACCTTTCAAAACTGTTTTTATTATAATGTTGTCATCATTGAATAAATTATTCTATGTTTTCTTTGCTCTTTTGCAGTGCTTTTAATGACCTAAAGTGTCTTCCTGATGCAAAAGTCAACTTTTTAAAGCATCAATATTGCAATATTTTTCTGGTGATGCTATATGGTTATGAGTCATGAAGCTCCATAATATCTGAAGAATTAATATTTTAAGTTATTCAAAGAACAATGGAGAGGACCACAGTAGGTCCAAGTACCTTGTATAATATTACTAGTGAAGGATTGCACCAAAGAAATAATGTGAAAGATGTCATCAGAAAGATGAATGACTGGACAAGGAGATGGGTCACTCCTGTATACAGAGTGAAGGATAATCAATGGGGAACTTGCTTACTTCAGTGATAAAGTTAATTCTCAAAAAAAAAGAAAACAACATTTATTAAGCATCTGCCAGAAACTGTGCTAAGTGCTGGGGATACAAATATGAAAAAGAAAGACAGTTCCTGCCTTCAAAGAGCTTATAGTCTAATAGGGGAAGACAGCACACAAAGAAAGCTGAAGAGTTTGGGGGAGACATGTTGGAGAAGTCAAAGGAGTCCAAAATGAGGGCAACCAAGTGGGAAATGACATGTTTATCTTGTGCCCCCTTTATAAATGAACATCAAGGAGGAGGATATCTGTGCAATGTTAAGAAATAAAGAGAAAGGCTTTCCAGCATGCGGTGTGGACCTACTTTGGAGGTAGGACTTCATGGGAAGATATGGACGAGAATAGCAAAGGATCAAAAAGTCATGTGTGGGTGGTGGTTTGTATTTTGGTGGCAGTCTTCAAAGCCATGAGTTCAATTGAATAAATCTATGCTTCCTGAGAGAAGGGGCAGTCTTGGTATCTTCAGTGCCCAGCACAGAGTAAGTGTTTAATAAATACTATTTGAATAGAGGGTGAGAAATAATTTTTTTATTATAGCAGAAATCACTTGAATTGTTATCTGTTCATGCAGTAGTCACTGCATTAGAGCATTGATTCTGAGGATATCATTTTTATGAGGTCTAGTTACTGAATATATCTGAATGTGACCAGAAGCCCCTTCTCAAGCCCCCTATTTTCACTTCTGTGCCCTGTAGGTGACAGAAGACACCATGTAATGTGAGGTTGAATTGCAAACATATTTAGAGCTTCATATTTTTTAATAATGTTTCTTTTCTTCATTTCCTTTAACTAAAGTAAGCAGAGCTTTTAAAATGTAATCCCTTTGTCTCTGACCTTTTAAGCGAGAACATCTTTAATGATTTCTTCTCATACCAAAAAAATCAGGCCATTAAGGCTATCTTTGCTCTAATACTCACCCAGATAGGGAACCTTTTTAGCATTATTGTCCTAATGAAACGAGAAATAAACCAAATAGAAGACAAAATATGATAGAGGATGAGGGGAAAATTGATAAAATAAAGGAATGGTACAAACATAAGGTGGTATCATCATTATTATTATTTAGCAAGAAGGGGTCAGCATCTTTACCCCTACCTTGTCCTACCACTTAGATGCCTGTCTGTTTTATATAAAACATATATGTGTGTGTGTGTGTGTGTGTGTGTGAGATAGATAAATAGATAGACATAGATAGATAGATTGATTGACTGATATAGACTGGCAGACAAAGGTATATAAACAGACAGATAAGCAGACTTAGGTGTATAAACACACAGACAAACTCCTATTTTGCAGGAAGGGATTTATTGAATTACTTGTCTTTCCTCCCATACCTTCCATGAAGGAAGTTGAATCCTATTACCTTAATTCATCCTTGCACTACAGTAAAGATTATACTGCTTGTGTCAAGGGAAAGGTTTCATATGTCCCTACTCATTCTTCCATGGCTTCCCACTATGGTTTATTATTTCAGATGTTTCCAGTGAAAGAAATTTGTTGAGTCTGAAGAGCTGGCATAATTGGAAGGAGATTGTTCACTTCAAAAACTAAGAGAAAATGGAGGTGACTTGACATTAATTTCCCCTTTTGTGATATTAAAGGAGAATTTGTTGCCTGGAAAAAAAAGTTATCATTGAATTTAATTTAACAAATATTCAGGTACTTACTATGTATGAAGTCCTGGGAAATGCAAGGATACATAAGCATTTGGTCTAGTGGGAGGCAGTAATATAGATGGTATCTGAGCATACTACAAGGTGTAGAAGTGATATGCCACAAGAGCACCAAAGGTGTGGTCAGGTAAAGGAGATAGTGTCAGGCAAGACTCTAAAGAATAGGCAAATATGAACTAGACCTTGATTGATTGGTAGGATATCTTAGAACCATGGCATTTTAGACCCAGATGGTATTTTGATGATTTTCTAGTGCATTCCATCCTTTCATAGGTGTGGAAATTGAGGGCCAGAGAAGTTACGTGATATGATCAAGGTCAACCTGATCATTTGTGGTGGAACCAGAAGGACAACCCTGGACTCCTGGATCTTCCCATGACAACATCCAAAAGGTTCTTTGCCTTTTTACATGTGTGTTATGGACCCTGTTAGCAGTTAAACCTATGAACCCCTTTTCAGAATGATGTACATAGAATAAAATGCATAGAATAACAAAAGAAGTGAAATATATTAAAATATACTTAGCAAGATTTTTTTAGAAGTTCACAGACCCCCAGGTCAAGAACTTTCTGCTTCATTGTTCTGTAGTAGATCTCAACCAGGGGAGCAGAAACTTGTTTTTGCTTTTGCTTTGTTTATTTTGTAATGTGAAAATTGTTTCGTATACTAATACTATGAAATTAAACAATTTATTAAGTATTTACTGTGCAGAATACTATAGTTGCTGGATGATAGAGGTGATACAAAGTTTATAAAAATTATAGCCCTTGCCTTCATAAAGCTTAAAGTCAAGTAGCAGTGTAAGACACTAAAATAGATGGCTGTACTTTACAATATGATAAAATAATTGCATGGTTCAAAAAGAAAGGACTCAGTGAGTTTAACAGGAAAAGTTCTTATTGACAAGAGAAAGCTTTGCAAAGGACGTGGCATCTGAATTGGGCTTTAAAGGTCGGAGAAACTTAATGTGCGAGGAAAGGGAGGGATCACAGGCAGGGATTAAAAACATCCCTGCATTTTTTTCACTTGTTCTAAGAAAAAAAATTGAATCGAATGATTGGAGTGGGAAAGTTTAACATTTATATTTCAGTCCAAAATCTGTTAAGAAATGATGTATTCATCAAAAAAATAAAAGATACTTCTATGAATATGGTGTCCATGAAGGGAATTGAATACTATTACCTTAATTCATTGCTAAATTATAGTGAAGGCAGTACTGTTTTTGTCAAGGGGCAGGGTTCATTTGTCCCCATTCATTCCTCCATAGTGCTCCACCTTGGTTTATTATTTAAGATGTTCCTGGTGAAAGAAATTGCTTGAATCTAAAGAGCTGGCATAATTGGAAGGAAATTTTTCACTTCAAGAACTGAGAGAGAATGGAGATGATTTGGAATTTAAGCTCGTGTTCCCCCTTTTGTAATATGAAGGGATAGTTTATTGAATAGAGGTATTTTAAAATGAATAAATTCCTCTACCTTCTATTTCCTTCCAGTAATTTATTTAAAGACTAAAATCAGGGCCAGGCATATCTTCTTGAATAGCTGGTGTATGAACTCAATTATGGTGTGAAGAAAAATAAGGTTTTAAATTTTATCCTAGTGTTGAGCTCTGCTTGATGATGAATTAGAAGAAAAAAAGAAAAATATCTTCATTGACAAGGTATAAAAACCCCAAACCTGCATTCTTAGACCAAACTTGAACTACATTTTCCCTAATTGCATATTTTCTGAGATCGACTCCTTGGGTGTAAATTGCCACAGGAGACCTCAAGGACCCATTCCCTAAGAAGAACCTTTACATGATAGATCTTTGGTGTGGCAACAGAAGGAACTCTGAGTTTTCCTTGTTAGAGAGTTCTAAGACATACTTTATCCACAGTGAAGTTGACTATTGCAATAAGGAAATAAAGACCTAGAGTCCTAACATCTATTAAATTCAGTTTTCACAAGAAATAAATTCACTAGAAGAATGTGGGGAGCAGTGCTTGGCAAAGTACAAACATAATTTAAGAATAATCCTAAGAGAGAAAGGAAGACCTGGGGATCTTAAAAGAGGATTTTGCTTGAGGGCCACATGAAGACTCTAAACAATATAATTAAGAATGAATACACTAGGCTCTTTCTTTTTCAGAAATAGTTCTTGAATACTTTGCTGGAGCTACATCTGTGTTTAGTATTCACCCTCCTGAGCTCAGATTCAGTAAGAGCAGGGTTCAAATTCTATCTCTAACACTTATAATCTATGTGACCATGGTCAAGTTACTTAACCTCTTTGAGTTTCAAGATTTCAGTCATTTTTGTTTTTCAGTTGTGTGTAACTCTTTGTGACCTCATTTAGGTTTTTTTTTTGACATAAATACTTAAGTGGTTTACCATTTCATTCTCCAGCTCATTTTACAAATGACGAAACTAAGGCAAACAAAGTTAAGTGACTTGTCCAAGGTCACACAGCTAGTGTCTCAGCATACTTATTTATAAAATGAAGATAAAAATATCTCTAGCACCTATCTCATAGTGTTATTACGAGACTTAAGAGACAAGGTATATATACAGTGCTATGATGGGAAATATGTGCACCAGAACTCCCCAACATGTTAGCTAAGCTTGCTATTTTTCTTTAAAAAGTATTGAGAACATCATTGAGTTCTAATTGGTTCAGGGGAATAATTGCCCAGAGGAGTGATGAAGTGTTTTGTTCAACTGAGTACAATAAAAGTCAGGGCTTAAGAAGCTCCAGCTTCTTCCTCATGTTTGACCAATAGACTAATGTAGTTAACGTGGAGGCAGGGGATTTGTGCCCAAATAAATCAAGGCTACATAGTCTGTGAATTTCCTTCCCATGTTCTCCCTGCTGTGGTGAGGTAAATCTCCCTTTGTTACCTGGACGGTATTCTACAACTGTCTCATTTCAAGACAGCAGATCGTTTAAAGTCAGGTCTAGACAACTACAAGTGCCGTGCAAACCTTAAAGCACTATTTAAACATCAGTTGTTACTACTACTACTTTGACTATGACTACAACTACTAAGTGGATGAGTAGACAACTATTGCTGCTGCTGCAACTACTACTACTACTACTACTACTACTACTACTACTACAACAACTACTACTACTACTACTACTCCTACTCCTATACCTCCTCCTCCTTATCCCACTCCTCCTCCTCCTCCTCCTCCTCCTCCTACTACTACTACAGGCAACTAGGTATTACAGTGGATAACCTATTGAATTTGTAGTCAGGAAGACTCGAGTTGGAATCCTGCCTCACATACTACTTGTGAGATCTAGAGAAGTCAAGTAATCTTTCTCACCTTCCATTCATTCATCTGTAAAATAAGAATGATAAAAGTATCACCTACCTCAGAGAGTTATTAGGAGGGTCAAATAAGATAACATATGTAAAATATTTTGCAAACCTTCAAGTGCTATATGCTATTGTTACTGTTAATAAATGTTATTGTTGGGGGCAGCTAGGTGGCTCAGTGAATAGAGCTCTGGCCTTGGAGTCAGGAGGACCTGAGTTCAAATCCAGCCTCAGACACTTAACACTTACTAGCTGTGTAACCCTGGGCAAGTCACTTTACCCTGATTGCCTCACCAAAAAGTGAAATAAATAAGTAAATAAATGTTATTGTTAGTATCATTATTTTTATTACTATTCTTTCCACAGTGGAAAAAAATATAACCCATTTTTCATTCTGTCTGAATCTTATCAATGCCTTTATATAAATTCTCTGTAAAATATCCATGTAGTATTCCTACCTTTCCTGACCTCTTGCAAATTACTCTTCTCGACAAAGTCTGTGGTGCAATAATACTGACTCACTCCACAAGACACTCCATCTCGTCTTCATGTCTTTTTTTGACTTTGTGTCAGTGGTTTGCTGATGAATATTTAACAATTGGCTCCCTAAAGGGGGAATGTTCACAACACACTTATAAATTTAATCTGTATTGTTACTTTCTCCATCACTTTCTTAAGTTTCTAGACAAATGACAAAGCGACAAATCAAGCCCTGATCTGTAGCATTTGCCAGTTTCCAAGGTGAAAAAGGAATGCCTCCCTGATTTGTGGTCACTTCATTTTTGAGTGTGCTTTTTATCAAAATATCCATGAATTTTAAGTCAGTTTTCATTTGTTATTACCAATTTCTATTTGTTTTTACTTCTTTTGTTTGTTTTGTTTTATTCAAGTTCATTTTTTTTTCCTATCTTGTTTGGTAGACTATAAGGTAAATTTTCCTCTTTAAAACATGCTCCAAGGAAGGATGTTGGGATTTTTAAGCCCTCTTAGGGCTTACAAGAAAGGAAAAAGGATTATTCAGACTTGAGAATAATTGCTAAGGAAAATAGAATTTATTTATTTGGGCAAAGTTGTGAGATCATGCAGCTAAAAGAGTGCTTAAATGCAAAGGCAGAACTTAAACTCAAAAGGATCTGAAGACTGGATAAACTTTTTTCCAGATGAACATAAAAGAAAAATGCAATTTTTATTTGCAAAGGTGAGGAGCAATGGGTATTCATTAAAGGTAAACTTTAATATCTTGAATATTACTGTAGCCATGTAAGTTCTGAGATATCTTTATCCCAAAGCCCACTCTCGTAGATAAAGTCTGCTTCCCAGAGCTAGGATAGGAACATCCTACATCTAGTTACCTAAGGATTCTAAGGTAACTCTGAGGAAGCAGGGGTGATTCTCAAATACCATCTGCTCATGCCCTCCTGGATATGCTTCCCTCCAAAATTACCATTTGAGAATCAATTTTTGTCAGCCAATCATAAATAAGTTTTTAGAAATAGGTTTTGCTAAGGGGCACAACAAGAACAGTTAGTGCAAAACACCTCCTCAAATATCTGGGACACACTCTCCCACAGGTACTTACAGAGCCAGGAGAACATGGGCCCAAGCCTGGAGTAAAAATAGGGCAAAGGGGTAATTCACAGCTCCTATTTACAAGAGGTGCGCAAGAAATTCCCCTTTAGCATGATGAATCTAGGTCCCTCTATCCTTGGCTTATAATTCAGAAAGATATTGTCACTAGCTGATTGGGGATGCTGCTTAGGACAGTGATGACAAGATGGAAGTCTAGCATTCTTTAGTTTAGAGGTGGCCTGCTGACCTCAAGTGGCTTACAGAACTTCACATTCAGGACCAGATTAAAATGCAATTAGTAAATGTTTAACAAAATAAATAAAAATACAAGATAATATAGATAATGTTAATTTGTTTTTTTTTCTAAGTCAATATGCCTCTTCAAGGACTTGTTTCTATTTGAGTTTGATACCACTACTCTAAACCCTTCTGAGCTATAAATTTCTCCGTTCCTTTTTCAGCTGAATGTGGAGAGAGAATTGACCAAGACTAAAGCCGAGACCCTACTTTCTAGCTCATGCCCCACTGGGTAGCTTCTCCTCAGGAATTTGATTGAAAGACACACTTACAATTTCTGGAAAAGCTTCCCATTCCAACTAATCCAGGACAGGACTGAGAAAGTATGCCAAAATCTCACAGGTGACTGGAATAGACCCCTTCTCAGTTACCATCAAATGGTTAGTCTAATATGCTCAATTGACTGAGCCTCGTCTAGTGGAGGTAGCCTGCTATAACAGAATGGAATAGTTTTAACCCCATCTTTATACTACACTATACTAGTGGAATCAAGCAATTAGTCAATATGCATTAACTAAATTAAATTAAATTAATTAAATGTCTCCTATGTGAAAGACACTGTGGTGGATACTAGAAATAAACATAACAGTAAAGCTGTCTCTGGCCTCAAGGGGCCAAGAATTGGGGGGTGGGGTGGGATAGGGAAAAATTGACAAGTTCAAGATAATAAGTAAAAACAGACCACATACAAAGTATATACATGGTGATTTAGATGCAGAGCCACAAGCAAGGGATGGGTGTGCATGAATTTATTCGCTTAGTCAATTCTTTATTATGTGCTTACCAGGTCTCAGGGACTGTACTAAGGGCTAGAGAAACAAAGGCACAAACAGTTTTTGCCCTCAAAGAACTCACTATCTAAAGGGAGAGAGAACATGCAAATATCTGATTACATAGGATATATATATATATATATATATATATATATATATACACATATATAAAGAGAGACAGACAGTGACAAAGACAGTGACAGAGACAGAGAGAGAGAGACAGAGAGGGAGACAGAGACAGAGAGAGAGAGAGAAAAAGAGAGAGAGAGACAGACAGACAGACAGACAGACAGACAGAGACATACCTTTTGGTGAAGTAGGGGTATGTCTACCACAAGCATGTGAAGACTTCCCCTGGAGGGAATGGGTGGATGAGAACAATTTGTTCCAATGTTTATGAAGGCCACTGAAGCAGGTACTATGGAGAGCTTAGAGCTTGGTCGGACATCAAAGATGCTAAGGTTATCTACTGTATTCCTGACCATTGCCACTCATCCTGACTTTTGTCTTGCTACTGGATTTTAATGAGTCTGGAAGGGAGAGTGAGACTGACAACTTTGTGCAACTCTGCCTCACTTATATCCAATTTACACACAAGTCAAGACATCACCCCATGATGTTATTGGTCCTCTTCAAAGACAAATGACAAACAACATTATGTGCTAAGTACAGGGTACGTAAATACAAGAATTAATAGAAATGTTTGGCATTTGGTGCATAGTGAAGTTGAAAGGGTGATGTGAGCCCTAATTTAGCCAGTTCACAGCAAGTAGATTGGTTGAGAGTTGCTATTAATTTTAATTTATGGAACTTGATACTACTGTGATATTTGTACGTAAAATTCAATACCGAATTTATCTATTTTTAATGGAAGTAAGTGATGAAGTTCCTCCACAGAGGTCAAGGGAGCTGAGGTTTATTTTGCTCAATATGCTGCAGAGGTTCTTTTTGCAAATATAGGTCAGAATCTTTGAAAGAAGCTAAGATTTCAACTTTAGCCAGATTCATTCTCTCCATCCCCACACCCAATCTCTTAACAGTGAACAAAAGCAGACATCTTTTCCTCTCTCCCTACTTTTATTTCCATATTCCATACAAATGAGTTACCTCCAAAGCCCCTACCTGAAGTTAGAAGATATAGTTATTTTCCTGGCATATGTTTTTGAAAATTGCCACAAAGTTATCCATTTCTAGACAGGCAGTAAGTTTAAGGACTATCATTCTACTGAATACAATAGATGATTAAGTTTTTGTGGGTGCTAAAATGCCCTTTTGGTTTAAAATATGATCCTGTGAAAAGAGTCAACTGAAAGAATCATAAAATAACACATGAGCTAGGTGATAGAGAATTTTAGAGACGAGAACCCAAAGACTAGCATCCAGGAAGATGAGGGTGACATTTTTCTAACACAGAAAAGAATGAGTATGCTGCCCTTCTGATGACTTTGCTTGGCTGCTGTAATGAATGGATGACTTTGAATTATCCAAAGGTTAATTAAGTGGTCATTCTTGATGAGAGTGTGAATCTGTCATGGGTCACTTGTGAGACATACCGAAGTGCCTGATAGAGCTACGAGGACATGTCTTTTTCAGGCTTCCCTTTGTTTCAACTGCAAACTTAAATTCAACTTTTGGTGAATTTGTGACTGTTGACATATGGATGAATTTGTAAAGTCTAAAAAGCCAGATGGATAGATAGACTGATGGTGGGATAGCATGACATGCCAAAGGCTTAAGATTCCATGGTGATAGCTATGTAGAATACCTATGTTAAATCCTGAATTTGTCCTTTAAAGTACTTTGCAGATACTTTGTGTATGGTCTATATTTAATTATATGTCTCTTCTTTGAGATCTTTGTACTCCCTGCAATGATCACAAACCTTTCACACACTAGGTGCATAATTACTATCTCTTGAATGTACTATAATTGAATTCTATGTGGGGTCAATAATATGAAATGGATTAACAAAATAAAGAGGGCTCCCAAAAATGTCAACTGGTTTGCTAGAGACAGAGGACAAGAGCAGTGATGACAATAAAGAATGAAACATTCTGAAAAGTCACAAAGGAAACTGAAAAATGGTGGTTTAAAAACTAGAGATGACAGATGGTAGCAATCAATATCACTTCTTCAAATTAATCCCAGAATCCCTCTTTGATTTGGTGAAGAATTTCACCAATGGCAAGTCACATGCTCCCACCACCACCCCTTATGGGTTAAAATGCAGAATGAATTAGTTTTGTTGAGCCTAGAGGGTTAGACTATACTCTATTGAGGGTTTTTATGGATAGAGACATTCCATTCGCAGAACTACGTGTTTATAGCTTAGTGTACAAACACCAGAGATGCATAACACTGAGTATTCCAAAACAAATTGAGGAGATTACTTTCAAAGTGTATGTACCTTGATGCAATTGGTTTACACATTTAGAGTTCTTAAATATTCCAGTCAGAATTTCAGACTCTTCTAGTTCAGGTCTGGGTGCTAAAAATGCGACATTTGCTAGGTGCATGCAATTGAAATAGTGATTCTCTTGATATATTCTCAGTACTAACAAAGAAATAATTTGTTTTTACTCTTCTTCTTTTTTTTTTATCCTGTGGCAATGTAATAAGAGAGGCCAGTAAGTAAAACCTTATAAATAAAGTATGGGTGGATTTTATTAATATTTTCATGATTAGCTGTTTGGGAAGTTATGGATATGGTTCAGGGAAGCAAAATTAAACTACAATACAGATTCCCTCCAGATATAAATACAGCCAGATGTGATATATTTTTGTAAATATGAATAATTGGTGGTGATTGCCAAGCTCCTTCATTGTAGCCATAAATAATCAAATTACTTTGTTTTATTAGAGCAAAGAATATTGCTTTCTTTAAAGCATGGACTTATTGAGGTTAATTCTCTCTCTACGATGTCTTGGAGAAAACCAATTTGAATAGGTTTGTATATTGTGTGTGTGTGTGTGCGCACGCGCGTGTGTGTGTATGTGTGCACATATGTGCATGAGAGAGAGACAGATGCAGATACAGAGACAGAAAAAGAAGAGAGAGAGACAGAGAGACATACAGACAGAGTGGAAGAAGAGGAGGAAAAGGAAAAAAAAAAGAAAGGTAATAAGTCTATCTCCGGTCTACTTTTTCCCCTTTTAACTCTTCACTCTTTTCCAGCACATTCTCTTCCCTATCTTTCATAGATTCCCCAGGATAAGATTGCAGGTATGTATTTGAAGATTTATGTGTACACGTGTACATGCAAACATTTTTAAATCAGAAATACCCCCTCCATATTTCCATTCTGTTTGAGGAGCATGGCCTAGAAAGGACTAAGAAAAAGTATGTTGTCTTCCTGCTATGACACTTGCTAGCATACTCCCTAGCTACCCAGGTAAATCAGTACTTGCTTTACTATTCCATATCCCATATATCAACATAACACTATTGTTATCATCATCATCATCATCATCATCATCATCATCATCGTCATCATCATAAAGACTAAACCTTTATGAATCACTTAGTGTGTGTAGCTTTGCTTCTCTAACAGCCCATACTATACTACCCTATGCATAATTCCATCTAAGTAATAAATAAAGAAGACCTTATTAAAAAAATGTACAGATTCATCTTCTAACCAATCTAAAAGCTACCCAAGGTTATTTGAATGATTATCTAAATTGAGTACTTTGATCAATTTCAAGTATTTTTAGGGTCATATTATTTAGACTTAATTGGACCCAGATCTCACCAACCCCAGCTCCTCATTTTAAAGATGAGAAGTGACTTGACTAAAGTCACGCATTTTTATTTTCTTACTTCTTTTTGGTCTCAGATAGTGGTTTTTTTTTGAGAGAAAAAAGCAATTTTGAAAGAATATTTATGTGTAGTTGGTTTTTGGATTTGTGGACATCTCAAGAATACATCAAATATAAAAAAAATGAAGTGACTCATCCAAGATTACTTCTGAAGATGAAGAAAGCAAAATCATATTACTTAGGAACTAGAGAAGATGGGAGAGGGCATCTAGTCCAACCTCCTCATTTTACAGCTGAGGAAATGGAGATCCAAAAAAGGGGAAGTATTTCTTTTTTCCAAAATGAAACCTAGTAAAATGGCAGAACTGGGATTTGAACCCAAATCTTTAGACTTCAAATGTGTTGGTCTTTTTATTATTGCATACTTTGCACTCCTTAAAAGCAAACAAATAAAAAAAACCTACCATGAATGATGTAAAAATTTCTATTTATTCTGAGATTGAAGTTTTTAAAATTGTGAAAGTGTGCGAGCATTTTCTCATCCTGCTTCAGGATCAAGTATGTTTCTGCTAAAGTCAAAAGTAAGCAATGGGAAGAGTTGGAAAAACTTACAAGCATCATAGCAGAATATGAAGTTGCCATAGTCAATTCCAAGAAAATGAAAAGAAAAATCAATAAATCTACTGTTTGATTGTGACCATTCCATGTACTTATTTACAATTTACCAATTAATGAAATAAACCGTCATATTTTAAGCACTAACTGCTGAAAATACATTCCAATATTCCTGGAAAATATTATTGGAAGGCAAAGCAATTAGACCCGTGTCATGCATTTCAAGGCATGCTTTAATGGTCCCTGAGCACTAGGGGGTAAATTTCCAAAATATGGTAGAGAAGATGTCAATGAAAATGATAAGTTTTCTTTATATGAAATGTTTAAGAAGTTTGCACTTGTGTATTCAGGTTGATTGGGGCAGCTAGGTCATGCAGTGGGTGGTGTGCTTGGCCTGAAGTCAGAAAGACTCATCCTCATGGGCTCAAATCTGGCCTCAAACACTTACTAGCTATGTGACCCTAGGCAAGTCACTCAACCCTGTTTGCCTCGGTTTCCTCATCTATAAAATGACCTGGAAGTAGAAATGGCAAAGCATTCCACTATCTTTGCCAAGAAAATCCCAAACGGGGTCATAAAGAATCAGACATGACTTAAACAATAACTATTCAAACTGGTTATTGATCACAAAAAGTAATTTTTAAGGTGTTTGTAAAAAGCTGCTATTTTTCAATGACTGAGAAAGCTTTTGCACTTAAGATTTTTGAGTGCAACTGAGAAAACATAGTCTATACAGAATTTAAACATGGTGCTGTGTCTGACAGCTGCAAGCAATAGGGGTTTAAGAAGGTGGTACCTCTTTTTCTGTGTTCATAATGTGAGAATGAAATCTGATAAAGCAAGAATCCTCGAACAAAGGAGAAAAAGATATAATTCAAGTATTGGAAAACTTCTTTATATGCCCCCAAGCTTCTCCTTGAAATAGTGGTCTATCTTTTTTGCATCTTTGTTTATTTGTTTACTATACTGTCATGATCATCAACAATAATAATGTTTTCCCAGTATTGGGAGCAACTGAATACGTTGGTCTTCAAAGAAATGAAACTGTTGATCACCCAAAAGGCAAAGGAGAAGCATGTGTTGATGTGAGCTGGCTGCAAAAATCATAAACAAGGAATTTTGAAAGAGAAGTGGTATGGAAGAAGAAATAAATAAGTGAAAAAGATGACCAGAGAAAAGACAAGAGTGAAGGGTTAGGAATGGACAGGCTACATGTTCCATAGGATCCTTATGATATCAGGCAGGGAAAAATGAAGAAGGCCTTCATCATGTTGCACGGACTTTTCATTAAAAGTTTATGGAGGGGGCAGCTAGGTGGTGCAGTGGATAGAGCACGGGCCCTGAAGTCAGGAGGACCCGGGTTCATATTCAACCTCAGACCAAACACTTGACACTTACTAGCTGTGTGACCCTAGGCAAGTCACTTAACCCCAATTGCCTAAAAAGAAAAAAAAGATTATGGAATGTCAGGTGTAAGAGTCTCCCTGGATGTACAGGAATGGATAAGCTATGAGAGATGCTAAACACATAGCTTTAACATGCAGCCCTATGGCAGCAGGCAGCATGTAACACTCCCAAGTGGGCCCCAACCAGATTAAAATGTAATTAGGAAATATTTAACAAAATAAATTAAAAATACAAATAAAACATAGATAACATTACTTTTAAAAAACTAAATCAAGGTGGGGTTTATATATACACGAATTAGTGGCATTATTTCTTTATGGGTTTGTTGCCACTGATTCAAAGCATTATACAGAGGAACCATATTAATGAGATTGTGGACCACTTGTAACATTGGATTATTTGATCATTTTATATATAATTCTTCCGAGCAATAGTGCAGAGAACTATACATTTTCAAAAGGAAAATTTCATATTTGTGGTAAACAACCAAGGAAACGTGGGGTCAAATACAGTAAAAAAAATTATTTTTTGAGTACTACCTCTCTGTCTAACACTGTACTAAGTTCTAAGATACTCACTTTGTGAGAGAGAAAAAAAATAGAGCACAGATTGTAAGATGTGACAGAAAAGGAGGTGTGTAGCAGTGCACAACATTACATCTGGTAACATTTTTCTGCAGGGTATAATTTTATTCAAAAAAATGTACAACCTTATACTCTTAAAGAGATAGAAGGAATCTTGTAATTTATGTAGTCCAACATCTTGTTCAAAGCCATAATTTCCTTTACAAAATTTTGGATAGACAGTCATTTATCCTTTGCTTGAATACTGACTTTCACATAGAAGTTCCCTAGGAAGGGGCAGTCCACATAGAACCAGTGTTGTACAATCTCTTCTTTTCTCACTGCAGGACAGTGCTCCCTCTTAGAGTCTTGTATCCTAACATTTGAGGTCCCTGTTATCCATGCAATTTTAATGTCTGCCCAATAACAACATTGTCTTATTCCACACCAGAGTTATAACTGCCATCATATCTTGCATTGCTGATGTTCAGTCATTCAATTTTGTCTGATGCCAATGCTGCCCATGGGATTTTTTTGGCAAAGATACTGGAGTGGTTTACGTTATGGCAAATAGAGATTAAGTGACTTACCCATGGTCATACAGCTCATAAGTATCTGAGGCTGGATTTGAATTCAGGTCTTCCTTATTCCAGGTCAGCACCCTATCTACTGAGCCACCTAGCTGCCTCATACACCTTATATATTCTTACTTTTCTGTAGTGTTTCTTTGATAGCAATCTTTCCCAAATCCCACATATTTCAAAGGATTGACCACTAAAGTATATTTAATGATGGTAAGCAGAGCAACACAGTGTATGTGTGTGTGGGATGGGGGTTGATCTTCTGGTCAGAGAGCTAAGGAGTTATTCGAAAAAAAAAGCCTAAGTAGGGAAGCAAGGTGATATAATAAAATAAAACTGTGGCTTGGGACTCAGGGACTTGATTTTGATTCCTGGCTCTGCTTCTTATTACCTTTCTGACTTTAGGTAAGTCATTTCAACTCTATAGGATTTAGATTCTCCTTTGTGAAATAAGTGAGTTGAAATACATAGATGACTAAAAAGATTCCTTTCATCTCTAAATACTATGAACCTAATAGTCTTTTTTTTTTCTTTAAAGGAGGATCCTAAACTGTGTGCCATTCAAAAAGGTCCAAGGGGGAATGGCTGCCTGAAGAGAGACACCACCCCCCCCCAAGTATACTCAAGCCAAAGCCTAAAGATTATATAAAGCCAAGTAATGATCAAGGAATCCAATCTTAAACTATGCTAAATGACTTAGTGTACCCTAGAACTTCCCAGAAAGTCATTTAGAAGCCCATGGGCATTAGAAAAGGGGGCTACTTGCAAAGGCAACACTTAATCGGGAAAAAAAATCATCATATTCTTTGTTTAATCTGAAACAGACTGGAGAAACATGAAGCCTGCAGGGCTCTGTGGCTGGGCTTTCTGGCATTGTTCCAAGGTTGTTGGATACCCACTGTCGGGACCTATGAAGGTATCAGGAGGGGGAAAAACAGGGAAACCTCACTGGCACTAGGTCAATAGCTAACAGCCAATAGTCAGTAAATATTTACAAAGTACCTCCTACATGTCAGTCACTATGTACTGTTCCTGCGTGAGCCACTTGTGCCCCGAGGATGCAAAAAGAGGTAAAATACAGTTCCTGCCCTCAAAAAGCAAACAAATAAGTACAAACAATTTATGTACAGGATGAAAAGGAAATAATTAAGAGAAGGAAGGTACTAGAATTAAGAGGGGTTGGGAAAGGCTTCCCCATGTAGCTGGGATTTTAGGTGGGACTTAAATGAAGTCAAAGAAGGTAGTAGGTGGAGATGAGGAGGTAGAGCATTCCAGGCATGGGAGATAGCCAGAGAAAATATGGAATGTTCTGTTCATGGATCAGTCAGGAGGTCAAAGTCACTGGACTGAAGAGTATGAGGTCAGGAGAAAGGTATAAGAAAACTGGAAAGGGGGATGGAGGAGCTAAGTTATGAAAGTCTATGAATTCCAAAGAAAGGATTTTGTCCTCAGACTTGAACATCTCAATCCCTTGGGCTCCAAGGTCCCTAGCATTCTGTCCTGAGCCTTCATTGAGACACCTAAAGGGCCAGCACTCTAAACTTCAAAGATTAACTCATCTTCAGAGATGGAGATCGGTGCAGGAACCCAGATGACCTGGATCAAGACCATGTACTACACACCACCCTATACAAAAGCAAAGCAAGAGGTAGAGCCAGGTGCTGGCAAAACCCCACAGTTCAGGGACTAGGATTAGAGAGGCTAGCGAACTGATGAAAACACAAAATGTTCTAAAGAATTATTGTTGATCCAAAGATGTCTTAAAATCCAATCCGGAAGTAGAGTATTCCCATAACAGTGCCTAGTAGAGACTCAAAGGAAAATGAAATGTATTTTTCACACAGAAGAAATGAAGTAAGAGATTAAAAATAAATAAATAGAAGCCCTAGAGGATAGATTTTGAAAAAGAATAAAAAAGCTCAGAGGAGAAAGTAGTAAACTTAACTCAAATTATAGAGTCTCTGAAAATTAGAATAGATAAAAGAGAAATCAGTGACTCCATGAGAGAAAAGGAAATTTTAGAAAACAATAAAAAATTGAATAAAATATAAGAAAATACAGGATATCTCATATCAAAAACAACTGTCCTAGAAAACAGGTCAAAGAAATACCATTTAAGAATAATTAGGTTCCTTGAAAATCTTGACCAAAACCCAGCAAAAGCAAGAACTAAAACAAGCCTGGATTCTATGTTTCAAGAAATCATAATGAAAACTCCCCCCTAGGTATTGTAATCAGAGTACAAAGTGAAGTTATAAAGAATCTACCAATCACATTCTGAAAGATGTTTCCAAAGCAAAAGTTCTAGGAATATCAGTCAAAAGCCAGGGTTTCCACATCAAATTAAAAAAAAAATACTGTAAGCATCCACAAAGAAATAGTTCAAGTTTAAATGAGCCATAGTCATGATAACATAAGAACTGGTAGATTCTTCTATAAATAAGGCAAGATCTTGAAATACAATATCCCAAAGGGCAAAATACAGGGGCTCACAATCAAAAATAAGTTATCTTGCAAGGTTGAATATAATCCTGGGGAGAGGAAAATGAATCTTTAATGTAAGAGATCAGAAACAGGGCTCAATGGAAACTTCAAAATGCATATACAGTGAAGAGAACTCAAGGAAGGTAAGCTTGTCTGAGTCATGGGAGCATGCTGTACAAACATACTAAAGAGGAGGAGAAGAAGAAAAAAAAATGTATCTTTAAAACCTTAATGTGTTTAAGGCTATTGTTGGAGTTGAGTAAGGAAAAACAACAAAACAGAGGACCAAAAGGGTAGACTGATTCTGTTCTGGGGTTTTCAAAGGAGAAAAAAGCAGGAAGGGAAAAAGGAACATACTTGTACAGAAAGGAAGGAGGGGGTGGAACTTGTTATTCCTCATGTTAGGGGTACTTGAAGAGAAGAATAGACAAACATGAAGGAAGTGGGAAGGGGGAGTAAGCATCAGATAAACCTTACTTTTATCTGAAACAGGCAAATGAAGGTTAAAACACACACACATGCACGCACACACACGCACACACACGCACACAAACAGTTTGGTGTAGGAATATATCAAACTTAACAGACAAACAGGTAGGAATGGTAGATGGGGCTAAGAAAGTGGCTAATACCAGGAAGAAACAAGCCATATAAATTTTTTTGATTCTGAAGGGGGATGGGAAACCAAAAGAAAGGGAAGGAAAGGGAAAGGAGAGGGGGAGGGAAACTGAAATCTATTAGGAGTGTAATAATCAATTGGAGAATGGGTAAAAAATGTTGTATTTGAATATAGTGGAATATTATTGTGGGGTGTATGAGGTGTTTGGGGGGACTAGCATCTCTGGTGCTGAGGACTTGCTGAGCCCTTTTCAGGGCTGCTCATCAACACAATTCTCAGCTGTGGCTCCAAGAAGCAGGAGCATGTGCAGTGGCTACATCCCAGCAAACCAGTTTAGCAAATGGGCCAAATCAGTTTGAGAGTAACTGAGCTGCCTCAAACCTGTCAGAGAATTGGGGGAAGTGTCTACCTCAAGGATGTGAAGATTTCCCCTGGCAGAATGGGTGGATGGGAACAGTGTGTTTCAGCAGCCATGAAGGCAGATGAAGCAGGTGCCAAGGAGCACTTAGAGTTTGGTTACATTGAAGATACCAAAGTCATGCACTGCATCCCAGGCCATTGCCAATCCTCTTGGCTTTTGTCTTGCCACGGACTTCAATGACTCTGGGAGAGAGCGTGAGGCTGAAGACTTTGTGAAATTCTACCTCATATAAATCCAAATTCAAGTGCAAGTCTAGACATCACCCCAAAATGTCACTGGTCCTCTTCAAAAATGAAGGACAAACCACAATATACCCTGACAAATAATAGGAGAGAAAATTTCAGACAATTCTGGGAATTATGTTATCTGTTGCACAGTGAAGTGAACAGAACCAGGAGAACGATTTTTACAATGACAACAACAAGGTAAAAAAAATCTCTGAAGGTCTTAGGAACTTTGATCAAAGAAATGAACAACCATTGATTTCAGAGGACCTACGATGAATCATACCATCCACAAACAGAAAACAGTGATGGAGAAAGAGAAATACATTTTGGACATAGTCATTGTGTAGCTTTATTTTGATTGACTGCTTATTTGCTGCAAGATCCTCCTAGTCTGCTATCAATTGGTGCTGATTAATTGGGTAGAGATCGGGATTAACAACAGTGATTAACATAGAAAAAAATGTTAAATGCACAGAAGAGAATAAAAGGAAGTCAGAAGGATGCACATATATAATGTACACATATAAAGCACATATATAATCAGTATCAACTAAAGATTCGCTGTGTCTTTTATGATTCTCTTTCTGTGTTTTACTGTATATATGAAAATGATGATGATAATTATTATTTTGTTTTTTAAGTTCAGAATTTTTTTTAAAAAGAAGCCCATTTTTTCCCCTCAAAGGTTGTACTCTGAGTTTATATAACCCTATTGTTAAAAAATTACATTCAGGGTTTTAGCTGTCTATATTTTAGATATTTGAATTAAGGAAATTAAATTATGTAAACAAACATTGCGGCTAAATAGTACATTCAATTTGTAGAATCCTAATTACTGCAGAAGTCAACATGTTTGTGTACATAAGGGAATGTAAAATTATTGCATTTGTTTTATCTAGATTTATGGCAGGGTACCTAGAAGGGGACAGATTCAAGTAATTGGAATGTACATCTTCAAATTCACCTCCATAAGGTCTTGATAATAGACAGCATAGTGCTTCAGGGGTTCATCATTAAATATTTAAATATGAACTGGGCAGAAATAATCTTTAAATATTTTAACAAACTATGATTTCCCCCTAATAACCAGTAATGATATCATGCCAGAAAAGTAATAATACTTATACTTCTATGTTGTGTTTAGTTATATACTGAAGCATTTTTTTTTGCCTTGGCTATCCAAGCTATCCTCACTTAACATTTTTATATATCATCAATTCAAAGATGTCAAAATATTATTTAATTTCGCAGCCTCCTCACTTTGCCGACTTACCTGTTTCAGCCAAGCCACTGTCTTTGGTATCCCCACAGACATAAGAGACTTACGGGGGTGAAACTGACACAAGTTGGATTTTCTCAGTGACATTGTTAATATCTTCTTTCTTTGCTGGCTTTTGTGCTTTCCCATGAACACCTTCAAGAATCAAAGTGACAGACACTGAATCTTGGGTATTTGGGTCAACCTCCTCTCCGGAACTTTGGTCTATGCACTAGCTATATACCAGCTTTTTAAAAAAATCCTGCTAAAATATCAGCTGTTGACTCATAAAATAAGTAAGTTCCTTAAGGTCAAGAAAAGTTTCACTTTTATATATCTCTCTAACACCTAGCATAGTGCCAGGCACAAAGTGGTTTTTTTGAATGTTTATTGATTAATTAATAATAGATACTTAAGTTATATTTGAATGATTATCTTATTAATCTTCTCTTTTCATACATCATCTGTATGCACATGAGTCTTAAATCTATACATCCAGCCGCAGCCTCTGCCCCATTCTCACATTTTTAAATGCTTGCTCTCTCTCTTACTGACTGTTCCCTCCAGATCTCAAATTCAACTTGTCCAAAACCAAATTCATAATCTTCTCTCCTAAATTGACCCCTTTTCTCCACTTCCTTATTTCTGTCATTGCTGTCATCTCATCAACTGCATCATATAGGCTCAAAATTGAGATCATTTATCTTATCAATCATTTCAAACACTTTGCAACGTTGTGTTAAGAACATCGAGCTTGGAATTACAAGCTCCAAGTTCAATTTGTGGCTCTCCAAGTCACCTGTACGAATTTAGTCAAGTCACTTAACCTTCAGAGGACTCAGTTGCCTTCTATGCAAAAGGAGGAGGAGGAGATTAGATGACCTCTAAGTTAACTTTCAGCTCAAAATCCCTGAGCCCATGATCTTCATAGCAACAAATCAATCACCATATTTCGTCCATTCTACTTTAACATTTTTTTCACGTGTCTCCTCTCCATTCACATTCACATCAACTTGGTTGAGTCCCTCATCACTTAGCTGGACAATTCTAATATTATCTTAACTTGTCTTCCTATTTTCACTCATCTTTCTAGTTCATTCTTCAGATGAGTCTTCAAATAATCTTATTATTTGACCACGTGATTCCCTAGCTCAAAAACCTTTGTCCCTCTCTTAGACTTTCTTTTAAGAACCTCTCCAATTTGGTTTTAACTTCCCTAGAAAGAATTATTCCACATTTCTTCCTGTTATAGACTCTTTACTCTGATTCACTGAACTACTGTTTTTTTTAATCTGCTTCTGTTTTGTTTCGATTTTCTCCATTTATGCACACTATCTCCAATGCCTAGATTGTACTCTTTCTTCATCTATACCTTCTCTTCCTTTTAGACTTAGCTCAGCAACCACCTCTTCTAGGAAGCGTCCCTTAATCCCCTTGTTTGAAAGTGAGAAATTCTATGCCTTGTGAAATTTTTCAAGAGCACCTTGTCTGGTTCTTGCTTTCCCTCCCATCTCACACTACCTTTTCAAATATACATATATGTTATATAATTATATATGCATATGCTGTATCCTATAAATTTGATCTCCTTGGAGATACAAACTATTTCAGTTTCAGCTGTTGTATCATTAGAGCACTTAATAAATATTTACTGAGAGGAATTGAATAATCTTATATAGAGTGGTGTTTCCTCCAGGGTTTGGAATCTAGTCATTTCTTTAAGAGGTTGTAAAAGCGATGACTAATCCTTCTACCTCAGTCACTACAGAAAACATGAACTTAGCGATTGGATCAAGCAATCAGAGGGGACACTAGGGAAAGGAGCATGCTGATAAATGTTTAACAACTATTTTAGGTTTAATTAATGTTTAAATAAGAATTGTTGACATTTTCCCCTCACTTTCTAAAGTCTAGACAAAAAAAAATACTCTAAACAAATCAAGGCCTGATTTGTAGCATTTGCTAGTTTCTGAAGTGCTCTTATTAAATTTAAACATATTTAACTTAACAACTGACTTTTAGGAGCCAGTTCTAACTTTGACAGAACTCTCCAGTTTCACATTGCCTTTAGCATGAGACCAAGGCACATATTGTGCCAAAAGTGGCCAGGACTTCGTTTTAGCACTCCATGTGTTGTGTTACAGCCAGAATACACATGTCATGAGACATGGTCAGGTGATAGGCCTATCCCCACATTTTCTTCATGGGATGGCCACTCTTACATTGATAGTCAGTCAAACAAGGTTTATTAAATTCTTACAGTTCAGTGGAAAAGACGTGTGAATAAATAGTTATGTAAAAAAAAACATGGAATCCATGGGATGCATGGAAAAAGAGTAGATGGAAAGTAATCTCAGTGGTGAAGGTGCTAGCAGATGGGGACATGTGGAAAGCCCTCCTGCAGAAAGATATCTTATCTGAGTCTTGAAACAAGCCATAGAAGCTAAGAAGCAGAGGTAAAAGGATATTCTAGGTATGGAGGTAGTAGATGGAACTGGATTATCATGGGCAAGGAACGCCAAATAAACTGAAACTGGATTCCAAGAGTGCATGAGGGGAGTAAAGCGTGCAAAGACTGGAAAGGTAGGAAGAGGCCAGAAAGTGAAGGGTTTTAGAGAAGTTGACATTTAATCTGGTAGTTAATAGGAAAAAAACTGGAGCTCACTAAGTAGGCCATGGCCAGACCTAAATTTTAGGAAAATCACTTTAGCAACTAATCAGAAAGTGGATTGGAGTGGGGAGGGGTGAGGCAGGGAGATGAAGCTTTTGCATTTACTCCAAGTGAGAGTCAACGAGGGCCTGAACTAGGGTAGTAACTATGGAGAGGACAATAGAGGAGAGATATTGTGAAGGCAGCTATAACAAGTTTTGACAAAATATTAGCTATATGGCATGACTGAGAGTGAGCAGTCAAGGGCGATATTGAATTTAAGTAGAAAGATGGCCATCTGCTTATCAGTAAAAAAGATTTTCAGAAAAAGGGTTGGTTTGAGGGAAAAACCACTGATTCAAGTAAAAGAAATACTAATTCAGACATTAAAATAATAGCAATATCTGACTTGTAATTCAATTTAATAAACATTTATTAAGGCCTACAAAGAACTGGGCCACTCTTGCCCACAAGTAGCTTACCTTTCTGTCAAGATCTAGCATTCTTACGTCCGTATTTCCATGGAATTCCTATAGTTACATAAATTTAATCTAGCTAGAACATTAGAAGGAAGACTTCCTAGTCTCAGTTGTTGTTCAGTTGTTTCAGTTGTGTGCGGCTTTTTGTGACCCCCTCGGGAATTTTCTTGGCAAAGATACTGAAGTAGTTCGTCATTTCCTTCTTCATCATGTTACAGATGAGGAAACTGAGGCAAACAAGGTTAAGTGACTTGCCCAGAGTCACACAGCTAATAAGTATCTGAGGCTGGATTTGAACTCAGGTCTCTCTGACTTCAGGCCTGGAGCTCTATCCACTTTGCCACCAGCTTTAATGGCTCGTGAGCGATGAAATTAGTTTCTCTGAGTCCCAATACCATGATGCAGTTTCCTAGAAGAGTCCTAGATTTTTAATTTCTGTGAGTGCAAAGTAATTGCTTTCCTTTTTCAAATCTGTCTCTTCCAGTTCCAGTTGTTTCTTCTTCTGCATAGTCTGAATCCTTTTTTTTTTCCTTTTTGCTGTTGCTATTTATTTGTTATGAGCTTCTCTGGGCAAGATAACTGTAATTTTTTTTCTTGTTTTCCCTTTCTCCTCTGAATATTTATTTGAATTTTCAGTCCATATGTAGAACCAGATGCTTTACCTATTTTCCTAAGCCTGCTTTCATTTCCCTTCTTCAGTTCTCCTTCCAGCTCAGAAAATCCTTCTGTATACTAAAAATCTAAAACTTGCTGGAGGGGCATTCTTACAAGTGGATCTAACTCAGTGCTTCTTGACTTACTGGTCATAGAGCCATTAGGGACTATGGAAGAAGTGGTTTATAAACACACATGCAGACTGAGCAATGTCATTTAGTATTGCCACCAAAATATGTTACATGACTTTGTATAAGAAATAGGCAAGTAGCCCTTCTATAAACTGAATACATGGCTGCGGTATGCAGGGTCAGATGTCCCCAACATTAATAATTTTTTTTCAAACAATGGTTGCATAATAATAAAAATAACTAGCATTCATAATACAGGACCTCAAACTTTTCAAAGCACTTTACAAATATCATTTCGTTGGATCCTCCCAACAACCCCTGGGGGGTAGGTACTACTACTATATACCTATATCACAGATGAGAAAACTGAGGCAGACAGATATTAAATGACTTGCTCAGGACAACCCAGCCAGTAAGTGTCTGAGGCTGGATTTGAACTGAGATTTTCCTGACTTCAGGTATAGCATTCTACCCATTATACTATCTAAGCGCTTAATACTTGAGAGTATTTCTATAATGCTTTAGGGTTTATAAAGCACTATCACATTTATTTCCTCATTTGATCTTCACAACAATCCCATAAGGTAGATTTTAACATCCTCACTTGCCAGATGAGAAATCTGAGCCTGAGAAAATTTATATAACTTGCCTGTGGTTTATACAGCTAAGTGTCTGAGGGGGAATTTTTGAATTCAGCCTTCCTCCCCTACACGTACAGCACTCTATCTACTGTGCCATCCAGCTGCCTCTATTTGAGACAGCTACAGGTATATTTTTGCAGAGGAGTCCCATTCCTGTATTGATTGGCCTAGAATACCTCAGAGGTCTCTTCTAATTGGGAGATTCTGTGATTTTGTTGTTGCTGTGATTGTGTGTTTTGTTTGGTGGTGGTGGTGGGACGGGGAGGGGAACAGGGAACATTTAAGGGGAAATGACTGTTACAGAAATTGAAGACATTAATAACACTTTAAAATTATAGGGAGGGGGCAGCTAGGTGGTGCAGTGGATAGAGCACCAGCCCTGGAGTCAGGAGGATCTGAGTTCAAATCCGGCTTCAGACATATAACACTCACTAGCTGTGTGACCATGGGCAAGTCACTTAACCCCATCGCCTAGCCAAAAAAACAAAAACAAAAACAAAAATTATAGGGAATCATTGCATGGTTTTGCCCTTGCCAGAACACAGCTCTCCCAAACCCAAACAAACAAATAAAAAAAAAAAAGAACCCTGCCCTTTGTCACCTTAAAAGCTACTAAGGAAAAATATATAGACCTAATAATTTTTAATTTATTGTTTGTTTAATTTATTGTGTTAAAATATTGTTTGAATATTTGTTTTAGATAATTGTTTTCTAGAATATATAAATGTTTTAGAATAAGGGAAAGAAATGGAGAGCACAGAGCCATTTTGTACCTACTACTGAAAAGGATTAATAGAATTAATGCACATTTGAAAGTATAGCAAGATTTGTTGATGAGTCTCTATGCATGTGGAAGCTATATTTATTGTAACAAGTATTAAAAATCATGGAACATGAGCTAGAGGTTCAGGGGGCCTCATTTGACAGATAAAGAAACTGAGGTCTACAGAGGTTAAGATGAAATTATAAAACTGAATGACTGTTAACATAAAACAAACACAAAGGAATATGATTGAGATCTGTACCTATTTTCATTCTTGGTGTAGTATATGCTAGACCTCTGGGAGTATAAAAATTATTATTTCTGTAGAAACATTTTATATTCCATATGACCCAAACCATCTTTGGTCTCCCATTCTATGCCTTCTAGGCATTTATTTTCATTTCTTTTGAGAAACCTGAGGTATCATTTTGTTCACAATAAGGAAAGTTTTTCTTTATATTATTTCTCCTCAACGATTTGTTTTGCTCTTTTTTTCCCCCTTAATCTAGGGGTAAAAGGGTAGGGGTGAGGGAGTCTCCTATTTTTTATTTCACTCCATATGTCTTTTCTTTGCTATATCTCCCCTGCTGCATAGAATCAAAGAATTCTAGATTCTCAACTGGGAGATACCTCCAAGGTCATGTATTTTTTCAGGTGTGGGAGAATCATATGGCCAAAGACATTGCTATCATAATTATCTAGATTTGTGGAAGCATCTATAATCTAGGGAAGCTAAGTGGCACAGTGGATGGTGTGTTGAGCCTGGAGTCAGAAAGACCTCTGTTCAAATCTTGCCTCAGACACTTGGTAACTGTGTATGTTTATGTGTTGATGGAACAACCTAATGAGTTTTCCTTCTGTTTGTGCTATGGATAGCTAACAAGACTACGTCAGGAACAACAGAGTTAGCAACAGTTTTAGTATAGGCATGGAGGTGGATTATCAGTGCCTGATAGCAGAAAGACACCTTTAGGACACCATGAAGGTTAGAAAGACGGCATTCACTATGATTGACATCAATAGTTAGAGATGAAATAAGCAGCTGGGATGTGATTGACAAGGGTGGGGAAAGAGTCTCACCCTGTGTCATTTAGGAAATCAATTGGCTTCTTCAGTGGCAACTCAAGGCAGTCTTGTCCCTAGTGTTTAAGTTTGAATTTTCCTCTCAAAAATCTGTTCCTTTCCCCAATGTTCCTTACATTTATTTGTTAAGGGAGAGGGAACATTTACCATTGGTTTACCAATGGTTAAAATATTTATTTAATGATGTCTTCTGTAAGTTGTATTTTCTTGCTTTGGTTAAATTAAATTATTGCTTATTTAATTTCTGATAATCTCTTTTCAGTGTGAATAAAGTTGAAGTATTGGGAACTTGAGATGAAAATTCCCTAACATTGAACTTGATATTTATATGAGAATAGACGAACAGGTAGAGATCCCTTTTATACTCCAAATTGCCCTGTAGCTTGGTACCTTTTCAGCCTTGTTTCACATTATACTTCTCAGGCACTGTACCTTTTGGAGAAGCAACTGTTTATAGACCTCGTTTCAACATCTTTCACTTCTGTATTTGCATAAGCCATTCCTCATGCCTGGGAATTATGCTGTCTTCATATCTACCAGCTGAAATCATTATCATCCTTCAAGGCTCAGTGTAGGTATCAACTCTTCTATAAGAATTTTTCTGTTTCCTCCTAGTCAAGAATGATCTTCCCTCACATTTTCTCAGAACTTTACCTAGATTTCACTTTTAATCCATGTGGCTATGGCTCTCCCTTCATTTGCTTATGAAACTCATTTTTTAAACCCAAGTATTTATTTCTAACCCTATTAAAATGCATTTTATTAGATTTGCCACAAAGTTCTAGCCCACTGAGATATTTTTAGGTCCTGACTTTATTATCCAATGTGTTAGCTCTCTTTGTTAATGTTGAGACATCTGGAAATTTGATTAAGCATAGCTTCTGTGCCTTTATCCAATATATTGACATTTTTTCAGTTAATTCTTTCTTTCCTGTGAGGCCTCTTTTCACAAATAATTCTTTCCCTTTTGCCCATCTGTCTCTGCTGCTGTTGCCATTGCAACTGCTAGTTGGTCCTGAAGGAGATGATATTCACTGCCTTTCAAGATCTTAGAAGGTCCTGTACCAAAGAAAAGTTGAGACAAAGAGGAGGCAATCTCCCACCAAACATGAGCTTTTCAAAGAGACTGTGACTTCATAGCTTGTGTCCAGGAAGGTGAAAGTATATTCCCCAACCAACCCTCTGCAAAGCTTATAGAATCATCCTCATACTTCTAAGTGAATAGTAAGAAACTTGAGAGGAAAGGCTTTCCTCTTTAGATCCATGGAATTTGGGCTCAGCAGCCAATCAAGAATCATCATGAACCATGGTAAGTAGTTAAGGGATATTATCTCTGAGGTAGGCAGAAGGGTAGAAAGGTCCTCTCCATCATGCATCCTTAAGAGGGAAGTAGGAAGGTGTCATTCTTCTCACATAATGCATTTCCTTTCTCTCGCTCAAGATCAGTGATTCCATACACATAGGGAACACCTGGTAAGGAATGTCTCACCATCAATATAGATCAGCAATTGCTCTGTAGCTTACAGTCATAGGTAGTTGCCCTATGAGAGGCTGAATGACTTGTTCAATTTATATAGCCAGTATATGCCAGAGGTAAGATGTAAAGAATATATCTATATCTATCTACATACATACATACATATACATATAGGTATTATATATGTGTATATGTGTAGGTATATGTATATGTGTATCATATATATATATTATATATATACATATATATAATATATGTATATATATATAAAGAGAGAGAGAGAGAGAGAGAGGGAGAGAGAGAGAGAGCAGAACATTTAGGAATTACAGATACCATGGGAAATTTTCACAGAATAGAAAAATTTAGACAGCGGGGTCTTTCTGTACCACTCAAATAATCCATGTTGACAGCTGCCCATACATTTTCCCAGGCCTAGGCCTAATGAGGATAGTTTCTGAAAGGTCCATTAATCGAATCTTTTCTAATTTCCCCACACTTTGCTCACTTGCTCCCCTTTTCTGGCCATCAAAAATGCCTTCTTTGCCAACCCAATTTGCTTCTTACTTACCTGCTTTATACTCATACAGTGTTTCTTCTCTGCTCACTTACAAGAATGGTACATTATTAATACAAAATTCTCTCAAAATCCTTCCTGTCAGAGTAGTCCACAGATATATTTGGATTCAATAATAAATCAGAAGCCACTAGATTTCTGTAAAATGCACCTGAGTTATAAAATATCTTTACTTCCATGGAGTTTGTGTTTCTGATTTCCATTAGATTATAATTGAATTAATTATTTAAACTCATTAAACAATGCTTTATTAATTATTTATTAATCACTGTTCTAAAATTGAGCCTACAGAGAAAAAAAAATGAAACCCCTTCTGATTTCAAGGTATTTACATCCTACATGAACTCAGAAAAGGTAGTTTGAGAAGTGATTTCACAGATATAGTTGTAGAAGAGAGGAACCCTGAAGAAAGAGAGAGGTTGTAAAAGATAGAGGAAGAGAGAAGTGGACTACAGGAAGGAGGAGTGGGGTCCTGTGCAAAGACTATGAGATGGAGGTGCAATGAGGATGAACAAGTAGGTTCTGGTCTATTCTCAAAAGGAAGGCGTAATGCATCAGTCCTTCATGGTTCTTAGAATTTAAAGGTTCCAGGATGTTTGGGACTATTGGCTTGAGCTTCCAGCAATGCATCTCCAATGCCAGTAATTAGTACCTCAATTCAATTTAGCCACTTAAAATCAACTGGATTTTACAATGGGGTATTTACTTCAAAGATATAGCAAGAACAAATGTGCACATATTTTCTACTATACTCTTGAGGACATACTCTCTTCTGTCCCACTTTGGTTTCTGGACTGAGTGTGTTCAAATGTAGCTCAGATTTTGTACAACATTGGTGCTACTAAATTTACATCCAGATATGGCAAGATTGCTGGATGAGTCCTTGTCTCAGGGCTAGATCCTAAAGGCCACTCTTTTTTTCCTAGAGACATTGATGCTAGTATGGCTGTAAAACACATTGGGATACTGGAACACCTGGATATACACCGGCTTTCATGACCTTTTGAAACTCATATAAGGTTAAATGTCCGATCCTTTCACCTAGAGTGGAAAACAAACATAAGTCCCCTCCTCTTACAGCATCATCTCTCCCCAGAAAAATGTAGGTACAACAATCAAACCAAAATCAGAACAGCCAAGAGAAAACAACTGGAAGGAAATTTGTTGAGGCCGACTAAGGGCATTTTGAAGGCGTCTGTGCTTCTACCTATGCAGCCTATCAAAGCTACTTCTCCTAATTACATGGTTAGTAGACTGTAACCAGTTACGTAATGTACAAGCTTGCTTCACAGTCTCTCAAAGGCATTTCCATTAAAGTCTTCACAACTCTCCCTTTAGCAGGATCCCCAGGCCCTCAACACAATGAGTAGCTTCTGAAGCACTCTTTGCTTTGCCAGATCCAATTACACAGACTTCAGGGAACTAGTTGGCCAGTTTGATTGGAATATAAAGGGTATGAAATCCATTACTATGAAAAGTCTGGAGCCATATTGTAAATTCTTTGAGGAAAGAAAATTAAGCCTAGTATTTCAAGCCTTTCACCATCTAGCTGCAGCTTAGTTTTCCCTAATTTCACATTACTACCTTCCATTCATTATTACCCTTGATTCTATATTTGATCTAATTTCTATTCCCTGAAATCTGCATTTCGTCTCCGAACCTTCATGTAGGTTATTTAGCTCATACCCAAAATATTCTCCCTCTTCACTTCTTCCTTTTAGAATCTCTCTCCTACTTTGACTCTTGGCTCTGGTATTTCCTGCTTTGCAAATGTTTTACTGATCTTCCCATTTATTAGTGTTTATATCTACCTGCCTCCTATATTCTCCAGTGGAATGTAAGTGCCTTGACAGCACTGGTTTTCATATTTTTCTGTTCATGCTCTGTACCAAGTACTGTACATTATACATATATAGCTGAATCTCTGACTGTTTGCAACATTTTTTTTCCTTTACCTGGGAAGTCTGAAATTTGGCTATAATATTCCTAGGAATTTTCATTTTGGGATCTCTTTCAGGAGGTGATTGGTAGATTCTTTCAATTTCTATTTTACCCTCTGGTTCTAGAGCATCAGGGGCAGTTTTCCTTGATAATTTATTGAAATATGATGTTTAGGCTCTTTTTTTGATCATGACTTTCAGGTAGTCCAATATGCTTCTTGATTTCTCATAAAGTCATTAGCTTCCATTTGCTCCATTCTAATTTTTAAGGAATTATTTTCTTCAGTGAGCTTTTGGACCTCCTTTTCCATTTAGTCAATTCTACTTTTTCAAGCATTCTTCTCCTCATTGGCTTTTTGGATCTCTTTTGCCATTTGGGTTAGAGTTATTTTTTAAGGTGTTATTTTCTTCAGTATTTTTGGGGTCTCTCTTAGCAAGCTGTTGACTCATTTTTCATGATTTTCTTGTATTACTGTCATTTCTCTTGTTTTTCTCCACTTCTCTTACTTGCTTTTCAAAATCCTTTTTGAGCTCTTCCATGGCCTGAGAACAATTCATATTTTTCTTGGAGACTTTGGATGTAAGAGCTTTGACTTTGTTGTCTTCTTCTGGTTGTATTTTTTGATCTTCTTTGTCACCCAAATAAAATACTATAGTCTGAGTTTTTTATGCTGTTTGCTCATGTTCCCAGCCAATTACTTGACTTTTGAACTCTTTGTTAAGGTAGGGCTCTGCTTCCAGAATGGAGAATGTACTGTCCTAAGCTTCAGGGGTTTTGTGGAGCTGTTTTCAGAGATACTTCTAGGAACCTGTAACTTTTCAGTTCTTCCAAGGTGGTATGATCTAAGGAGAGATATTTTCTCCTCTCCTGGCTGTGCTCTGGTCTATGAGCAAACACAAGCGCTCTTTTCTGCCCTGGAACTGTGAGTAGGGTATCCTCTCTACTGATGCTGAAAGCTCTGCTATGCAAGTACTCCTCCTCACCCCAGCACTGCCACCCAAGATTGCAACCTGGATCCAAGTATGGGCAAAGCAATGGAGTCTTGCCTCAGTGCTGGCAATGAGACCACTGTAATCTCTTTCTGATCAGTTGTTTGATAACCTTACTATCTGTGGGCTGGCAGCTCTGGAAGCAGCTATTGCTGTTGCTGCATCTGATTCAGTCACTCCTCAGGCCTACTCCTGGTTTGCTGTGGCTGGGAGTAGGTGTTGCCGTGCTGGCCCAACCTGCACTGGATTGCACTGCACTCTCACCCAGGTGCAACAGACCTTTCTTGCTGACCTTCGAAGTTGTCTTTGGTACCGGTGGGCTGAGAGGTCTGGAAACTGCAACTGCCACCACTGATTCAGCTGCCTTAAGGTCTTCTCTGGGCTTGCTGGGGCTCGGTCTGCACTGGCACAGCCTGTGCTGAATTGTATTCCTCTCTCACCATGGTGCAACAGACCTTTCCTGCTGACTTTCCAAGTTGTCTTGGGCTGGAAATTTGTTTCATTCTATCTTTTTATGGGTTCTGCTGCTCTAGAATTTGTTTAGAGTAATTTTTAAAAGGTGTTTGGAGGGGATTGAGGGAAAGCTCAGGCTAGTCCCTGGCTTTACTCTGCCATCTTGGCTCCACTCCTCCATAACTGGAAATCAAATACTCAAATGGATCTGTCTTCTTCTCAGGGTGAGTACTCCTTCTAGATGAGATCACAATCTATCTATGCCTGTCCATCCTATGGTACTCTCACCTGGGCCCTTCCTTAATTCTACATAAGTAGTCCACCCAACACATCAGGGACCCTCCTGTAACTCTCTTGAAAATTAAGAAATACTTATGTAGTACACCTGCTATCTGTTATTCAATGGTAATCCCATTATGTGACCAGCACATTTTTCCTCTGGACATAAATGTCTTTGAAGATATCCACTAAACTGTTTTTCCTGTATAATTCCTTGTTGGTAATTTCTTTTTTGTAGCTGGCTTATTCACACCATATTCCTCTCAGTTGCCCTTTAGGTGACCTTCAGCTATGGTATCACACATATTAGAAACTTCATAAAAGCTTGTACGATTAAACTTCCTCTAAATACTTTCTCTCCCAATATTTAGCACAGTATTCTGCAAACAACAGGAGCTTAATAAATATTGGTTGTATCATAGCACTTAAAGGTTATAATGCTTGTAATCATTACACATATAGCTATTAATACATACTCAAAAATTCAAATACTTAACTGTATCAGTGATCTCCACATGTGAGTGCTCCCTCCAGGTGCTGAACAAAATCCCTTGATGCCTTCCCAGCCTTTGTAACTTCTCATAAGGTCACTACAGGCAGCCCAGCCAATGTTCTGGATACATTTCTCTCTTTTATATGTATATATGTTCATATGCATGGATGTATGTGTTCAATATATAGGGAATACAGTAGATTTCTTAGTAATATCACTTTTATTCTCTGGCTTTATAGCAACAAAAAAAATTCTGAAAGACATGATGACAGACAAGTGATGGGGAGATATGGTTAGGCAGTGGACCACCACTATTCCCAGTTTTCCTAGATCATTCTAGGTATGGAGTAGAAGTATAAAAACTGTTTGGGAAACTGAAAAGATAAGTATGTTTTAATGACTGTAAGATTCTAGCCAGCAGTTATATATGGATACCTTGCTGAAAGAAAGAGAGAGAGAGAGAGAGAGAGACAGAGAGAGACAGAGAGAGAGAAGGGGAGGAGAAAGAAAGAGAGGGAGAGAGGTAAAAGAAAGAAAAAGAAAGGAAGGAAGGAAAGAAGGAAGGAAGAAAGGAAAGGATGGAGGAAGGGAGGGAAAGAAGAAGCAAGGAACGAAAAGAAAAAGAAAGAAAGGAAGAAAGAGAGAGGTCAGAGGGAGGAATGAAGGAAGGAAGGAAGAGAGAAAGAAAGAAAGAAGGAAATGAAGAAGACAAGAAGGAATCCATGCTGGACACTGATCTTCTGGAGAGCAGAAGAACTGCTGGAAATGTTGCCATCTGCAGCTTCTGCTGATCTGTCATCTGCCACCCTATGGGCATAATGCTGCTACTTGGCCTAGTTTCATGGTCGCCCAGCTGCCTCCTGCCATTTCTTTGCCTTGGCTCTTTTTCTTCCTCTGAGCCAATATCTGCAGCTGCTGCTGCTGCCTGTTGCCTGACCTCCTTAATGCTTTCATCATCCAGAATGGAAATAGGAGTAAGGGAAAGCAACTGAGATTTCCAGGGGTAGATAAAGAACACCAAAGGAGATTGATTTGGAGCAGTCTCCATCTGCACTGACTACCCCTACATATGGCTTCTGGACAATGATTCTTAGTTTTCCTCCTCACTCCCCCTCCACTGGTACTTACTTGGATGACTTCATTTATTTTCTCCCCGTGAAAACCCCTCTCTCTATGTTTCTTTTTCACATTCTTCTCCTCTGAATTCCAGTCCACAAAAGACACCAGAGAGGCCATTTCACTTTTGTCTTCTATTAACTGCCTCTTCCCCATTTATTTCAGGATTTGGGTCACAACTTTTCATTGTCACTTCATGAATTTCCCTCAGTCTCATTCTGTTCTACCTCTCGGGTTCAGCAGTTATGCATTTAGGGTCTTCCCACTTTTAGATTATGATCGAGTCAGTTTTCTTTTTTTCTTTTAAACTCACAGACTCTTATAGTGGTTAACCCTTGGGGTGATCATATGATGAGGCTCTGTTGAAAATAAGTGCTTTGCTAAGAGTTTCCTGAACATCAGTGGAGGAGGAAAGTATGAAAGTAAAGTTTCTGGGCTCCCAGGCCAGTGCCACTGGTCATGGCACCACGCTGCCTTTTATAGTTGGCATTTTTCTACTCCTTTCAACTCCATTTACAAGTTGAGGGTTTGTCTTCTTTCTGCCTTATCATTTCTCATTTCGCTCGGTCTCTTTATTTATCTTTAGGCAAGGTAATTTCAATAATGAATCAGAGATTGTTTAATTTCTGGATGTAAGCACAGCCTTTTTAGGCATTGCTTGGATGATGATTTACATGCCATGTGGCTTTGAATGTTATCATGTTTAGTAAGGATAAAATAACCATGGGCCTTTCTCTGCGTCTGCCAAGTTCTGGAGAAAAATCTTTCTTGGAGGTTGGTGAAATCCCATGCACAAAGTGGAATCTGGAAGTTAAACTAACGGAGGGAGTGGTGGAAGGTCCCAGGAAGAGACTATAACAAAATCAGAAGGGAAAAAATATGTGTGTGTGTGTGTGTGTGTGTGTGTGTGTGTGTATTCCTTCAAAATCAAACTTATTTCAAGTGGGTTTACTGGGATATAAAAGTAAAGCGTGTGTACATATCTCTTGTGTATACAAGTTCTAGCAATTCTCACAGAAGTGGCTTAAGATGGGTGAAGAGGCACCATGATGATAATGATGCCAATAACTGTGGGTGGCCTGAAGAAATGAAGGCCATTGGAATTCCTTAATATCAATGAGGATTTCTTCAGTTGTGTGAATATATAGCTATCTAAAGGAAATGAATGATCATGGAGCCAGGGTACTACTCTGCCATGGTCATGCATGAAAGATATCATTCTAGCTACCTGATCTTGGAAAGAAGTATTCCTAGTCATGCCAACTGAGAAAAGAGGCTTCTTCTCCCTGACCCATGAATCTGCTCAAGATTAAGGATATTGCAACTGCACAGGAGAAAAATATTATATGAAGTACTAAAAATAAATATAAAAGACATAGTCAGAAAGAAAATATGAAGGTGGAAAAATGTACGTGGGTTTGGGCTCACCATGCATATTTATGCAAAAATCTGAAATGTTCCTAGGAAAAGTAAAAGTTTGCTGTTTTCAATACTTTTCACTTTTGCATAAATGCATAAAGTCTCCTGTTTCTTCCAGAAACATTAAAAAAATGAGAAAGTGAAGACTTTAGGTTCTCTTCAGAAGGCTGTTTAGAAATATATGCTTCTAAATGTTGGCATTTTGCTAACTCTGCATATCTGAGAAGATTTATTCTATTATTAAATTTGCCAAGTTGCTAACAGGTATATACTGGGAAATACTGAATTTAAAACATTCTCTCTCCCTCCCTCCCTCTCTCTCTCTCTCTCTCTCCCCATGTCTGTCTCTGTTTCTTTGTTTTTGTATTTGTGCACACATGCACACACATGCACACACACACACACACACACACACACACACACACTTTTCCAGAAAGCCACATTAGGCTTTCTTTCTTTTTTCTAGGTGCCTCTCTAAGTGACTTTGAGTGGAGAAACCTGACCCAACTTAGTGCACTTGTGCTACCTGCCCCTCCTTCACCTTTCCCATCTACCCATCATCAGAATAATAACAATAGTTAGAACTTATATAGGGCTTTAATGATTGTAAAGCATTTTATAAATGCTATCTCATTTGAGCCTTACAACAATTTTGAGAGGTCAATACAATTATTATTCCCATTTGACAAATGAGGAAACTGAGGCACAGGGAAATTAAGTGATTTGCCTAAGGTCATAAAACTAGCATCTGTCTGAGGCTAGATTTGAACTCAGGTTTTTGTTACTCCAAGTTCATCATTATATGCATAGTAACACCTAGCTGACTAGAAAATTTCTCTCATTTTTGCTTCTCCCTATCCTTTTTGTACATCTTTTCTACCCTCACTTTTAATTTAAATGAAATATTCCACCTAGTTCTATAATTAGTGGGCTTCTTAGGAACATTTTCAGGTTTTATACAAGCATACCAGGCTCATTCAGGTACAGAAGATCTTGTTAATTCCCTTGTGCTATAATTCTTCTACTTTTGCCAATAATTAAATTTTAAAAAGTAGTATTAATTGTTTCTATTTGGCCTCTATTCAATATAAGAAAAGGATGATACCAATTAGAGAGTTGCCTGAATTAAAAAGACTCAAATCTTTCAAGTTCAAGCCTCACCTCAGACACATAGTAGCTGTGTGATTCTGTCAAACCATCAACCTCTCAGTTCCCAAGGCAACTCTCTAAGATTCTAAGTTTCTGAGAAGATGCCGGATTTCCTCACCAGGAAACTCCCTATATCCCTACACCAATGAAACAAGAGGTTTGGTTAAAAATAAAAAGTAAAATGACATTTATATATCTGTTGAAAGTACCCAAAGCATTTTACATTATTTATATACATTACATATATGCATCACACATATAATCTGCTCTCTGTGCAACCAAATTTCACCAAAATTCATGGCAAAATCTGACTGCCCAAGCAAATTCATTCAGTATTATATGCCAGTTTCATGATAGCATTCTTATATGGAGTCTTGATAAAGGACAATGCTCTAATGCTTTCCCAGTCACCAATGGAGAGAAGCAGGGCTGTGTGCTTGCTTCCATGCTTTTTAGCATGATGTTTTCAGCTATACTGTTGGACACCTTCATCAAAGATGAAAACAACATCAAGGTTAGTTACTGCACTGATGGTAAATTATTTAGTTTGAAAAGTTTACAAGCCTAAACTAAACTGGAAGGAGAGCTGGTGCATGACTTTTTGTTTGCAGATGATTGTGTGTTCCATGCAGCCTCTGAGGCTGAGATGCAATAGAGAATGGATCAATTATCCTCTGCTGCTTGTACTAATTTTAGCTGGACAACCAATAGCAAGAAAACAGGTTTTTCTACCAGCCAGCAACACACCATCCACATGTTGAACCATTGGTTACAGCAAATGGATAAATTTTGAATGTTATGAATAAGTTCACTTACCTTAGCAGTATAATTTCCAGGGATATACACATAGATGATGAGGTTGAAACATTGCCAGAGCTAGATCAGCATTTGTGAGGCTCTGAAAGAAAGTGTGAAAGAGAAGAGGTATTAGGCTACACACAAAACTGAAGATCTACAGAGCTGTTATGGTGACTTCATTGCTGTATGCCTGTGAAACGTGGACAGCATACCAGTGCCACGCGAGGAAATTTATTGCTTCCATTTGAATTGTCTTAGGAAGATTCTGACAATTTCCTGGCAAGACATGAATAACTATATTATATTGTTTGCCGTCTTGGGGAGGGGATAAGAAAAGGAGAAAAATTTGGAACTCAGAATCTTCTAAAAGTGAATGTTGATAACTATCTCCACTTGTAATTGGAAAAAAATATTATTTATTAAAAAATAGATTTCTTGGCAAGATAAGGTACAACACACGGAGGTCCTCACTTGAGATGAACTGCCAAGCATTCAAACTCTACTGCAGAGAGTGTAACTCCGATGCCCTGACCATGTTGTTCATATGCCAAATATATTTTTATATTTTACAAAGAACTCGTAGAAGGCAAGTGCTAATGCAGAGGCCAGAAGAAGTGATACAGGGGCACTTTCAAAGTCTCTCTGAAGAATTTTGGTATTGATTGTGAGACATGGTAGACACTGGCATAGGACTGCCTGGAGTGCTTGCATCAAAGAAGGTGCTATGTTCTATGAGCAAAACATAAGTGGAGTAGCTCAAAAGACACAC
The DNA here is from genome assembly GCF_900497805.2 of Vombatus ursinus. Taxonomy (NCBI): domain Eukaryota; kingdom Metazoa; phylum Chordata; class Mammalia; order Diprotodontia; family Vombatidae; genus Vombatus; species Vombatus ursinus. The sequence goes on from NW_020951957.1 coordinate 1,826,255, forward strand.
GAGATGCACACATTTAGAGACATCTCCACTCTGAATATTTGTGACTGACCTGTGGTTGAGCCTTCCAAGCCCATATTGGACTGATAAGCTATAGTTGAACACAATGTATCTTGACCCCAACATCATGATGTCATTGGTACTCTTCTATTAATAAGGATGAACAATATAATCTATTGCAATACAGCCTCATACCAGCCCTTGGAAATTGATACTACAATAACTATTCATTTTGTTTTATAGATGGAGCAAGTGACTTGACCAGCCTCTCATGATTAATAAGCAGAAGAGGTGGGATTTGATCCCAGGTTTTGACTCCATGTGCTTCTAATGCTTCAGGTCATAGCAATATCTCTCAAGCAGTTTGAAGTTATTTGTGTCACTCAAAGGTTCAAAGTTGAAAGTGATATTTCATTTATATCAACAATCTGAGATGATTTTAAAAATAGGAGAAAACAGGAAATACCTTCTAGGCTTGTGAACATTGTTTCCAAATTTTATTTACATGCATATCTAAACCAATTCTATTTAACAAGCATTCATTCCTCAAGGAGTTTACATTTCTCTGGAGGAATGAAATAAGTGCTCACCTAAGTACAGGGTATCCCAAAAGTATTAGCAAAGTTTTAAACTATTACAATGTAACCATTTCAGATTTTACACACACACACACACACACACACACACACACACACACACACACATTTGAGGTAGGTGAGATCTCTAGCAAGTAGGAATAGCAAGAAAGAGTTCCCCTAGACTTGACAAAAGAATAGAGTTTGAAATGCTTGTTGACTGATAAGATGTGTTTTCTCCTGGAAAAGAGGATTCTGGCTTCTCAGTCTTTCTCTGGAAAACTTGTAGTATTGGAGAGATAATCACTTATCATGAGCAGTTTAAGCATGGTTTGCTGGAATCCCAGAAATGAAGAAAATGACCTGAGAATGACTACAGTCTAAGTTTCTATTTCTAAAAATATATTGCATGTGACATAAGTAAACATCCCAAAGGCACATGGGAAACTGATATTTTAATGTTGATTTAAAGGGTTTAGGTTGATGATAATGAACACTGTGACTTCACTGAAATTCTGGGGCTCTTAAATGTCCTTACTATCTTTGTAGCCCCCCAAAATTCACTAAACTTATCACATCCATTCAGTCAAACTATGATCAGACATTTAAAGAGTTGGCTTTAGAGGGAGTGGAAGGAAAGCCAGATGTGCTTGTCTAAATATCAAAGAAAATGGTCTCAGACACACAGCAAGGAAAGTCAACCTAAGTAAGCTGAAAAGCAATAGTACAGTAAATATTTACTAAAGAAAAAAAAGAGATATCAAGATGTGATTTGTGCACCTTTTATTTTTTCTTAAGGAAAGGAAGAAAATGCCCCTTCAGGAGGGACTGAGCAAATTTGGTAGTAAATTGGTGGAAGTAATTCCACTCTCACCTATTTTAGTTTTAAGATGTTCCTCTTTTCCTACCAGCCTAATGGAACAGAAAATGGCTGTTGGGTCAGATAATGCCACAGTAGCCACTCAGTGCAAGCATATGAATGAATTCCTCACTGGGGACAATTTTTCCTAATGCTTAAAAAGAGTGTTGTGCTGCTCTGAAGACATTTTTTTCATTTGCTCATGTTATAGCATCTGGACCTTAAGTACATTTACGATTGTTTTATATGAAGCCTTTGCAATATAGAAAGTGACAGAAACCTTTCTCCAACTGTCAGGTGGTTGTTCTTTCTTTCCTAAGGTACAAGTAAGTGCACAGCAAGTCATTAGCTGCTGATCTCTGGAAATATGTCTAAAACTATGATTCAGGCACAGTACACAGGGAGTAGGCTTTAATTTTGCTAAAATAAATTTTGAGGAGTGATTAAAAAAGAGAACATGTTTGAAATACAAAAATAATAATTAGGAACAACAAAAATGACCCATTGGTTTCCTTAAAAGGTTTAAATGCTCTTCTCTCACGTGCCTTGATATGTTACACTCCAAGCCAAAAAAATTCAATGGCTTGCCTCCAACACAAAGTACAAACATGTCTGTTTGACATTTGAAATCTTCAGTCTGACTTCAGTCCAAATGACTCATTTCACATTATCTACTATCATGTACTCTTCAGTCCAGTCAAGCTGACCACTGTCATTCTAGCTTCCACATCTTTGCACACTCTTTCCCCCATATCTAGGATGTCCTCTTCTCTCACCTTCATGACTTTGAATTTTTGGCTCACGTAAAGGATTAACTCAAGCAATACCTCCTACAAGAGGCTTTTTTGATTGCCCCATTTATCATCTCTACTCCCCAGATGACTTTATATTTACTTTGTATACATGCTGTATTTCCTTCTCTGTCTAATACTATTGTCCTCTAACTATTGCTGAAGTCATTGACCATATGCTTCAGTTTGAAGGCAATCCCTCTCTAGCCAAACCTCCAACTTTTAAATATCATTAGACTCCTCTCAAGTGGCAAAGCACCTAGTGTTGATTTTATTTCAGCTGAGATTTACAAGGCAGGGGGTTCACTGCTTATTCAAAGACTGACTGAAATCTTCCAGGTTACATAGCAGAGGAGAATATCCCACAGGAGTTTAAGAATGCCTCCATTGTCCTTCTCTAAGAAAAACAAGGAAATAGGCTGTTCTGTGACAATCACAAGCGAGTTTCTTTCTTAGTAACTGCTGGCAAAAGTCTTGCTAGAGTACTCCTTAATAGAATGATCCTTCACCTGGAAGATGGTCATCTACCCAAGAGCCAGTGTAGCTACAGAAAGGGCTGAGGAATGGTTGATACGGTGTTTGCTGCACGACAACTCCTGGAGAAATGCCAGCAGCAGAACAAAGGACCATACACAGCATTCGTTGATCTGACCAACGTCAATTGTTAGGGTTTCTGGAAGATCATGGCAAAATTTGGTTGCTCAGAGAATTTCATTGGTATTATTGTATGTCAGTTTCATAATGGAATTTTCGCGTGGGTTCTGGATAATAGATGATACTCTCATGCTTTCCCAGTCACCAGTGGAGTGAAGCTAGGCTATATGCTTGCTCCCATACTTTTTAGCATGATGTTTTCAGTGATATTGCTGAACCCTTTAAATGAGAATGAAAATGGTGTCAAGGCCAGCTACTGCACTGACAGTAAATTATTTAATTTTAAAAAGCTACAAACCAAGACTAAAGTGAAGAAAGATTTGGTTCATGACATTTTGTTTGCAGATGACTGTGCACTTGATGCAGCCTCTGAGGATGAAATGCAATAAAATATGGACCAATTCTCTGCCTTTTGTACTAATTTTGGCCTGAAAATTAATAAGAAGAAAACAGAAGTTCTCCATCAGCCAGAACCCATATGTGGAACCATTGGTTACAGCAAATAGAGAAATTTTGAATGTTATGGATAATTTCACTTACCTTAGCATTATACTTTCCAGGGATGTACACATAGATGATAAGGTTGCTACATACACTGTCAGAGGTCTCCCACTATATATTATATTTGATGAAACATTATTTTGATTATATGTTTCAAGCCTACATTTCCATCTCTTCCTTGGCTCTCCAGTACTCATCAGGGGTTACTCTGTCATTGGTTCAGTTCTCCACTGATGGTATTCCCCCATTTTAGGGGTCAAAGCACTCCCAATTCCATTTAGTCACTTAAATGTCAGACTAGCTTTTATAAAATAATATTTAATTCAAAAGTATAGCAAGAACAAATATAACACACATTCCCAATACATTGGGGACATAATTCCCCCAAACTGTTCCCCCTCAGTTTGGGGGGAGTGTGGAGGGAATTAGATTCACAGTTTAATTCAGTTCCTATATAGCATTAGTTACATCATATTCCAAATCCAAAGAATCCTGGATCCAAGCCATGGGGTTTATACTCTGACCTTTTAGGGCTTCTGTCTTGGCCTGGTTGTAACCTCCTGCTTGGTATCTAGGCTCCAAGGTTCCCATATCTTGAAGTCCTAGTTCTGAGGATTCCACTCCAGCACTTGGAACTGAAAGGACAGGACAGACTAAAATTCCAAGATCATTTCAGACCATAAGGAATGGGGAAGTTTTCCCTTCCCAGTCCTGCTTAGTTCATGATGCCTATGTCATGGAGTGAATAAGATCCTTGCTTTTGGATGCCACTTGAAAGACAGCCATTATGCCTCCATGAGGTAAATTTAAAGATGCCACCTGTTCCAGCTATACAACTAATAGAAAGAAGCTGCTGCACACATGTGACAAGCAAACACAGGATACATTCTCCAAGAAGTAGATACCTGGTTTCTCCCACATGAGTGCGTCTATCCTAGGTGATCTGGGCACACATCAAAGCCCCATTACATATATAACCTTACCTGTTCCCCTGGTTGATTTCATGGATGACTCTTTTCTCTCACTTCTTAAGCTTGTTTTGTAATGTGACCCATGTTTGACAGACTATTTTATTAAAACTTTTACAGTATTAACTGACAATTCAAAACCTCTTGCCTTAATCATGTTTCTTTGATCTGACTTCACTGACAATGCCATTCAGTAATTTCAGTTTTCCTTAAATAAGAGCTGTAAACTCTCAGCCTTTAGTGGGTAGAATCAGGAATATCTAAACTTTTCTGTAATCTCTAAAAAGAAAACAAATGAACAGTGTCAGTTTATCAGACTTTTGTACCCTGCCTCTACTCAAGTCATTTCTTCTTTTCATCTCCTCCTCAATTCCATGCAATCCTTTCTAATGAGCTGGCTATGCCCAACTCGTAGAGATAGTTCAGAATCTTACTGGAGCGAAAAAAAAGAAAAAGAAAAAGAAAAAGAAAAAAGAAAGAACCGTGTACCTCTCACCTCCTTTTTGCTCAAATTTGGAACTGTGGCACTTTTAATAAACAAGAGCATCTTGCATAATTGAAAATTAATAAAACAATGGAAATAAGACTTTGAAATTTCACTGCAGTCCCTGCAGATGAAATCTCTCTGTTCATTACCTCCATCTTAGCTCCTGAATAGCAATAGACTTTTGAGAGGATTCCAGCACCATCACCAGAAAAAACAAAGCATAAAACAAAAACAAATAAAAAAGTTATAGAAAATGGTGGATATGATGGGGTAGGGGATAAACAAATTAACTTCTGAAAAGTTCTGGATCTGAGTCTTTCCTGAATTAATATCCTGTGTAACTCACTTGAAAGTATGTACCTAATGTTCATCATTAGCAGATTGGAGAGGATATTGGATTTAATTTGTGGTTTTAAGGAGATTCCAAGTGATCAGATTTGTGACACATGGTAAGTTGAATGCCTTACAATTTTTGTCATGCTACTCAGTACTTTTGCTAAGCAGCAAGACTTAGTTGAGTCCAGATGTTTGTGCTACTACTTGCTGACAGTAGTATAACCTTAACAAGTGAGGGCAGAATCATGACTTCTATCCAGTTTGCAATTATGAGCCTCACTTTTTTCCTGCCTGTATTTCACCAGGGAAGAAATGAACAGCCACTAGAGGTTACACCAGCCTCAAGAAACTTTCTTAGCATTCAACTATATTCACCAGGTTTGACAAACTCAGGCACAATTTATCTTTTCTATAATTTATATGTTAGTTATTATTGAATTACTAGCAACCTTAAATACTGCGGTGTACTGGCATTTATAGCTCTTCATATTGTAGGTATCATCCCAAATAACACACAATAAAACTAAATGGAATTATTTCCCCCTAAGGTCTTTGCTAAACTTTTAAACAAATGGGCAAGACGTGAATGTAACTTCAAGCTAACTAAAAACAAATCACCTTCTCAGGCTACTTGATGAATTGTCATTTTATTATTTCATGTCCTGAATGCTCAGAATGCTTTAATTGCCCAATAATATGATTTTGAGTATTAGCTGAACCTTACAGCAGCTTTATTTTTCATTTTAAAAGAGCCTTAAAACATCTGCTATGAAAATCCACTTGTCTTTTCTCCCTTTTCTTAACATAGACTTAGCAATAACTTTACTATACTTCACTTCCCAGGTATGAATATCAACTTGTTTAATTTGCACAATCATTAGTTTTGTTTCCTGTATATGTATATACATACGTATATGAATATATGTGTTTCCTGCATGTGTAAAAATTAAAATGTCATGATGTCCTCAGGATTGGTTAGACCAAGGGTTCTTAACCTGAGATCCATACACCTCCACTGGGTTAATGGCTAGATTTCAAGAGGTCTATGAATTTGGATGGGAAATAATAATCTTTCTTTCCCCACTAACTTTTTATTTTTTTTATAATCCCATGTGTTTGATTTTGTGCACTTAAAAGCATTATTTTGAGAAGTTGTAGATAAGGCTTCAACAGAGTGCCAAAGGAGTCTGTCATACACACACACACACACACACACACACACACACACACACACAAACACTCACACAAGGCATTTCTAGACACAGGTTGCATGTTCACTTTGAAATTATTTTCCCCAGAATACTGGGTAGCTTGAATCTTGTAGAGTGAGAGAATTTGAAAAGCCCTTGTGGGGAACAGGTACTGACAGAAAAGGTTTAAACTTGGTCCTGCTTATCTTATGGCAAGCTAGCACTCTCTGCATTGCCAAAGAAGCACTGTCTTATCCATTTTTCTTCATTATGGTCAGAATGGAGAGTGGATGATACCTCTAAGTGCAGTAGTTTAAAGAAAGGAGCTGAGAGTACTATGCATTAGTCCTTGTGAACAACGAGATTTAGGGCATAAAACAGAGAAGGAAGAAAAACAAATGAAGGAAACAGATAAATGTCCAGAGAGAAAGGAGCAGGACAAGAGCATGCACGATGGACACTTTTTTCAGTCAATTGATAAGCATTCATTATGGATCTACTGTGCATCATGCATTTTTCTTGATGCTGGGGATAAAAGTACAAAGAATTATATTATTTCAAAGTAAAAGACTTATTAAATGGTGCCAAATATTGCAGAGAAATAAAAGAGAAAGAGGTAAAAGAATTTGGGCTGTTTTAAAAATCTATAATAAAGCTGTTTTATCAGAATAGTAAAGTATTAGGTATAAATAATAGTTTTCATTCATGCCTTCCCTCTTCTCTACTGTACTTCCTCTTCTTTAAAAAAAATAGATTTTTATTGAGTTTAAAAAACATCTAGCCAGAACAATGGCCCTTACATTAATGTTAGTTTCTGTCTTATAAATTCGTCCTCTGACAACATTCATACTCTTAAAAGGTATGACAAATTGTGTGGCTCTCCAACCTATTTCCTTGCCTTGTCAGTGCTGAAACACATCATTGACTGCTTCTATATGACAAAAAGCAGCAGACTAGAATGGTGGAGGTAGAGAAAATGATGGAGGAATGCACATGTTAAAAGCCATCTTGATGAAGTGGCTAAAGCGCTTTGCTAGGACACATGTGTTTGCATCTTGGCTTTTCTGTTGACTAGTTGCATGACCCCAGCCATGTTGTTTCACTTATCAGAAGCCCTGCCTTCTCATTAATAAAATAGGGGTATTTGTTTTGTTCTGGCTCTCTCACAAAAGTATTATGAGGAACTTGCATAATCTTATTAGAATGATTTTTTCTTTCAAGACTTTATTGTTGCATTTTCACAGTTTTTGTCTATAAGTAAGAAGGGACTTGTCAACAGCTTAAGTCCTATTTTATTGCTCCACTATCTCCCGTTGGGTTTGGAGGTACATTTGAATCTTAAATACAGAAGGAGTAGGCAAAGATTTAGGGCTTAATTGTCTTACAGCTTAACATCAAAAAAGCAAAAACAAATAATTAAGATTTTGGCAACTGGTCCCATCCCTTCCTGACAAATAGAGGGAGAAGAAATGGAAGCAGTGTCTGATTTTATATTCTTAAGCTCAAAGATCACTGCAGATGGCAACTACTGCCATGAAATTAAAAAACAAACAAACAAACAAAAAAACACACTTGCTCCTTGGAAGGAAAGCTATGGCAAATCTCGACATAATACCAAAAAGCAGAGAAATCACCTTACTAACAAAGGTCCATATAGGAAAAGCTAGGGTTTTTCCAGTAGCAATGTATGGCTGTGAGAGTTGTACTATAAGGAAAGCTGAGTGCCACAGAATCGATGCTTTTGAATTGTGGTGCTAAAGAACACTTTTGAGTCTCTTGGACAGCAAGGAGATCAAATATGTCAATACTAAAAGAAATTAATTGAGATTATTCACCAGAAGGTCAAATACTGAAAAGACGAGACTCATTGAAAAAGATTTCAATGTTGGGAAAGATTGAAAGCAAAAGGAAAAGGGAATGATAGAGGATGAGATAGATAGCATCATGCAACCACAAATATGAATTTGGAGTGACTTCTAGAAATAGTGGAGGACAGAAGGGTCTGGCATGCTGTGGTCCATTGTGTCATGAAGAGTTGGATATGACTGAATGACTGAACAGCAGGCAAATGTTGAACTCATCCCTAGGCTGAACTGTACTCTGTTGTTCTGAGTCTTGGTTGGCAGTGAGATGAAATAGACCAGGGATACCCAAGACCCAGACACTGAAAAGATCCCCAAAACTACAATGTATGTTCAGCAGTTCATGAACTACAATTATTAGGATTCATCTTTTACTCATCCTTCTTCATTCTCCTCTCCCCTTTCCTTTGTGGCACAGGCTATGAACATAAGAATATTGTAGCTGAATCGGGGGGGGCATCAAATCACCTACAGGACAATACAGCTTTCTTCTTAGTTTCCAGGGCTTTGCAGACTACTTTCTCCTTCCCACCATCCCCTTAGCCTCACATAGGCACCACCACACAGGCTGAATAGCATAGACTCCAGAGACAAAGGTATTATCTTCACCTGGAGCAGCTGAAAAGGAGCAAGGATCACTCCTGCTTCTCCATGCTATTTTCTAGGTATGTGTGTGTGTGTGTGTGTGTGTGTGTGTGTGTGTGTGTGTGTGTGTGTAAAATTCCTTAAAATTCTTAAACATCTAGAATAGACTGGAATCACTAATAATCTAGGAAAAATGAAAGGAGAATTAGATATATTTTATATTATAAAATAAAGGTATAAATAAAAAAGTAAAAATCTGGTTCTACCTTCTATAAATCAAATATTTTCCACCTGACTTATTTTATTGGAAGTACATTCTGATGGGGAAAATACTTCAATGCTTCGATGACCTGTATTTTCATTAGTGTGAGTTCTCCCTCCACTAACATGGGTCATCATACCTTTAGGATTTAGTAAAAAAAATTTCATAGTTGCTCTAGCCAAAAAAATTAAGCAACTCTCAGCCAAAATGATGATAGGTCTCTCTAAACTTAGCTAGGCTGGATCTTGGATGACAGAGTTTACAATATTCTGGCCTAGTCTTTAAGAATTTAAAGTTACCTCTAGGCCATGATGAGGTATCATAGTGCCACTTTTATGTAGGATGGGGAAAATAATAATAAAAACTCTAATGTGAGAAATCTTTCAAAGTTATATAATTATAAGGTAAAGATGTTTTCTGAGAAAAAATTCTCAGCATATATAATAAACTAGAAATTTAGCATTAAAGTATTTTAGTACAGCATTCTATGTTATCTTTAGGCTAGAACCTTCAGAGCAGGACCTATACATTAGGTTACTTAGTTATTTGTATTGGCTTATGAAATATAATATCTCTCCAGTAAATATTATCTTAGGCATTTAGCTATTTCTTCTAAGTGGATTTTGATGTCTTTATTATACATTTATAGCTAGAAAAAACCTTTGGGACCTAATCACTATAATATTTGTAATTAGGGATCTCTGAATGCAAGATATTTAAAAATGAGGAGACTTGATCAGTTTCTTCTGATCATATTAGTACTTTCAATTGGCAGCAAATACCTCCTGAAATGAGTGATCAGAGATAACTGAGTCCACACTAGGGAGAAGAAAGAAGGAAACTCAGACATAAGACATACGTGTCCAAAAGAGATTAGGGTATATCATTTACAGCTAGTTGCAAATGGGAATGGGGTGCTATCAGGCTCCAAATCTATATCTAGACTGGACTAGTACTTCCCTAAATTGGGGTGGTGTGCCAGGTTTAAAAATGGGTTCCTAGTTTTCCCTTTTGGTATAGGAAAAATCTCATTTCTGCCGTGTGTTAAAGATGTTTCCTTTTAGTGTGTGTGTGTGTGTGTGTGTGTGTGGGTGTGTGGGTGTGGGTGTGGGTGTGGGTGTGGGTGTGGGTGTGTGTTTGGAGGGTGGTAATTGGTAAGAAGCAAGGTATTATAGGCTATTCTTTGTTCCATATCTATGATTTAGGATCTTTAAATTTAGTAATTAGTGGAGGGGGGTATGAAGTTTTGGCGTGAGAATTTTCCCACTTTGTTCAAACAAACAAGGAGGATATGGAGGGTCTTATCTATATTTTCAGGTGCTTTAAAGCTACGTTGACCCAAATGGATGCTTTACCTATGAAAGTATTATTGGGAAAAAGCCAGATTCTTTGCTCCTTTTACAGGTAAAAGCAAAAAAAAAAAATCAAAGAACAATGAATGCTTAACATACCATTTGATATGGACATGAATATTCCAAGAGAGTTCAGGAGGAATATCAGAAATAAAAAGTGCTTAAAGGCTTTCTCTCTTGGGATTCTACATATGAACTCTAACTCTGACTGGGGAGAGGTCAGGGTTTGTTTAACAAGAAATCTAATCTTAAGGAGAAAAAGGTGTCAGATCAATACAGCTACCTACGCTCATATATTTTCCATTGCAAGCAATATCGGTTTATTTACATTCCCCAGAGTGAAGAAGAAAATTACTTGTAGTTTCAAGTAGTTAGAGAAACATCCTCATATACATCACGGTCAAAGGTATAGAACTCCAGAGACCAGACATTATGGGAAGCATTGCAGCAGTAGAAGCTGTTTGGGCCCTGTCACAGGATTATTTAGTCCAACCCCTTATTTTAGAGATGAGAAAACTGCGGCCTAGAGAAGTTTGACTCACCCAAAAGCAGAGAGGTCTTAAGCAACACCAAGAGGATTCGAACCTGGTTCCTCCAATGTCAAGTATGGTGCCTTCCTTTAGCAAGCAGCCTTCTACTGGGCCTGTGTGTTGCTTATGATGAAAGTCAGCTCATTTTTCCACTGGTATAACTGAATATAAACTTATATGAAAAGGAACGCATTATTCTGAAAGTAGATATTTACATATAGTTGGTTTCTCATTTATGTGTATGCCTTTATGCAGACTATTTACATATATTATGCTACCTATTTGTGGATCCCATATGTTATCAGAAAACAATTGCACTTTACCAGAAGGAGGCAGCTGCATCAGTTAATAGCCAAGAAAAAAAGCTGGTAGTGCTGGTAAATGAAGAGGAGGACAATGAAAATTTTGGAGTCTAGCAGACTTTTTCAACTTAAATTTTCTTTCTTTTTAGTTTTAAAAATCTTGTTTTTATTGATATTTTTTTTCATATCCCCTTTGTATCTGAATATATGGCTGCCTTTTCCCAACTAGACAAGCTATTCTTTTTAACAAAGATTAAAAAAAATAAAAAATCCTCAAAAACAAAACCAACAACAGAGAACATTTTTATAGTATATTATGATTTGCAAAATTCTTTATATGAATTCTTTCATTTGTTTCTCAAAACTGTACAGGAAGATGCTGGACATTATTTTCCACATTTCTGAATAAGGAAATCAAGTCTAAGAAAGGTTAAGGTACTTAATGATAATAAGCTATCTGAAGCAAAATTCAAACATGGGTCCTCTTTTCTCTATGGAATCCAATTACTCTTCTACCTAGCTGCCCCTAATTAATCAGCATATTACCTGTGCCTTACAATATATGCAAAATTCCACACCTGTACTTCCTGGTCTCTGTAAGGCATCAAGGGCTAAAATTAAACAGCATTCAGTTGTGCAATTTTTGTTGTTGTTATTTTTGTTCTTTTTCTTTACATGTACCTGATGAAAATTTACAAAAGTGATGTGGTTATATTGAAGACACCATAATTAAATTGACAGAGCACGAATATCAGTGGTTTATGACTACTGGACCTAAGAAAGACAGCGTGGTGAAGTGAAATGGTCATTTAATTTGTAGTCTGAGAAGATGGATTAAAATCCCAACTCTGCCCCTTTGTGGTTTTAGGCAAGTCATTGAACCTTAATGAGCCTCTTTCTTCATCTATAAAATTAATTATTTAATTAATCTCCAATTCAAAATCCTGTGATCCTAATGATTAAACATGTGAATGTTGATGAGTTGATATATCTTTCTATTTGACTGCCTTCTAAGGGACAAAGACCTGGGTTCAAGTACTGCTTCTAATTCCTTCATTCATTTCTTAACCAGCCTTAATCACTGAATGGGTGTTGCCTCAGTCAAAGTGAGAACTTAGAAAGACCTTAACTTAAAATGGCCAAGAGGAGAAAATGAGGCTGGTGACCTTCCACAGACCTCCTCACTTCAATCCAATTGGCTTGCAAGTTATGGCATCATCTTCCTGATGTCACGATCCTCTTCAGGAACAAAGGACAAACAACAACAACTCCTCTATAACACTGGGAAGTCATTTATCCTCTTTGTGACTCAGATTATAGATTTATAACTTAAAAGGCTATAAAATTAAAAATTGAAAATCAATATAATAAGATTATAAATTAAAATAGTAGTTTGAACATAAAATTTGATTACCTTTGATGTTTTTAAATATGCCATTCAATGTTTTTATCTTGGTATAAGTGACTATGTTGTGGCTTTCATTGAGACAATGATGACAGTTTCCTTTTTTCCCCAGTACTTTAGTGTATGTCCCATGGATCTGGATACTTGGTTATTTTTCATTTTGAACAGAGATGCCATTTTTTTGTGTCATTTCTACCATGGGTCCAGCCAAGTCTCTTGAGTGAAGGATTATTTCTGAGCCTTAGCTTTGCCTCATAGTAGTTGGTATATTTCTGCACACATATACCTAGTAGGTCTGCAATATGTTTATCTAACTGAATTGTATCTTTGTAGAGTTTTTTTTGTGAGTGAGATATTAAGGGTTTCTGAGAGCCTATTGATAATTAACTGAAGAGGAAAGTCATGTTTTATTTCAATTTCTGTACTCTTTCCTCTAAATCAGGGGGTTTTAATTCTTTTAATGTGTGGGACATGGATTCCTTTGGCCATCTCATGAAGCCTATGACCACCTTCTCAAAATAATATTTTTGAATGCATAAAATAAATTGCATAGGATTTTTAAAGGAAACCAAATACACTGAAATAGTTATCAAAATATTTTTAAAAGACAAATTCACAGACCCCAGGTTAAGACCCCTGGGTCTAAATCATTTCTACTTTACTAGTCCCTAAAGAGATTAGAACAAATCCAGTTTTATGGGCCTCATTTTACACACTTTTCTCTTTTTACAATGCATTTTTTGGTTTTAAAAGATAAAGAACTAGCTATTATTTTAAGTCACTTTATAGATATTTATCCATAATAATGGAAATTTATTACAAGAAAAAAATGATAATATCCTTAAACTAGGCAAATGAAATGAACCTTTTCTTCTCCTGTTCCATCCAGTCCATCCAAAGGTACAACTCCCTTGTACACTGAAGAACCATTAAATTTACCTCCCTGTGGAAGCTCCCACTGAGAAAGAACACTTAGACAGGATCCATCCTTCAGGAAAGAGCCTTGCAATAGTGGCTTTAGTCGCTACTCAAGTTACATTAAGATGCAGGTGCCTCTTCTAGTAATCCATAAAGTGCCATTTCTAAAGGATAACGACTTCAAAGCCTTTTAGTAGCACCATAGTAATGGCCATAACACATTGTATTCTCATGTTATCAGCCTGTGAGTAACCTGCTGCCACTTTGGTTGGAATCTGAGACCATTAGGGTCACCACACAGTTGTACTACCTCTTGAACTAAAGAGGGACTCTTTAGGAATATGATTCCCTCCATTGGCTAAAAAGGCATGATAATTTTTGTACTGAAGTGTTATTTCTCAACTGCTCAATTTCAATCCTCTACAATTTAATTCCAACAAATCTTGAAATTAAATGACTCACCAAAGCAACAAATGGATGAATTATCAACGGGGCATGAGCAAGCCGTGAGATCTTATAAGTGAAGAATTATAAAGGAGAAGAAGCATGAAAATTGTCATCTAAGAAAAGTATGACTTAAAATATGGCCAGTCACATAGAGTGAGTGACAACTGATGGGCAGCCTTCTGGTTCCATTGTTATTCATTCAATGTCAATATAAGGAAGGACTCTTGTATTTTGGATAGACCCCCTAAGATGAATATATGTGAGGACAAGATTTTATATTGCACAGGGTTGGCTGACTTGGATGGATTACAATTTTTATCAATGTAGCCACATTAATGAGATCGCAGACGTTATTTGAGTATCCCCTCCCTCAGTTTTGTACCTAATTTTACAAAAGTTTGATTTTCACTTCAGCAAGTATCTACATTTTTAATATAATAGATAACATGGGAAAAACTGAACTCATTATTTCCCTCCTCCTAAACCCACCTCTCTGCTAAACTTCCTTATTTCTGTTAAGGGTACCATGATTCTATGTTCAACTTATTTTGTGGAAGGCTGTGAGAAAAAGAAAGAGAAGAGAGAGAAAGACTTGAGTCAAATAAAGAAAAGAAAATCATGTAGGTGACTTGGAGGGTTTTGGATGAGTAAAGTAGAATTTAAATTTAAGGAAGAATAATTTGAAGAAATTTAGGGGAGATTTAGGAAGATCTGAGGTAGAGTAATCTATAAACCAAGATTTTTTTTTTCCATCTTCTACTTCATGGTTAAAAAGGGAGAAGAATAAGGGAAATTAAGAAGGATCAGAGTTCAAGAATATCATGAAGGATCAAGCTACATTAATTGAAACAGTTCATTTGCAAATACTAGATACAGGATGAACATTTTTATTTCAAAGTAAAGTTATATCTGCTTATCAATCAAAAACATTTATTAAGTGCTTACCATGTACCAGGCACCATGATAATTATTGGGGACACAAAAAGATGCAGAAGACAATCTTTACTCTCAAGGATCTCTCAATCTAATGGGGGAGGGAATAAAAAAAGATATCTATGAACAAGGTATATGCAATATAAATAGGAAATTATCAGCAGGAAGAAAGGCATTAGGATTAAAAGGGATTGATAAAGCCTTTTTATAAAAGATGGAATTTTATTTGGGAATTAGAGGGAGCCTGTTAAGGCAGTGGGAAGAGATAAGGAGGGAGAGCATTCCAGGCATGGGGGTGAAGGTAGCTAGAGAAAATGCCCAGAGACAAGAGATGAGATGTTCTATTCCTTGAACAGCAAGGAGGTCAGTGTCATTGGTTGAAAGAGTAAGTGAAGAGGAGTAAGATATAAAAAGACTGGAAAGGTGGTAGTGATGGCGGTGTGTGAATAAATTATAAAAGGCTTTGAATGCCTAATAGATGACTTTGTATTTTGATCTTGGAGGCAATAGGGAGCAACTAGAGTTTATTGAGTAGGGGTGAGGGTGGGGGTAAGATGGTCAAAACTGTGCTTTAGGAAAATCATTTTGGTAACTGAATGGAAGATGGATTGAAGTTGAGAAAGACTTGTGCTAAGCAGACCCACTAACAGACTATTGCATTAGTCCAAGCTTGAGTTGATGAGGACCTGCACCAGTGTGGTGGTAGTACCAGAAGAGAGAAGGGGATATATTTGAGAGATGTTGCAAAGGTGAAATTGAAAGACTTTGACAAGAGATTGGATATGGGGCACAAGATATAGTGAATAGTTGAGGATGATGCCTAAGGGATCAAGCCTGAGGGACTGGGAGGATGGTGTCACCTTCAACTGTGATAGAGAAGTTAGTAGGGGGGGATGTTTAAAGAGAAAGTTAGTAAGTTCAGGTTTTGAAATATTGAGTTTAAGATATCTATTGGACATCCAGCTTGAAAAGTCTGAAAGGTAGCTAGGGATGAGTGATTGGTGGGTGGACAGGGAAGTTGGGGCTGAATAGGTAGATGTAAGAATCATTGGCATAGAGGTGGTAATTAAATCCAGATGAGATCACTATGCAAAATAGCAGAGAAGAGAGAAGAGAAGGGGATACAAGACAAGAAAGTGTGAGCCACATAAGGTTAGAGGATGTTACCTGGATGAGGATTCAACAAAGAAGGTTGAGAAAGAGTGGTCTGATAGGTAGGAGCAAAACCAAGAGAGGAAAGGGTGATGTTCTCAAAAAGCTAGAGAGAAGAGAGTTTCAAGTTGAAGAAAATGATCAACTGAGTCAAAGGAGAGAGGTCTGGAAAAATGAGGATTAAGAAAAAGCCATGATATCTAACAGTTAGGAAGTCATTGGTAACTTTGGAGAGAGTTTATAATCTTACCATTCCAACTTCAGTGGAATGGTAAGATTATAAACTGGATTGTAATATATTAAGAAGAAAGTAAGAGACGAGAAAGTGGAGGCACCTATTGTACATGGCTTTTTAAAAGAAGTTTACCTACAAAAGGCAAAAGAGATATAAGACAATGATTAGTGGGGATGGAAGGATCAAGCCAGGTTTTTTTTTTCAGCATGAGGAAGACATGAACATGTTTTTAGGCAGTAGAAAATGAACCAAATAGGCAGGGAGAGATTGAAAATAGGCATGACAGAGGGGACAATCTGTTGGAGGAGATGATGTAGAATGATATCACTTGAGCAAGTAGCGGGGTAACCCTGGTAAGCAATAAGGCCACTTTTATGTGTGAGACAGGGGTGAAAAAGGAGATAATGGCAAAAGGCAAATGAATGATAAGAGATGAGAAAGAGAAGAGAGAGTTTACAGTTAATGACCTTAATTTTTTTTTTTTTACTGTAAAGAATGAAACAAGGTTCTCAGCTGAGAACATGGTAGAAGAGGAAGTCATGGGATGTTTGAGAATCGATGAAAAGGTTGGAAGATTGAGAGCTGGTAAAGGAGGTATAAAATGAGATGTAGAAGGATTGCATGGCAACAATGCTTGCAATTATTTGCATTTAAAGGGCATATGCACAGGTAGTAAATTATAATAAATTTATAAAAAATTATGTCAATTTTTGTGCCCAGCCTTTCTAATGTTAAGAAGAATCAAGGTGAATTCAGGGTTAAAATCTAAAGAAGGAACCTCAAGAAATATCTATTTTAGAAATGAAAATAACATAGTTGGCACAGTAAGAAAGAAAAGATTAATGAAACAATTAAAGGGTAAAGCAAATTTTAAAAATAGATTGGTCTGTTGAGTAAATGGGTGAAATAATGAGGAGGTTGGTATAAACCTAAAGTGGAGATGAATCAGGCTTTGGAGTTACTAGGATTTAGGAGAGGACCTGAGTGAGTTGTCAAATTATTGAGGGGATAATTGACTGTAAAAGCTTTAACTCTGTGCTCAGTGTTGAGTCTGTTAGTCAGTCAATAAGCATTTGTCAAGTGACTGCTATATGCCATGTACTGTGCTAGGTGCTGAGGATATGAAGAAGGCAAAAGACATTCCTACCCCCATCCCAGGAACTCACAATCTAATGGCGCAGATATCAGGTAAGCAATTATCTATGTACAAATGAGCTGTAAACAGGATAAATAAGAAATGATTAGCAAGAAAGAAGTCATTAGAATTAAGAGGGGTTGGGAAAGACTTAGGTAAAACTGAGATTTTGTCTGGGAATTGAAGGAAATCAAGGAAGTCTAGAGGCAGAAATGAGGAGGTAGAGGCAAGGAATAGAAACACCTAAAAGTAGTATAAAAGGAAGGTTTAAAACCTCAATCACTATGGAGTTCAGGTACTTTTTTTTTCAGTTATTTGCAACAAGTATTCAGGTGTATGGATGTCTGCCATGATTAAGTGACTGTTATATGTGTTTTGAGCCTAGGCTGATCTCACTTCTGAAGGAAAAGGAATGCAAAGCACACCTCTCCAGACTCCAAGTCTTAGGGAGAATGAATTTTCCTTAAGGAAATAGAAGTGAAATTCCCATAGGAACAAAAAGGGATCTGAGATAGGAAAGGAGGCTTGACTTATCCAATGAGAGCTTTAAAATGTGTTTGAGAATGTTCAAGATTCCATAAATATTAATTTTTGTTCCTATAAATATTAGTTCAAGATTCATTTAAGCATTACTTCAAATCTTCTTGATGTAGAGCATGAGGAAACTATGCCAATTTGGATATTTCTCTCTCTAAGCCAGAAAAAGCCTTGGATTTAGAATGATGTTAAATTAAATGCCATTTGTTTCTGGCAAGTTTGTTCTTAAAACACTGAAGACAGTATTAATATTTTTTCTTCAATAATTAAATGGTGCCATTTTTAAATGCGAATTTCAATGCCCAATAGAAGTTAAATTCCTCTTCGTGGGCTAGGCTACTGTTCCCAAGAGATCTACTGCCTAAATTTACTGCCTAATGTCATGAGGGTGAAGATTGTCACTTTCTAAGGATCACTAGCAGTTCGGTATGGCCAAACTGACTTAGTTTCAGACATGACAAGTGATTGATAGCTGCCAAAACTGCTTATATCTGCATCACATAAGGTTTATCATACACAACATACAAACCAGCTTTCTGGAAACAAGAAATAGGTTTGCTTATTCTAAATCCATTTTGATAAAAAAAGGTTATCTTTCATTCCATCCATTTTCCTAAGGTCTGAAAAAGTTTTAGGATAGAGAAAATATTAACTCTTAATATTTTCAGTTGAAATTAAAAGATGTTCTTAATATATTTCCACTCTTGAAGACCACTACCAAAATTCTCTTGAATATTCTCTAGGCTAAACATAACTCATTTTTTAAAAGAAATCCTTATGTAAAATGTGTGTTTTACATGGAGGTTATGTCCACATGGGCTGTCTAAATGTAACTGAAAGTGAGGGATGAATAGTTACCTCTGGAATCTTGCCTGTCCTTTTCCATGGGAGACTTTGATTCATGTTTGTATGGAAGAAGGTAAAAAAGCCACAAGACTGGCCATACTGTTCTCCTCTGAGAAAGACAGAGTGGCATGGGACTAGATTTATATCTATCTACCTATTCTAAATGCTGCTGGTCTAGAGAAATTAGAAAAAAAAAAGTTTTGAGTTAACTTTCTAGTCATTGTCCCTTAAAGGGAATAGGGTAGCCCAAGATTATATTTAGAATATTGACTCTTCTCTACAAAATGTTAGTTACACAAAAACCATCAAAAATAACAAATAGAGAGGAAACCCATTTATTCTATCAGGTAGCAAATTGAAGTTAGAAAAGTTATACAGATTAGAATATATCAGACATGCATAGAGTGAATGAATTTTCCCACTGGGAGGGTGATATCTCAGTTCCATTTTACCCAAAGGAATCAAAGCCAGGCTTAATGGTTTGCAGACTCTGTTCTTTGGCCTTTTTCTGAAAATTGGGATATTTGTCTTTTTCCAATTTTGTGGCACCCTCCTCATTTTTTATGATCTTTCTAATATTACTGATAATGATTCAGGAATCATATCTGCCAGTCCTTTCAAGATTCAAGAATGTAACTCGTGTGAGATAGGTTACTAGAATTCTCTAAGGACAGTTAGATATTATCTTTTTAATCATCTCAATAGTCTTTGGTATCAGCTAACTCCCTATTAATCATTTTTCCTTCTGTCATTTTCAGTGTAAAGGTCATTTTCAAAATGAGTCCTTAAGAGTTCTACTTTCTTTCTATTGGCAGTTGTCATCATCCCATCCACCTCAAGTGTAGGTACTGTAATTTCTTTGATATTCTTTTTACTTCCCATATAGCTTAAAAAGCAAACTAAAGAGACAAAAACAGAAAAAGACACCCTCTTTGTTATCCTTAACTTCCCATGTGACCCTCAGCTCATTGAGAGATATAACATTCCTCAGACTATTTTTATAAGACTGTATCATGTTCACATATTCATCTTCTATTCCATAGCCTTCTTCTATATTTACATAATTTGGTTGGTGAGTACACTGCACATTCACATTATTTAATCAGACAATTCCCATGTTTATTCCTTAATGTAATTGTTTATCTTTATGTTTTAAAATTTGATTCTTGATCGTATCCTATGCCTTCTGGGCTGATGTCCTTTGAACTGTTTTACTACAGTGGACCCTGCCTATCTTTCCTCTGAAATCTTTGAAATATGATTTCTCTAATAGGCTATGTGTCAGACTACGCCCATATTTTTCTCTTCTGTCGCAAACTCTAAAATGTAGTGATCATTACCACTTCACAAATCAGTTCTGCCCTGTTAATGAGAATCAGATTCAGAATATAATTCCCCTTTGTTGCTTTCTCCATCTTTTGGATAATGAAATCATCATTAAGGCAAGTCAAGATGTTTTTAGCAGAGAGGGAATTTAAGCAGATGTCTGAATAACTGAATTCCCCAATCACAATCTGGATAACTGAAATTCCCAATTCCCCAATCTCTTCACCTATTTCCTCTTTCTGTCTAGGGAGTCTGTGATACTCCACTAACACAAACACTTCTACTTCTCCCTCCTCTAAACTTCATTCAAATATTCTTCATTATGCCCTTTTCCCTTCTTGTTTCTGAATTTCCTTACATGCATATACCTTCAAATATACATTCCTACCCTCCTCTCCCCCATTTAGAGCAGCAATCCAGTCAAGGTTTCATGCTACCAAGTCTCAGTGATATATAAGAGGTCAAATTTGTCCTTTTGTATTAGGAATTCTATTTACTCTTTGTTGTTGAGGTTTTTGGCATTTTTGTATAAACTATTGAAGCCATGGACTTTACTACTGACTCCTTTCTTACCTATTGTCTCCTGTGAATCTATGGATATTTTAGCTGCTTTTCATCTTTCTTTTTTGTAGTTATTCTCTATAACATCTAAGTTGGGAGACACCCATAGGGTCTCTTTTTCACCCTCCATGTTTTCATGCAAAGAAAGCCCCTTTGATTATATTTTCAAGACTCCTGGGGGAGGGAGAGACACAATTTTTCTAACCTTTGTTAATTATGTCGCATATCTGACCAGGAATCTGTCAACCTCGTATTGTAAGTTGTCCAAAAATTGACATCCCATACTCAGATACTGTCTTCTTAACCAGATGTTCACTTTCCAAACTAATTTTTCTCTTCTAATCTCTTGTTTTCAAAGGGCAAAAGTGAGAGAAATGCAATCTGTGCTTCTAAGGTGAAGACCTTTTCTTATAAATTTCTTATAACAAAAACCTTTATAATCTTTGGTGATATTTTTTGATGTAGGTCTAATGGCAAGAAAGTTTTGTGTCAATTTGCTTTAATAGCATAAAACCAGAAGGGACCACTAAACCATAAGATAACAGTCAGGATCCAGAAAAGACTGTAATAGACTAGTAGAGTGGGCCAATTCTAATAAGGCAAAACTTAATAGGGACAAATGTATATTCTACATTTGGGTTAAAATACACTTTAAATGGACACAATTTGTGAGGGGATAGGAAATAGTTTGTGTGAAAAAGAAACATAGAGGATTTGGTGCACTATGGGATAAGTAGAATATAGGGCAAGGGCTCTTTATTTTTTGTTTTTCTATCCCAATATCTGGATACTTAATAAATGCTTCTTGGATTTTCATTGGCTATGAGTTAGTTGTATGATATTTACCCTCAACTGATCTGTAATTTCACTGATATAGGCACTCCCTCTAGTTATGCTTTGCCATCATGTTTGCCTTTCCTGTGACATTCTTGTCCATGGTCTACCATAAATCTTCCCTAAGGACTCCAGCCCCTATGCTAAAGAGCTTTAGTTGGGGATTTAATATTAAGGGGGCATAGTACAAGAGAAGATGATAAATAATGACAGAAGGTATAGCTGCATGTTTTCCCTGCCAAACATAATTTTGGAAAGGAAAGGCAGAACCAAAATGCTAATAGGGCTAATACCCAAGGTTACCAAGGAAATAGTAAGAGAACATGCACCCGCCCTGCCTTGAATTTTGGCCACTCAACCTAGACGAACCATAATCTAGGGTATTGAAAGAACTGACACATAGGCTATGGTTATTCCTAAGCCAAGAAAGATAGTCAAAATTGATAATGGAACCTTGGGATCAAAGAAGGCAAATCATGTACCAGTGTTCAAAAGAGGAAATGAATGGAATTTCCAAACTAGAGAATGGTGAACTTGATTTGATTCTTGACAAGTTTCCGAAACATATTAAAAAAGATGCTTAGTGGATATCTAAGAAAATGAAGCCTTGAAAACAGAGAACCATCATGGCCTCATTATAAACAGGTCAGGGCATGCCAATTGATTGTGGGTTTTTTGGGGGGGGTCAGGATTAGTAGACGTTTGGGAAGGAGGATATTCTAGATATAGTAAACAAATTGTCACATTTTTTTCTTGTGGAAAAGATGGAGGGATATGGGCTGAATGATAGTACAGTTAAGTTGTTATGGAACTCCTGGAAGTCCAGACATAAAAAGTAGTCATTAATAGGTCAAAGTTTGACCTTTGCTTGGTCTTGAGATGTTTTGCATTTTTATCTTTAGGGAAGTGCATTTAATTGGATGGCATCAATCTTGCACCATGCTTACAACTGAGAGAGAATTATATTCAACTGGGGAAATTCTTTTGACCACACATTTCAGGAAACTGTCCCTGATAAATCATAGTCTTTCAGTAGATGTATTTAAAAGAATGTCTTCCAATAAGTAAGGCTTTCTTTTTTTTGGTCCCAAGTAGTAGCAACACTGAGTATGTGCACAGAAAGACTTCCCTACTCCCTCTTACATACCAGTGAATTGGTTAAAGGCATGGATGGCACACTTTTCAAATTTATAAATGATCCTAAAGTTTGAGGTAGCTAACACTCTGTACAACAAATTTAGAGAGCTAGCAATCAAGAAGACCAAACCATTGAGTTGAATCTTAATTTTAATAGGAATAATTATAATATCTAACAAGTTCTTTTTTTTTAAAGATAACTAGTACAAGCAAGTAGAGACATTGCTAATCAGTTCAATTATTTTGAAAAGTATTCAGAGAATTTTGGGGAATTGTAAATGGATTATGACTTAAGAGTATTTTATAGAAGCTAAAAATGCAATTTTAGGTTACATTAAAAACACCATAGTTTCCCAGACTAGAGAGTCAATATCAAAGACTAGATGGGAATAATTCTGCTTTCTTCTGACTTGGTTAGACCATATCTGAGACATTGCATTCAGTTCTTGGTGGCATATTTTGGGAAGGACATAGACATGTTATAGAATTCTCATAAGACAAAAAAGACAGAATAAAGGAAATTAACATTCTATCATTTGAAGGTCATTTGAAGAAATAAGAGATGTTTACTGTGAAGGTAAGAAGTAGGAGGGTAGGGAACATGATAATTATCTTCCAATATTTAAAGAGTTGTCATATAAAAAAAGAAATCAAAGAATCACAGAATTTGAGAGTTGCAAATAAACTTAGCAAGCACATATTCCAACATATAAATTTATTTTTGGTATTTTAAATATGAATATCTAGATTGGTAACCAATTAACCAGTTGACATACTATTGGAAGACTTAAACCACACCAATACTGGTATTCTCTCCATAAACAAAATTCAAAGATAATTGAGTTGTAATCATGTGGAAGGATGGGTCATGATTCAACTTAGAAAAACAAATAACATAGATGGCAGAGTTCATTTTTATTAAGCACTAAAGGTAACAAGAAGAATCATTTTTTAGGACCTTTAGTCATTTCAGGTTGGAGTGCTTATATTGAATGTATAATTAAAGAGACCACTATGAAGATAATCACAGCTTACCCACCAGCTTTTCTTGCAAAGGATGAGGAGTTAGTGAAATTTCATAAAGAACTTGATAAGATTTTCCAAGTTAAAACACTATAAATTGCATTTTTTATTTTAACTTTTTTCATTATTCTGAACTAGACAAATATGAACATTTTCTTATTCAAGGAAGAGCAGGAAGAAATGTATTGCATATACAAGTATTGCAAATCTCATTACATAGAGCTTGTTGGAGTTTTAAAAAAATACTCAATTAGATGGTGGAGGGAAAGCAGTGACTTGCTAGAGCTCTTCCCCAAACCCCTCCAAATACCTACAAAAAATGGCTCTAAACAAATTCAAAAGCAGCAGAACCCACAAAAAAAAAACAGAGTAAAACAAATTTCCAGCCCAAGACAACCTGGATGGCTGATCAGAAAGGTATATCATGCTGGGCGGGAGAGGAGCGCAGTTCGGCATGGGCGTGCAGGCCGCGCTGACCCTGGAGCAGGCCTCAGAGGACTGAATCGAGGGCAGCTGTGGTGATTTCCAGGCTTCTCAACCCAGAAATGACAGAGACAACTTAGAAGGTCAGTGGGAAAAGTCTGTTACTGCGGTGAGAGAAGAAGCTAGATCTCAGCCACCCTGAGGGCAGGGGCTGGCTTCTGAGCTTCCAGCCCACAGACTGAGGGGGAATCAAGCAGTTGATCAGAGGAGGATTGCAGGGATCTCTTTGCCAGTGCTGAGGCAGGAATCTCTTGCTTTGCCTGTGCTTGGATCTGGGTCACAGTTCTAAGGGGCAGCCCTGAGGCGAGGAGGAGTGCTGGCATGGTGGAGCTTGTTGTGGTGGTGGAGAGGAAACACCTCGCCCCTTATCATAGCACCTTGGAAAAACTGACACTTTTCAGATCCCTAGAAGTATCTCTGAAAGCAGCTGTACAAACCCCCAAAGCTTGGGACAGTACATTCTCAACATTGGAAGCAGACTCTTACCTTAACAAAGAGTTTAAAACTCAAGTAATTGGTTGGGATCATGAGCAAGCAGCACAAAAAGAGTCAGACTATATTATCTTACTTTGGTGACAAAGAAGATCAAAACATACAACTAGAAGAAGAAAACAAATTCAAAGCTCCTACATCCAAAACTTCCAAGAAAAATATGAATCAGTCCCAGGCCTTGGAAGAGTTCAAAAGGAATTTTGAGAAGCAAGTAAGAGAAGTAGAGGAAAAACTGGGAAGAGAAATGAGAGTGATACAAGAAAATCATGAAAAACAAGTCAACAGCTTGCTAAAGGAGACCCAAAAAATACTGAAGAAAATTACACCTTAAAAAATAGCCTAACCCAAATGGCAAAAGAGGTCCAAAAAGCCAATGAGGAGAAGAATGCCTTAAAGAGCAAAATTGGACAAATGAAAAAGGAAGTCCAAAAGATTACTGAAGAAAATACTTCCTTAAAAATTAGAATAGAGCAATTGGAAGCTAGTGGCTTTATGAGAAATCAAGACACTGTAAAACAAATCCAAAAGAATGAAAAATTAGAAAACAATGTGAAATATCTCACTGGAAAAACAACTGACCTGGAAAATAGATCCAGGAGAGAGAATTTAAAAATTATTGGACTATCTGAAAGCCATGATCAAAAAAAGAGCCTAGACATCATCTTTCAAGAAATTCTCAAGGAAAACTGCCCTGATATTTTAGAACCAGAGGGCAAAATAGAAATTGAAAGAATCCACTGATCTCCTCCTGAAAGAGATCCCCAAAGGAAAACTCCTAGGAGTATTATAGCCAAATTCCAGAGTTCCCAGGTCAAGGAGAAAATATTACAAGCAGCCAGAAAGAAACAATTCAAGTATTGTGGAAACACAATCAGGATAACACAAGATTTAGCTGCTTCTATATTAAGGGACCACAGGGCATGGAATATAATATTCCGGAGGGCAAAGGAGATAGGATTACAACCAAGAATCACCTACCCAGCAAAACTGAGTGTAATTCTTCAGGGGAAAAAATGATCATTCAGTGAAATAGAGGACTTTCAAGCATTCTTGATGAAAAGACCAGAGCTGAATAGAAAATTTGACTTTCCAATACAAGACTCAAGTGGAACATGAAGAGGTAAACAGGAAAGAGAAATCATAAGAGACTTATTAAGGTTGAACTGTTTACATTCCTGCATGGAAAGATGGTATTTGTAACTCATGAGACCTTTGTCAGTATTAGGGTAGTTGGAGGGAAAAAATTATATGTACATATATATAGATAGATAGATAGATAGATAGATAGATAGATAGATAGATAGATAGATAGATAGATAGATAGAGGGCACAGGGTGAGTTGAAGATGAAGGGGTCATATCTGGAGAATAAAATTAAGGGGTGAGAGAGGATTATACTAGGAGAAGGAGAAAGGGAAAGGTAGAATGGGGTAAATTATCTCACAAAAAAACAGAAAAGAAAATGCTCTTACAGTGGAGGGGAACTGGGGGAAGGTGAGAGGAAATGAGTGAGTCTTATTCTCATAGGATTTGACTTAAGGAGGGAATAACATACACACTCAGTTGGGTATGGAAATCTGTCTTACCCTACAAGAAAATAGGGGGGGAAGGTGACAAGTGAGTAGGGGGATGATAGAAAGAAGGGCAGATTGGGAAAGGGGGTAATCAGAAGCAAATGCTTCTGAGGAGGGACAGGGTCAAAAGAAAGAATAGAATAAATGTGGGGGTGGAATAGGATTAAGGGAAATAGATTTAGTTTTTCACAGCATGTCTACTATGGAAGTGTTTTGCCTAACTGCACATGTATAGTCAATATTGAGTTGCTTCCCTTTTCAAGGATGGTGGGTGGGGAGAGAGGAAGGGAGAAAATTTGGAATCCAAAGTTTAAAAAACACATGTTTAAAAAAAAATGTTTTCACATGCAACTGGGAAATAAGAAATACAGGAAATGAGGTACAGAAATCTATCCTGCCCTACTGGAAAATAGAAGGGGAAGTGGGGGAGAGAGATAGCAAGGAAAGCAGACTAGGGGAAGGGGTATTCAGAATGCATGCCATCTTGGGGTGGGGGGAGGGGCGAGATGGGGTGAAAATTTGGAACTCAAAATCTTGTGGAAGTAAATGTTGAAAACTAAAAATAAAAAAATAAAAATAAATAAAAAAATTAAAAAAAATGCTCAACTAATGCATTAATTCCAAAGTTGTTTTGCTTGTCTATGTTAACTTCTGAACCACCTTCTGATGTCTTATGTTTATCTAAAAATATTTCAATTATGCTCTTCCCTTTCTTTTTTGATATCACTATTGTTAGACAACTTGAACCCCTCAATTTTCAACCTTTCAAAATCGTCCCTACTACCTTGACAAACAAGAACAACAACAAACCCCTCTTTCTTATAATAAATTCACATAATTAAGCAAAACAAATCCATGCATAGGTCATGTCTGAAAACATGTCTCATTCTGTACCTCTGGTTTATCATCTCTCTGTCAAGAGGTGAAAAGCATGATTCATCATTGATCTTGCAAAGTTTTGATTTTTTATTACATTGATCAGAGTTCTTAAGTCTTTCAGAGTTGTTTTTCTTTATAATATTGCATTAATACAAAATTTTTATGGTTCTGCTCAACTCACCATGCATAATTAATATTAGTCTTCTTAGATTTCTACACATCAATTCCTAATGTTGTTTCTTGTATTTCTTTTGTTGTTTCTTATAGTTCAATAATATTCCATTACATTCATATGCCACACTTTGTTCAGCCATTTTAAAGTTAATGGCTACCCTTTTCAGATCTTTGCTACAACATGATTATGAATATTTTTATACACAATAGCATTTCCCACTTTCTTTTATCTCTTTCTGAGTTTATTCCTAGTATCATTATTGTCTAGTGGCTCGTATCACTGGGATATACCAATGGAATGTACCATTTAGTTATTTGGGGCATGGGGTGGGCTCTAGTTCCAAATTGTTTTCCAGAATTGCTGGGTCAACTCTCAGTTCCACTAATCT
This sequence comes from Vombatus ursinus, assembly GCF_900497805.2. NCBI lineage: Eukaryota > Metazoa > Chordata > Mammalia > Diprotodontia > Vombatidae > Vombatus > Vombatus ursinus. The sequence goes on from NW_020951957.1 coordinate 1,853,985, forward strand.
TGTATAATTGTATGGGGCTTTCCAAAATCCTTTCCACAATTGTGAATTTCTTCTTTGGTTTTGAATATATATATATATATATATGTATATACACACACACATACATATACATACACACACACACACACATATGTGTGTGTGTGTGTGTATGTATAGTTGTAGTTAGTTTTTTTGTGTTGGTGTGTGGAGGGTTGGGTTAGTACATTTTTTCCCCTTACTTCATGGATCTGTTCTTAATCCTTTGTTGATTAAAGTGTTTAGTGATCTAAATTCCTCCTCTGGACTATTTTGACTATATTCCCAAATTTTATTAGCAATTTATTTGATAAAATTGTCTATTTTTTCCTATAATTTATCCATTAACCCACCATGTATTTATTATTAAGCTTTTTATTGTCAATTTAAGTTAAATCTTTAATTAAGTTAAATCTTAAAAAAGATTTAATTATTATTTATTTCACTGTAGTGAGTAAAGGGTACATTTAACAGTTTTTGCGTTTATGTATTTATTTATGAGCTTTTAATGACCTATAAAAACTATTCATTTTTAGAAGTGTATATATTTCTTTCTATTTATCTTTAATAATCACTAAATATCTATCATAGGTGACTTTTCTAAAGTATCAGATCCTCAACTTTTCTTATTTATCTTTCTGTTATATATGTCTAGGTCTGGGAGGAGTGCATTGAGGTATATGGCTATTGAAGTTCTGCTGTCTATTTCTTCCTGTAACTTGATTAGCTTTCCCTTCAAATACTCAGACCACATTCTCTTGACACCTATGTTTCCAATTTAAAATGTCTACTTAGCTCTAGTCTTTTCATAAAGAATGCCTGAAAGTCCACTATTCCATTAATCCTTCATTCCTCTCGTCCCCCTTCTCCACCCCTTAAGACTATAATCAGACTTGCAAGGTAAGTTATTATTGGTTTTATACTTAATCTTTTACCTTTAGATTTATTTTATTGCAAAACTTTCTTTGGTTAATAGTAATTCCTGCCAAGATATTGGTATATTCCTGGCTGCTTTTTTTCCCCTGGTACTTTAATTCTTTCCTTCTGATCCCTTGGAATATTTTTTCTTTGCCTATTAAATTCTTGGTTTTGCCTCTGCCATTCCCAGGAATTTCATTTAAGGGGTTTCTTTTGGAAGGAAATTGGTAGATTATTTCAGTTTTTATTTTTCCTTCTGGTTATAGTAAAAAAATTATATTTATTTAATATTCTCTTTCCCCCAATTACATATAAAAACAATTTCTAACATTTAAAAAAATATTTGGTTCCAAAATCTCTCTTACCTTCCATTTTCCTTTATTGAGAAGGCAAGCAATTTGATATAGATTATACACATGCAGTCATACAAAACATACTTCCATATTAATCATGTTGTGAAAGAAAACACACAAAAAAAACCACAAGAAAAATAAGGTAAAAAAACAGTATGCCTTCATATGCATTCTGACTTCATCAGTTCTTTCCCTGGAGATGGATAGCATTTTACACCATAAGTCCTTTGGAATTGTCTTAGATCATTATATTCCTGAGAATAGCTAAGTCATTCACAGTTGATTATTATACATTGCTGTAACTGTATACAATGTTATTCTGGTTCTGCTCATTTCAATTTGCATCAGTTCATGTAAATCTTTCCATGTTTTCTTCTAAGATCATCTTGCTCATCATTTCTTATAGTACAATAATATCCCATTGCAATCGTACACCACAATTTGTTCAGCTACTCCCCAATTGATGGGTATCCCCTCAGTCCCCAATTCATTGTCATCACCAAAATAATTGCACTGAATATTTTTTGTATATATATGTACTTTTCCTTTTTGTTTTTTATGTCATTGGGGTACAGATGTAGCAGTGTTATTGATGGATCAAAGGGTATACATGATTTTATAGCCCTTTGAGCATTATTCAAAATTGCTCTCCAAAATGGTTGAATCAAGTTCACAACTCCACCAATAGTGCATTAGTGTCTCAATTTTCCCACATCTGCTCCAACATTTGTCATTTTCCTTTTCTATCACATTAACCAATATGATAAATGTGGGTGTACTTCAAAGCTGGTTTAATTTGCATTTCTTTATTCAATAGTGATTTCAAGCATTTTTCATATGACTTTAGATAACTTTGATTACTTCATCTGAAAACTGCCTCTTCATATTCTTTGATCATTTATATATTTATTTATTTATCTCTCTCTCTCTCTCTCTATATATATATATATATATATTTATATATTTATATCTCTATATATTTGAGAAATGAAACCTTTATCAGATAAACTTGCTGGCAATTTTTTTTACAGTTATGATTACTCTATATTTTCCTCTATCCTATTTTCTTCCTGTTTATCTTACACTATCTCTCCTTTTCCCCTGTCCTTCCTTAAAAGTGTTTTGCTTCATACTAATACCTCCCCCAATCTGCCCTCCTTTCTATCAGCCCCTCTTCTCTTTTAATCACTCCCTCTCCTACTTTCCTATAGTGTAAAATAGATTTTTACTCCCAACTGAATGTATACATTATTTCTTCTTTTAGTCAATTCAGATGAGTTTCAGTAAGTTTCAAGTGCTCCCCACCTCCAACTTCCTTATCTTCCCCTGTAGTGTAAAAACTCTTTTGTGCCTCACTTATGTGAGATAATTTATCTCATTCTACCTCACCCTTCCCCCTCTTCCAGTGCATTCCACTTTTTCACTCCTTAATTATATTTATTTTTAGATATTATCCCATCATATTCAATTCACATCCATGCCCTCTATGTATACTTATTCTACCTGCCCGAGCAACAAGCAAGTTCTTAGGAGTTACAAGTATCATCTCCTCATGTAGGAATATGAAGTTTAACCTTATTGAATACCTTATGATTTCTCTTTTTTGTTTGCATTTCTAATTCTTCATGAGTCTTGTGTTTGAAAGTCAGATTTCCTACTCAGCTCTGATCCTTTCATCAGGAATGCTTGAAAGTCCTCTATTTCGTTGAATACTAATTTTCCCTCCTGAAGGATTATACTTAGTTTTGCTGGGTTGGGGATTCTTGGTTATGATCCAGCTCTTTTGCCTTTCCTGAATGTTATATTCCAAGCCTTCTAATCCTTTAATGAAGAAGGTGCTAAATCTTATATTATTGAGGCTCTCGTTCCAAGATCTTTGAATTGAGTCTTTCTGGCTGCTTGCAATATTTTCTCTTTGACCTTGGAACTCTGAAATTTGGCTGTAATATACCTGCAAGATTTCATGTTGGGGTCTCTTTCAGGACATGATCAGTGGATTCTTTTAATTTTTATTAGACTCTCCAGTTCTAGAATATCAGGGCAGTTTTCTTCAATGATTTCTTCAAAACTTATGTCTAGGCTCTTTTTAAAAAATATTACTATAACTTTCAGTAGTCCAATAACTTTTTAATTATCTCTCTTGGCTCTTTTTTTTCAGGTCAGTTGTTTTTCCAGTGAGATATTTCATATTATCTTCTATTTTTCAACTTTTCAGTTCATTCTATTGCTTCTTGATGTCTAATGGAGTTATTAGCTTCCACTTGCCCAGTTCTAATTTTTGAGGAATTCTTTCTTCAGTGAGTTTTGGTCATAGTAAATTTTAGAAAATTCCATTCATCATTTCTTGAAATATGATACCTTGACCTTTTTATTTTCATTGTTTATGTGTAGTACAATGGTGTTCAAGTTATTTATCTAGGATCAGTTTCTCAGATCTTCCTGTATCTGTCTGTCTCTTTCTCTTTCTCTTTCTGTCTCTCTCCTCTTTCTTTTTTTTTGTCTACTCTAATTTTAAGGAGTCCAATCCTTAAGTAAGGCTCTCCATTTCTGTTTTGAGCCACCAATTATTCTTCCAAATCTTTACACTGAAGCTCTTATTTCATTTAAAATTTCATTAAAAATATCTTGCTTCCTTTCCCCCCAATATTTTCACAAAAGTCTTTTGGCCAAGTATTTTTATTTTATTTTATTTTTCCCTCTGAGGCTCTGTTTGTACTTGCCTTGGATTTATGCTGATTTTCTGGGCTTATATTTTACTCATCCCTTAACTCTTACTATTTCTTTTTAGTGTTGGGTGTCTTCTGTTTAATCATACTTGTATCCTCAGTCATGGATTTTGTATGTATGTATGTATGTATGTATGCATGTATGTATGTGTGTGTTAATGCCAGAATCCATGCTTTCCCAAAGTTTTGGAGTCAGTCCCTTTTTGATCCAACCACTGTTTCTTGGACTTCTGAAACTACTTTCTATCTCAACTAATATATCTATACTTAGAGCACTGAAAGGCTTCAGGATGCCCAGTTAAAGTTCTGCAGTCAGTTGTTTTTGCTAAGTGTTTTGCTTTAGATTTCTTTCTCTACTGGGGTCTCCTCTGTTCAGGCATTGTTTCAGGATTTTATACCCCTCCTCTCCTCTCATCTCCCTAGTTTAAGTTCCTCTAGTCTTTCATTCCTGCTGAGACCTCTCTGGTTGGAAGGCAGGTATGGGCTTTGGGCCTGTTCACTTGAATTCATGTTGACTTTCCTGAGATGATGTACTTCTATTGCTCACAGATTTTCTTTGTCTTTTTGTGCAGTCCTAGGCTTGGTGAGGGAATTTACTGATATTTCTATATGAATATCTTAATTTGGTACTCATTGATAGAATGTATGTGGGAACCCATCTCTCCTCACCACCCTAATCCAAAGTTCAACATTTATTTTAAATGCAAAGGACAATATAAACATATGTTGGAAAACGTGATTCAAGAACAAGAAATGAGAAAGTCTTAAGACTTATAAGTTATACAGAAGTGTTATATCTATGTATCATGGATTTTTCTTCTAGGAGTGAATTGGAAGCAGGAGTATACTGGAACCAGCTCAAACTGGCTTTTGAGAGTTGATTGTTACATTGTCATGTGAACATTTATACCTCTAAAATCAACAAATACTATAAATTAGAGATTGATTTATTGGTTTTTATTGATTTAAAGTCTTAATAAAGTGATGAGGAAAATATTAATAATGCAGATTTTACTTTAAAGTGTATTGTGTTTTAATTTTTGAAAGCCCATTTTTAAACATTAACCAGTGCACCATTGATTGGAAAGTATCATATGTGAAATAAAACAGTATCATATACATATACACATAAACACAAATGGCTATATTTTAAGAGACAGAAAGTTTATGCTTACTTATATAATGACCATTTATGTACTAGATGATCTATGCAGCCTGACCAGTGTCTTGTTAGAACAAAGATAAAACCCAATCAATCAATATTCATTTATCAATTACTTATCATGTTCCAGACTCTTTGCTAGATGCTCAGATTGCAAAGACAAAACTAAAATCATCTCTATCCTAAGCAAGATTGCATTTTATGGGGGGAAGATAGCATGTACATCAATAAATAGCTAGAAAACAAGTGAGTACAAAATAAATACAAGATAATTTGGGGGTGAGAAAGGTAATAGCAGTTAAGGGATTACAAAAGGCCTAATATAGCAAATATCTTTTGAGATGAGCTTTGAACGGTACTAGAAATTTTATAAGAAGAAAGGACAAAGAAAAGAATTTATGGTAACCAATGTCAACAACTCTAATCTGACCTGTTTGAGTAATTTATGGATGCCAAAACATGGGAAATGGAACAAGAAGAGACACTGGCACATGCTAGTTCCATTTCCTACAGAAATGTAACTGCTGTAAAGCAATCATTACAATGAGAATTCTAAGAGAGCCCAAAAACTATCTGAGCCAGAAAACACTTCATCTCTTTGCAAATTGGAGAGACAGGAAGCCAAAGGTAATAGTAGTTTAGAATATAAACTCATTTGTAAAGACTTATGGAGGAGGATGTTGGAAGATTATATAAACAGTATTGCCTCATAAAACAGCAAGAAGCAATGGAGGAGAAAATGAATTTGTAGGATGATGGGTTTGAGTGCCATAATATGGTAGCCAAAAAAAACTAACTCAATCTTAAGCTACAGTGGTTGAAGAATTATGTCCAAAATGAGGGAGGCAATTAAACTTCCCCTAAACTAAAGTATCCTAGCCAGGCTTCATCTTAGATATTATGTATAGTTCTGGGTACCATATATTAGAAATGACACAGACAAATTAAGAAGAGTCTAGAGGAGAGTAATTAGTTAGGAGAAAGAGGATGTTTAACCTAAAGAAGATATGCCTTAGAGGGAACTATTGTCTTCAAGTATTTGAGAGGAGGTCATATGGAAGAGGTATTAGACTTGTACTATTCCAACTTTTGGGGCTGAGTTGTCCTGATTGGTGAGTGAGTGAATGTAAACAAAAAAAAATGCCCATTATGGTGAACTATCCCCAGATAAATGCATGCTTCCTATCACCATCTGGTCCTCCAAATTCAGCTATCTTCTTGCCATCCCCCTTCTTCTTTGCCCCAATATTCTATTTCTTATTCCAGAAACCGTAATGAAATCAATACTACTGCTTCTAGAAAGAGCATGTCACTGCCTTAAGTCACTGGAGACTCATTATTCCCATGAATTCCTAGGCTAAAACATTTTCTGGAACAATGCTTCTCTGTGTTTTATTTCTCACTGTTAGAAAGCAAGCTTCTTAAGGGAAAGGACTGCCTTGCTTTGGTGCTCTTATCATTTTCACTTGGCATAATTCTTGGCATTTGATAATGGCTTAATATTTTTTTCATTTATTTACCATCCCACATTTGTTAATATTTCTGTAATAATAGCATGAAAACCTGGACCACATGCTTTCATGAGCTCTAAATAGGATTAATTTAGTGGAACACTTGGGGAGTCTTGAAGCAGGTAATATAGCTTCAAGAAAATAGCTATACCAAATAGGATTGTTCACTAAGAACAGAAATCAGGATACTGGAAATCAGGAAATTGGGTTCTAGTTCTCATCTTCCCTCTTACCCCTTGCATAAAGTTGAAGCTACTTCATTTGTCTAAGCTTCTGTTTCCTCATTTGCAAAAGTTTGAGGGAGACTTTATCTTCAAAGCCTTTATCTTTTTTCAGTTGTAAAATTCTATAGTTCTATAGTTTCTAAACCACCAAGTTTGACTATACCTAGTTAAGGTAAGAACATAGACAAAAATTCATTTCCTTTAACACAGTGTTGACTTTGTCTCCTGCTAGTCAAATTGTACTCATGTGCCATTGTCTACAAGGGGGGTTATGTAAGGTTGTGGATGTTGCTATATAGTTTATCACTATTTCTAAGCTAGGACAAATTTTTTTTTTTTGCTGGGCAATTGGGGTTAAGTGACTCTCCCAGGGTTACACAGCTAGTAAGTATCAAGTGTCTGATCTGAGACCAGATTTGAACTCACATCCTCCTAACTCCAGGGCTGCTTCTCTATCCACTACACCACCTAGCTGCACACAAACAAAATTTTTAAATGTGTGTCTTACCAATGATGGATGAGTGATTCACCTTTTCATGAATGCCATAATAGTTTTACTTAACACTTTACCCCTATATGTAAAATACAGAGAAGAACATGTGATTTTGTAAGGCTAAGGAATTCTCTCCATTAATGTAGATTATAATTAGTCTATGACTAAGAAGGTATGTCTAAGAGAGTTTTCTGAAGCACATATAGGTTAAAGGTCTTGCTCAATATCATATAGCTACTGACAGAAGTGTGATTTGAACATAGGACTTTCCAACTCCAAGTCCAACATCTATTTATTGTACCACATTACCCATATGTGAAAAATAGCAAACAAACCTTTAGAAACATGGAAGTGGCAAATGGCAATTATTGTCATTATCTAGAGAAGGTGGAGCTATTTATTCTGAGGAAAAGAAATCAAGAGCAACAGAAAGTCATTGTTTCCATCTAGTTGAAGGACTACCTATGAAAGAGAGATTTCTTCTATTTGGCCTCAGGGCAGAACTAGAATCAATTGCTGGAAGTGAATAGGAAGCAGATTTGGCTTTAAAAATAATAACAGTTGGAATTTATATATTGTTTTAAAGGTTTGCAAAATGCTTTACAAAAATAATGCTATTTGGGACTCAAAAACCCAATAAGGTCTACTGTAGGCCTCATTATCCTCATTTTGCAGACAAAGAAACTGAAGGGCAAAGTAGTAAAATAGTTTGTCCATCTTCATACAGGCACAAGAGGTAGATAGGGCCTTAAGATCCAGTCTCAGAGTCACATAGATAAATGAGTGTTCTTGCTGCTATGGCATGTGTTGACTCCAGGGAGAAAAAGGAGAGAGATATTTTCTTTCCCTACACTAGAAGTCCAAGGGCAAGATATCAAAGTCCCAAACTTCATTCTCCAAAGAGAAACAAAGAAGGCAGTCATTCCTTTTAAAGTTTGTTATATGAGCTGCTCTTTCTGGACCAGTGGCCAATTCTCTTTAGCTCACTTATCCTCCTCTGCCTCCAACAGTGGTACAAAAGGATAAACCAGGAGTCTCTGGTCACTCATGTCCTTCATTAGCAAGCCAAAGCATGTATGTCACTGGAAAGGCCCCAGCCATGGGATCCACTGGGATGGGCTAGGACACAGGCTTATCTCTATAACTCTCATTATATAGAAATAATCTAGTGTGTCATAACTGCTCACAGAACATGTGTGAGCATGAAGAGCTGCCCACTGAGTGGTCTCTCTAGCAAGTAACTTAACATGTGTTTGTTTCAGTTTCCTCAGCTTTAAAATTGGAATAATAATAGCACCTACCTCAAAGGCTTATCAGGAGGATCAAATGAGATGATATTTGCAAAGTGCTTCGAAGAGTGACTGGCACATCCTTCCCTCCCCTTCTCTTTCATTCTAACAGTAATCTACTCCCATAAGTTTAGCCACCTACCCAAGCCAAAACTCACCAATGCAAGTTGCAGTGATATTCATCCCTACTTCTATGTAAACAAGTAAGAATTTCTTGCATAGTAGTAGTTCCCATTATTTCTAGTCCACCCATAAATATATGAACACATCTTTGGTAAAAGTCTGTGGTTATGGAAAAATATTTATTTTCCTGTAAAAATCATTACCTTGTCATTAACTGTTACTGCATAAATCATGTGAACAAGTAGAGAAGCTGGTACCTTTCCATATTTAGGACTTCTGACAATATTGTCATCTTTTTTTCCAGTTGACATTACAATGTTCTATGAAATAAGCCACATCATCAAATCAAAGGGTTTTGCAAAATCCTGCATTTACTATCTAAAGTCACAAGTCTGTTAAATTCATTTACTATCCAGGGCAATCCATTTCCATGAAAGATTTCATTTCTATATGTGCTGAGATCTTCAGAATTTGGCTCATCTCTGAATTTTAGTAATGCCTGCAAGCCAGTTTCACTCCATCACTACTTTTACTGAGTATTCATTATGTTGTACAGTATCCATTGGGTGCTCCTTGAAATAAATCTTGGCAAGAATCAAGGTTCACCATTATGAGGTTGTTTGTCACTGGGAGATATAAATTGATCATAGTAAGCAGATAATGTAAGGAGTTACATTGCCATGCCTGACCATTGCAATTTAAGAAAACAGAAAGAATTTTAAAGGAATAAGCCAAGGAAGTGTCTCATATAAAAGTCCGACAATGCCATGGTAAGCTTCCCTTTAAAGGAGTGTTAATTGTCTTCATTGATAAACAATGTCCCTTGCATGTAAACACACTATAATTCATTTTCATGCCTGACTGCATTCTAAGATCTCAACTTCTTAATTAGGCATCTGTTAGAAAATGAAACTTCCCCCCCTCCCTGCATCCGGTATGACCCTCTTTCCTAATGTAGCTTGGATAATGATGCCTTCTTCCTCGGGAGAGACTAATTTGTTGCTTAAAATGCTGGGAAGGAAGTTGCAACATTTACATTGCATTAATTGTTCAGTTGTGGATACAACAGGGCAACTGGATGCTGCATACTTCACAATGAGATGTTGCTGCCCTCAAACAAGTCACCATATGGATCACTGGGGAAACGTGGAGGTCATGAGATTTCACTCTAGCGTTATCTATGTACGCATAGGGAAGCTTTCCCTAACTAGAGATTTTACATGCAATCTTCTGATTTGTTACTACTATGTCACAAAGCAATACTAAACTTTGCTTTTTTTCTTTTCTCTTTCTCAAATGTGTATAGGGGAATTTTTTTCTCTCTTTCCATTTTTTAGGCTCTTTGAATAGTTTCTTAGTGGTAAAAAGAATGTTTCTCTTTATTGAAAAATCAAGATAGTCTATTTTTCATTGGTCATAAAATCACAGAGTTAATTTTGGGATTTCACCTAATTAAGCTCCTCATTTTATATATGAGAAAATTGAATGGTTGTGACTTGCCCAAAGCCACATAGGTAGGAAATGGAAGAGCCCTAGTTCAGATCAAAATCTTCTGACACCAATAAAGCTTCTACCCCATGGTTTGTTACTAGGTCTGTACTTGAAGTACTTCTAGCTTGGTAGGACACATCAGAGCATCTGCTCTTCCATTTCTGGGAATCCAGGGTCACTTCCATTTCATGATAAGGTATCAGAAGAAGATTTTGGTAGGAGACCTGATGCCCCTGAAGTAGCATTTTTTGTGTTATGAAACACATTGACAATCTAGAGAAGCCCTGTACCCCTTCACAGAATAATTTTTAAAAATTATTTAGAATTTAAAATATTTCAGAATGAGTTTTTTTTTTCAGAATAAGTTTTTAAATGCATAAAAAGCACATAGAATTACAAAGGAAACCAAATGTTTTGAAATAGAATTAACAAAATAGAATTAAAATAAAAAGAGAAGGGCTAGGGAATGAGATAAGGGGGGCATAGAAGGGTATCTAGATTAATGGGAATGGGATAAAGAGAGAATAATATGTATATAATATGTATATTTGGAAGGCTTAAAAGTCTTCTAAATTCAGACAGAAACAAGAAGGAAAGGGCAAAGGGTGGGGTGAAGGGATAAGGGAGAGATCTTTGAGGAGTAGATTAAGTAATAGGAGGACCAGGTAGCCGATAGAAGTAAAGAGGAGTAAGGAGGGATAGGAAATAAGAGACACACACATAAGATAAAGATCAGAAGTAGAATTTGCTAGGAAAAAAAAAACCAGGGGTAGTAATCATGATCTCAGACAAAGTTAAAGCTAAAATAGTTAATCAAAAGAGAAAAATAGGGAAACTATGCTGTATGTCAGCCCTAGTAATCAATATTGTTTTAGAATATTTAAAATAACTAGACAGTATAAGGTTGGAATATTGCTGTGGTGTAGGAAATGATGAGTTGGTGGATTTAGAAAAATATGGAAAGACTTAGACTTGTGACGGAAGATGTTATCCACTCTCAGAGAAACAGAAGACAATACAAGTATAGTATGGTCTTACATAGATGCATATGAATGCATATGTCTATATATGAGTATGATTGTATATATCTAAGTATATGTATATGTATCTAAGTATCTGTATGTGTGTATATGTATGTGTGTATATATATGTGTGTACATATTATGTATGTGTATATATACATGTATGTGTATATATGTGTGTATATATACATATGTGTGTGTGTGTGTGTGTGTGTATACTTAATGTGCTTATTTGTAGCCTTCTTGGTGGGAAAGAGGAGGGAAGAAGGAAGGAGAAAAAAGAACAAAGTAAAAAGTATACGGCAAAGAACAAAAGAAACCTTAAGAGGAAGCAAAGAAAAGATGGACAGTTTGGAACACAATGTATAGTATTTCTTATATAGGCTTTCTTGAAATGGAAATTTATTGTTGAATTTTTTTAATTCTCTCTTATGTTCTGCTGTGCACATGGAATGCTTTTTTTTCTTATTTGTATTTAAGTTTTATTATTTAAGTTTATAATGTTTCTTTTTGTTTTCTTTTTGTGTATTTAAGCTTAAAACAAATTAATGAAAAAATAGATAAAAAGTTTGCAAACTCAAAGTTAAGAACTCCTCTTCTGTGAGGAGAAAAAAGGAAAAAAAAACAGGTAGAGAGATGTTTGATAAACATGGGGAGATGAGGTAATCCCTCCACAAAGTTTCCTGATTGTACGTGGACGTGGCTATGCATTCCCCAAAGGAATATAAGCCCAGGCAGCTTCTACCAAACTGGGAAGGCTTTCACAATGGTCCTAGCAATAGGCTGGTCTGCTATCTGTCTGCTATCTAAGAAACGATCTAGCAAACTGGTCACATAGCCAAACTCGAATGGTTCTGGGATCTGGGATTTTATTGATGTACATCGTGATGCATTGATGCAACTCAAAACCCATCTGTTTTTTTCTCCATGTCCTCCCATAAACTCACCCCTGGGGGAATAGGGGAACAAACATTTTCTAAGTGCTTTGTATGTGTCAGGCACTGCACTAATTTCTTTACCAATATCACCTCATTTGATCTTCACAACAGATCTGTGAGTTAGGTCTATTATTAACCTCATTGTACAACTGAGGGAAATGAGGCAGACTGAGGTTCAGTGACTTATTCAGGGTTACAAAGCTAGTAAGTACCCGAATCTGAACTCAGCTCTTCCTGATTCAAGACCCAGTGATCTATTCACTTAACCACCTAAATAACGTAGGGAGTCACCTAGAATGCTGCAGGTCTTCCTCCCTTTCTCTTGATTCCCCCAAGGATACCAATGGAGGACACAGGCTGTCCATGGCTTATCACTTGCTTTTTCATCTGATCTGCTCATATCTTTTAACATATCATTTTTTTAATGGCATCCTTACTCTGATTGTAAATCTTTACTTGTTATGTTTTGGCCAGCTCACATTGACCTTGAACTTCTCCAATGCCCTTTCATTTGCCCACTCAATTTAAACTTTTTGGAAACTATACTACTTCATGGCTCATTATCATATAACAACAACAAAATTCAGTATGAGGAAAATTAGAGATAGTGGTTGGGAAAGGTATTAAGAGATTGAACAATCGGGAAAGGCTGTGTAGGATACAGCACTTGGGTTTAGTCCTGAAAGAAGTTAACAACGATGCCAGTGTGGTTCAGTGGGAAGAGTGTGAATTTAGAGTCAGTGGTCCTGGCTTCAAATTCCAGTTCTGCCAATTTACTACTTGTGTGACCTTTGATAAATCACCTAACCTTTCTTGGAACTCAGTTTTCTTATCTAGAAAATGAAGAGGATGGATTTGATGAGCCCCATAGTCTCTTTTCTGACTTTGGGATTCTAATGTCCTAAGATCCTAAAGTTTGGTCTTGAGATGGGATGAGTTTGAGAGCTCCAGAGGCCCTAAAGGGTAGTCCTGGCTGCTGGCAGGGGAAGTGTCTTCAGTGGATAAGATAACCGTTGATGAAATAATTGGTCAAACCCTTTTCATTTTGCCAACAGACAGGAGCTGGTTGGGCAATGGGGAGTCAAATTGAAATGAAAAATGCCTCCTCAAATAAATCCAAAAAGTAGCTTGTGGTATTTATTTATTTGTTTTTGGCTAGCAGTCACTTCATTTATTACAGCAGGCCTTACGGAGGCTTTAATTTCTGTGAATATAAATATGTGTGGGGGTAGAGATACAAGCCCAATATTGCTATAACATGCTGACTTTTCATTCTGTTCTTATTCCAGATTTACTAGTAAATGTTTGGAGGATGTGGGTTTATAGATCTTTTTAAAAATTATTTATTTTTTTTAAAATTACATGTAAGGACAATTTTTAACTTTTTTTTTGGTGAGACAATCAGGATCAAGGGACTTGCCCAGGGTCACACAGCTAGTAAGTGTCAGAGGTTAAATTTGAACTCAGGTCCTCCTGACTCCAAGGCTGGAGCTTTAGCCACGGTGCCACCTTGTTGCCCCTTAGCTTTCTTTTTTTTAAAGTTTTGGGTTCTAAACTCTCACCCTCCGTTTGTCTCCTACCTCTTCCCTGAAATAACAAGCAATCATATGTAGATTTTACATGTGCAGTAATGCAAAACATATTTTCATATTAGCCATGTTGCAAAAGAAAACACAGAGCAAAACAACAACAACAAGGAAAGCAAAGAACATAAACAATTATGCTTTGATCTGCATTCAGATTCCATTCATTCTTTCTCTGGAAGTGGATAACATTTTTTATCATAAGCCCTTCAGAACTGGCTAAGATCCTTGTATTGCTGAGAATAGCTAAGTCATTCACAATTCTCCATTGTGCAGTATTGCTGTTACTGTGTACAAATGTTCTCCTTGTTCTGCTCACATAACTTTGTATCAGTTCATGTATTTCTTCCCAGGGTTTTCGGAAAGCATCCTGCTTGTTATTTCTTATAGCATAATAATATAATCACAATCAGATACCACAACTTGCTTAGCCATTCTCCAATTGATGGACATCCCCTCAATTTCCAATTCTTTGCCACCACAAGAAGGTCTGTAATACATATTTTTGTACATATAGATGCATTTCCTTATTCTTTGATCTCTGGGATACAAACCTAGTAGTGGTATGCTAGGTGAAAGGGTATTCACAGTTTTATATTCCTTTGGCCATAATTTAAAATTGCTCTCCAGAATGGTTAGATCAATTCACAACTCTACCAATAGTACATTAGTGTTCCAGTTTTTCCATATCCCCTCCAACATTTGTCATTTTCCTTTTCTATCATATTAGCCAATCTGATGGGTATGAAGTGGTAGCTCAGAGTTGTTTTAATTTGCATTTCTCTGATCAATAGTGATTTAGAGTATTTGTCATATGACTATAGATAGTTTTGATTTCTTCTTCTGAAAACTGCTTATTCATATCATTTGACCATTTATCAATTGAGGAATGACTCATATTCTTAGAAAATTTGAATTGGATCTCTATGTATTTGAGAAATGAGGTGTTTATCTGAGAAACTTGATGTAAATCCTCCCCTATTCAGTTTCTTGTTTCTTTTTAATCTTGGTTTTGTTTGTATAAACCCTTTTTAATTTAATGTAAGCAAAATTATCCATTTTACATTCCATAATGTTACCTCTCATTTGGTCTTTAATTCTTTCCTTTTCCATAGACCTGACAGTTAAAATATTCCATGATCCCCTAATTTATGGTATTGATAATCTTGGTAAAAAAAAATGGTGATTTTATGGTATTGCCCTTTTTGTCTAAATCATGTACCTATTTTGACCTTATCTTGATATATAGTGTGAGATGTTGGGCTTACCAAGCTTTTGCCAAACTACTTTCCAAGTTTCCTAGCAATTTCTGTCAAATAATGGTTTCTTTTCCCAAAATCTTGGATCTTTGGGAAAGCACTGGATTACTGTGGTCACTTGTGTATTATGAACCTAATCTAGCTCAATGATCCACCTTTCTATTTCTTAGCCAGTACCAGATTGTTTTAATGATTATTGATTTGTAATACAGTTTCAAATCCTATACTGCTAGGCTTCCTTCCTTCATATTTTTTCATCAATTTTTTTGATATTATTGATCTTTTGTTCTGTCAGTTAAATTTTGCTACTATTTTTTTCTAGCTCTATGTAATATTTTTAGTAATTTGATTGAATAAGTAAATTAATTTAAATAGAATTGTTGTTTTTATTATATTGGCTTGGCCTACTCATGAACAATTAATACTGTTTTCAATTATTTAGAATTGACTTCATTTGTGGGAATCGTTTATGTTCTGATAAGTTTTCATCTTTGCAACAGAATGTATCATGACGTATTCAGTCAAAAACCATTTGCTTGACATTCTTTTTGTATGAAGGAGAAAAAAAAACCTGTCCCGTAATTAATTTGTATTATACATTAAGTACCTTTTAAAGTCTCCCTTTTGGGGAAATCCTACCATAGCCCAAACCTAAATGTTATTTTTTTCTAGGAGGGGAACATTTTAAGGTGGGAATTTAACAAATTGAATAATGTGAGAAAAATGGAAACTAGCTCCATCCACATTAGAGGTCAGGATTCCCCTGAACTGATAGAATCAAGTTAGACTACAAGCCTAAGACTAGCTAGGCAGAGAAACCCCTTAATGAAGCAGGAATTGGACATGATATTATAGGACTCTTGGTCCCAACAGCAAATCTTTGATTTTACATATGGGAGATAGATGATAATTTTTTTGGGGGGGCAAGGAAGATCTTGGATTAGTGGGTAGAGTCCAGAGGAGGGAAAGGTAGTAGTCTTTCCAGGCAAGAAGACTGGAAATCTTAAGTAAAAAGACAGAGGTTTATGGAGGAGTTATCACAAAATTGAAGAATTCAAAAAGAAAAGAGTGGAAACTAATCTTGTGTTTAGTGTTTCCAGAACAGATCATCTTATCAAATAGATAATTTAGGCCTTACGGAATGAGTGAATGAAACAGGATTTTGCTTGATCAGTAGTTGATTCCTTCAGGAGGAGCCCATTACCACTCCAGTCCGGCTCTCTTCCCTGGGCCCTATAGTCACGTAGAACTTTTGCAGCAGCAACGGCATTTTGTAATGCAGTTGTGCCATTGTGAAGTCCATATGGTGTTGCGTTTCTCATTTTAACTGAAGCAGTTTTACAGAAGCTAAGAAAAATGGGACAAATGCATTTTTGTTTCAATTCAGAATCAGTAAAGAAATGACCTTATTATTAGCCTGGAACTCTTGTGAAGGATTGGGATGAAAAGAAATTTGAGTTTCACTGAATTGATTCTTCCTCCCATCCCCTACTCCAGAACATGTGTGGTAAAATTGAAAGTTGAAAAGTTAGTGCAAAAGATGAAAGTTGGAACCATCCATTTCTCTGGGATGAAATAATTTTGTTTGTGTAACCATTGGCCAAAGAGGAAAAATAGAACTGGTGGCAAATCCAGATAATTCATTTTCTCAAAAGAATAAAAGCATTTATTGAACAGAGTGGAACCACTTTCCGTCTTTCTCAGCTAGTTTTTGAACAGGGTCAGTTAGAAAGAATTCTGGCACGAAAGAAATGAAAATACAGACATCACAAGATAAAAATCTAAAATATGCTTTCAAGACACATATAATATGCGTGCACACACACACACAATTGTCTTTGCATTTATTCATGCCTGTGGAATAAGTTTCCAATGCAAATGAGCCTATAATTTTCTCTACCAAATAATATTTCAATTTACCTCATGTTTTACATTTTGTGAAGACTTTCCTTGCAAACTTGTGAGGTAGATAATGCTAGCATTATTATTGCCATTTTCCAAATGAGAGAAGTGGAGCTATGAAGGTTTAAATGCCTTGCCCATCTATGATTACATTGCTAATGTCTTGGTTAGGATTCAAAAACAGTGTCTCAGAACACCAATTCTGGCATTCTCTCTTCCACACCAAGCTGTGTCATTGAATTTAAAGTAGTAATGATTCTTCTTTATTAAAATATGTATTATTAAAGTAAATGAGCCATTGAAACTGGTTAAAATGCATACTTATTTATGTAAACATTTCCTTAGCTCCTGTATTTGTATTGAAAGATATCTATAAACTAGTGTATAAACTTTTTTTCAGGGGGGGCAAGGCAATTGGGGTTAAGTGACTTGCATGGAGTCATACAGCTAGTGAATGTTATGTGTCTGAGGACGGATTTGAACTCAGGTCATCCTGACTCCAGGGCCAGTGTTTATCCACTGTGCCATCTTGCTCCCCTACCGTATAAACTTTTGATTTTCACTTTCTTTTCCCCAAAACTTACCTCTCCCACTATGTTCTAATACTCTTCTCTATTACCTTGTCATAGACTTTAGAGATCTTTGAAGAGGACTTCAGAGAGATCTTACTTCAACCTTTCATTTTACCAATGAGGAAAGCGAGACCTAGTAGGTTTACGTGATTTCCACATGGTCACTACCACACTAGCAGTAATTTTCAGATGTAAGATCTGAATCAGGGCTGTGACTCGAGAATCAGTGCTTTTTCCACTTTGTCATGCTTCACAACTTAGGCTCGAAACTTTGGAGTCATTGTTGACTCTTCCCTTGCCTCCAATATCCAATCAGTTACCAAAGCCTGTTGATTTTTGCTACATCTATAACACCTGTTATTTCTGTTACAGTCTTAGTGTTACTACCCTAGTTGAAATTCTCATTGTCTTTTACTTGAGGTATTCCAGTAGTTTCCTAAATTGTTTCTATGCCATTGGTGTCTCACCATTCTATCAGCACCATTTTTTTTTAATAAGGATGACTAAATAATGTTCCTAAAGTAAGGCAGTTAGTTGACACAGTGGAGAGAGCACTAGTCATCGAGTCAGGAAGACCTGCATTCCAATAGTTACTTACCTGTGTAATTCTCAGAAAGTCATTTACCATCTGTTTGTCTTAGTTCCCTCAACTATAAAATGGGTATAATAACAACACCTATCTCCCAGGGATATTGTGAAGATCAATGAGATATAGCACAGTGCTGGGTATGTGCTTTTTTGTTCAGTTGTTTCAGTTGTGTCTGACTCTTCAAGAGCCCATTTGGGGTTTTCTTGGCAAAGATACTGAGGTGGTTTGCCATTTCCTTCTCCAGTTCATTTGACAGATGAAGAAACTAAGGCAAACAGAATTAAGCGACTTATCCAGAGTCATATAGCTGGTAAATGTTTGAGGCCAGATTTGAACTCATGAAGATGAATCTCATTGACTCCTGGTCTGGTACTCCATCCACTGAGCCACTAACATACTTAATAAATATTTATTCCCTTCCCCCCTTCTCCACTCCCACACCCACTGTATAGATCTGAGTATATATCACTCTCCTGCTCAAAACCCTTCAGTTGACTCTGCATTGTCTATCACATAAAAAGCAGATGCTCTGACTTGATATCCAAGGCCTTCCATTAATGGCTCTAATCCCTCTTTTCCCTTTCATCCCTCACTGTTCCTCCTACTCTTATTATAGCATTATATAATTGAAAGAATAGTGCTCTTGCGTCTGGAGCTCAGAGTTCAAAATCTCGTTCTTATACTAACTGGCTGGTCAAGTCCCTTTAAATAAGAGGCAACAAATATTTATAAAGTGCTTATTCTGTGCCAAGTGTTGGGAATATAAAATATTTAGATAAGACATAGTTCCTATCCTTATAGGGGTCATATTTTAGTAAGGGTATTATTCAAAGAAAATGGAGTTTTAGCTTTTAAGCTTTAGTGTGTGTATATATATATATGTGTGTGTGTGTGTTTGTGTGTGTGTGTATGATTTAACATACAACTTAAGTCACTCACTGCTAGACATAAAAAAGATAAAGAAAGAAAGAAGGAGGAAGGGAGAGAGAAAGGAGGCAGAGAGCCAATAAGCATTTATTAAGTGCCTACTATATGCTAGGTATTGTGCTAAGTACTGGGGATACCAAAAAAGGCAGAAGAAAATCCTTGTTCTCAAGGAGTTCACTGATAGACAGATATAGACTCAGGCACAGAGAGAACAATTGAAATGGTAAAGGCAATTCTGCTCCTTTGCCATTCCAAATAAAAATAAACATCTACAATTTATGTGGCTCCTTGAGGTTTACAAAATGCTGTATAAATAAAATCTCATGGGAGCCTTACAACAACCCTCTGAGGTAAGTGCTATTATTATTATCTTGATTTTGCAAATGAGGACAGTGAGGCTGATAGAAGATAAGAGACTTGCCCATGGTCTCAAAGCTCTGAGTGAGCATGAAAGATGGAGCTACGGATCTCAGTCAGACTCGGTTCCCACCTTCCTCTCATAGCATAAACATCTCCCTGGCTGAGTGTGGTCCTAGAATTTCTTCATTATGCCTACAGATAGTCGAGTTATTCTGTTTAGGCTGATAGAGCTAATGAGGACATATTTTGTTGCTGTTCCTTCTGTTCCTAGTTAATTACATGGCCTCTACTGTGTACCTTTTGGTTGCCTTTACATAGTAGATTGCTAATAAATACTCATTGATTGATTCCTTGTGTCCTCTTTTCCCTCCTCTTAAGGAAGGAAGAAGAAACAACTACAAGGTGGTGTGGTTGACCATTAATCAAACGTGAAGTGACTGATGCCCTATCCAGAGTATTTTCCCCTTGATCATCATCATTCTTGCCAACTAAGTCTTTGTTTGTTACTTGCATTCTTCTATTTGAGTAAAAGTTCTTGTTTTTGCTTCTCTCTTCATCAGTAGTCTGGGTATTATGAAAAAATTAATTTACATATAATTGTTTCCATAGGAACCATTTCAAATCTATCTTCATTTTTATATAGACTACCTTCCTTTATACAATCTACTCCCTTTCTAGCTACAATTGTTTTGTGATAT
The DNA here is from genome assembly GCF_900497805.2 of Vombatus ursinus. Lineage (NCBI taxonomy): Eukaryota > Metazoa > Chordata > Mammalia > Diprotodontia > Vombatidae > Vombatus > Vombatus ursinus. The sequence continues at coordinate 1,874,140 of NW_020951957.1, forward strand.
GTTATTGTACTATATTTTATGGACAATTTAAAGGATTGCCAAAGGTAGTTTTGACTATACATAGTTATTATCTTAAGCTCTTACTTTAAAAACTAGTCCTCCTCATCTGGCTCCATAGTGCACTTGGAACATAATTAGTATACTATAGAATAATAAGACCAAAGTATGATATGGCTTTGGGAGAAGACATCACTAACCATTGTGATCAGTAAGGCTAAATAGAAACAAATATATGGTAGTTTGGTTGTCCTTTAATCAAACATGAGGTCTGTCCATGAAGATATGGAAGTGGTATAATTTTAGTTGAAATTTAAAGGAATCTAACAGATAGATAGAGGGAAGGAGGGTATTCCTAGTATAGGGAACAGCTTGAAAAAAGACAACAAGCAGAATGTAGCATGTATTTGAATGATGGTATCAGAGAGTTGTCCAATTTAGTTGAAAATCTAAGTGTACAGAGAGGAATAAAATGAAATTATCCCGGACAGAAAAGAAGTTCCAAGTTATAGAGGGTTTTACGTATTAGGTGGAGGATTTTGGAAGAAATGTTATAGGCAATGAAATAAAAAGTTACTAGGAGTAACATCAAAGGATTGCGGAAATGTAGTGATGGGGCAGTCTAATGAAAAATTGTATCATTAATTTGAATTTTGTGAAATTATCTAAGTTTCTAGACTCTCCGTATTAATTCTGAATCACTCTGGAGAAAAAAAAAAAGTATGGCAGAGATGAAATGAAAAGAGGCTTTGATAAGCTAACACTTTCTATGGTTGGATAGAATTTTGAACTTTGGTATTTTGGGGTTTGGGCCCTCATGAGTTGTCTCTTCCTGGTATGAAGCATTTCCTTGAAAAAGGGAGCAAGGTCTTGTGTGTTTATGCCCTAGGCATGTGAGCTCCATGCTTGGGGGATGGGGTAGCAGTAAGGGACTGCTCAAAAGAAGCCCATTTAGGAGGCATTTATAGTAGATTATATAAGAGGTGATGAGGAGAACTTGTATTGGGGTTGCCATGTAATTGGAAAGAATTGAAAAGAATCCATAAATTTAAATTTTAGAATAAAATAAAATTTAAAAAAGAGAAAGAATTGGAGAGACTGGATAGATATCATAGAATTAGAATCAACAACTCTTGAAAATTGATTGGCTGAGGTAGCAGTGAAGGAGGGTAATGTCTACATCATTATTATTATTGTTGTTATTCTTATGATTATTTTGGTTCCTAGTTTAGGGAAGTTATTGTATCTAAGAATGAACAATTACCACTATATTTACTGGTATTTGCAAGGTTATTTTAGCAGCAACAAAAAGAGCAACAGAGGGTATATTGTGAAGGACTCAGAGTTAGGGAGACTCAACTCTGACACTTATTATTCAAGTGACCTAACCTCTCTCAATCACTTAATCTATGCCTTAAATCTTATCATCTCATACAAGGAAGTTAACTATAGTGGTAATATAAAGTGCAATTGAAAAATATGAGAAAGTACTCAAGAATTAGGAAATTCATATAAAATTGTGACATTCCTACTTTTTCTTTACTTGCAATGAGAAGACCCTCATTGGCAAACTAAACATGAAAACATAGTATACTAGTTTCCTATTTGGGCTCCTTGCCCAAAAAGACCACTTGTCACTTTTGCGGCGGTCAACACAGCCTAGTTGAAGTAGCAAGGCCCTCTGAGGGCAAGACAAAAGGTGATATGAGCCAGGTGAGTCAAACCAGCAATACTATCTTAACCACCAACTCCTCTCTGATCCCAGTGGACACAGTCCAGGACCTTGAATTCAAAGAGCCTTGGGAATAGTAGCATCTTAGACCACTTATCCTATTTCCAGCCCAGGCCTGGTTGCTATCATTGAGGGGAGGAATTATTATTTTTTTTTTACATTTAATTTTTATTTTTTCTCAATTACCTGTGAACAAAAAAAAATAACATTCATTTAAAAACTTTTGAGCTTCAAATTATCTCTCTCTCTCTTCCTCCCAGCCCTACTCCTTGAGAAAGCAAGAAATTTGGTCCAGATTATATATGGTGCAATGGGCAGAGTGCTGGGCATGGAATCAAGAAAACTGACCTTCCTGAGTCTAAATTGTCCTTAAATTAAATCTTTCAGTGCTAGATTCAATTGTGATGATCAATTGGTCCAGGCGTTTTTGTTGCCTCCATTTCCATATTGATTCTTTAGTTAATCCCTACCTGAGTAGTGAAGGTGAATATTGTTTTTTTTTTTTTAATTACCTTCAGAGAAGTGGCAAAAATGAAAGATAATGTTCTTAGAGTGGTCTTAGAGGGTTCCTTGGGAATAAGAGTGTTAGGACTAAATGTCAAGAAAGTATAAAGTCATCGAAGTTAGGAAGGCTTTCATTTTTTTCCTTTCATATGCCCAACCCCTAACACAATGCCTCACCCAATAAAACTTTCTTGAATGGTATAACAGTTATAATAAGCCACCTTTAGAGTTTACAAAATGTTTTCCTCCAAAAAATACTCTGAAATTGGTAGTGGAAGTGTCCCCATTTCATACATGATGAAAACAATTCTGAAAGAGGTACAGTGATTTACCCAGAATCCCAATGTTGCTAAGTGTCAGAGACAGCCCTCACTGCAGTCAGTCAGAACCCAAGAGCAGGCCTCTTTCCATTCCAACACAGTGTTCTCTGCATGTGGACTCAAAAGTTCAACATTCAGCTAAGTATCAGCTTAGATAGGTCTATTGTGAAACTGCTTTGTTATGTTGCTGTTATTTCAGCAATTTGAGTTTGAACCCTTGGGAAGCTGTTGCTTCAGTAAGTCATATTTTTTTCTCCTGTGAAATCAGTTAATGGATTTCCCAGTATATTTATCATTTCCAGGAGGGATTCAGTTGTGGGGTACATTTGGCTCACTGGGTTACATTTTAGCGTATGGCATATTTAAAGCACGATATTCATCCTTAAAGACTTTGAACTTCAACCTGAATTTCAGTTTTTGTAATTTTTACCATAAATCTTAATAAACTATTTATTTCTTTGGCCTATTGCCAAAGACTAATCCTGCATTAGTCAGAATATTGACTTACTGGCAATGCACACAATCTTTCCTCATGTTAGTAAATATTGATTCAAAATCTAGAACATTCTTTAATTCTCTTCATTTACAAAGTAGGAACGTAAAGTTCTCTGGCTACATTTTATTAACCAAAAGTTAAGAATTCCATTTTTAAAATCCATTGATCTTAAATGAAATTAACTGAAATCAGATTTTTATAGACCTATTAACAACTGCAATTTACCTCGGCCAACTTTGAAGCTTTTGGAGCTTCAGGAGAGACATCAACTATTTACTATTTCTGTGATGCATATTTTCCAAAGCGATGAACTTTTAATGCTGTTGCTAACTTTCCTACCTCCACTGTGGGGTGATGGATTAGTGGTCATCTTTTGGGTCTTACTAATAAGTCTTTGTGCTCAGACAGAGGCCTAGTCTAAAATGAGGTGAAGTCTACTTTATTTGTTAATTGTTAAAAGATCTGAAGCATTATTAACTTTAAGTGAAACACATAGAATCATCCTACCAAATAATTATCTTGGGCTACTTTGATCACAGAGAATTGTAAAAAAAGAGTGACCAACCAATTTCATTGGAGGCCAAAGACTGAACTTAGTGACACCCATGCCTGGATCTAGAAGAGATGGACTCCTTAGTGAAGATGGAGAAGTCACAGCACACAGCCGATACTTGAACAAAGTAGTGATCTTAGGTGAAGCTCTAAACTGAGAAAAGTCTGTTTTATCAACAAAACATGTGAGGAAAGTGCTGAGAACTATCTCCTTAGTCATTTTTGTCTTAAAAACAATGGTCAGAAATTAACATACGTTCTGTTGAGCATGCATCTCATTAAGCTACTTGTTTTGTGCAATGAGGGATTTGAATTCAAATAAGAGACACATTCTGTGCGTTATGAATGAAAGACATAAAGCTTTATATACAAAAATAAGCACATGTTCAATCAGTCAAAAATGACCATTTAGTTCTAGTTCCTAATTATGGTGACAGCTAATGATTCCTTTGTGGTATATACTGTATCATTTTACATGTTAACAAAAATGTTTGAATTCTCATATTAACTCACTTGAATCCCTGAAGCAAACATATTTACTTCATCTCTTTGTTTAAGAAAACAAAACAAAACAAAAAACTGTTAGTAAACTTCCTTTCATTGATATTTTCTTCAAAAAGTTATTGAAATGTTTTGTTCATACATTATAATTACTGATTATTTTCACTCCCTGAGAAATCTCTTGGAATAAAATAAAATAATTAAGCCAAACTAACAATAAAGTGACCATTTGAAAGTGCACAAAACATTCCACATCTGCAGCAACTCTAGCTCTGCAAATAAAAAAAAAAATCTATGCTATCCCTCCCATTCTCCCCACCATATTGAAAAAGAAAAGAAAAACAAATTCTTTGTAACAAATACGCAAAGTCAAGCAAAACAAATTGTCTCATTGGGAATTTATATTAAAATGTACGTATGTGTGTATGCGTATATATATATTTTATTCTGTATAACTATTACGTCTCTCTGAGGAGGTGGATAGTATGTCCCATTATAGATTCTCTGGACTTATGAATGGTCATTTTAGTGATTATAGGTCTTAAAACTTTCAAAGTGTCTTATCTTTACAATGCTGTTATTATATAACTTGCTTTCCTAGTTTTACTCAATAAATTCCTTATCAGATTATGAAAGGCCTTGAATTTTTAAATTTTTATAATATTGATATTATTCTTCTGATTCTGTTTATTTCATTCTACATTAGTTTATCTATCTTTCCATATCTTTTATAAATCATCTATTTCCTTGTTTCTTATAGTGTAATAGCATTTTATCACATTCATTTACCACAACTTATTCATCAATTACTCAATTTACAAGCAATTTAGCTTCCAGTTTTTTTTTTGTCACCATAAAAAGAACCATTATAAATATGTATGTGAATGCAGATATACATATGGGTGCTTTTCTCATTTTATTTCTTTTGTTTATAGCTAAAGCTGGCAAAGGTATAGCTACATCCAAGCTTATGTGGTGTTGAATTTTTTTAATAATTCTAAATTATTTTCCAGTACCCATTCATAGGTACACCAACAGTATATTAATGTGCCTGTTTTCCTACATCCTTTTCTAATATTTGTCGTTGTTGTCATCCTTATCATTCTGATGTTTATTAGCATCTCAGAATTACTTTAATTTACATTTTTCTAGTAGTGATGATAGCTTAAATTTCTTCTCTTGTAAACTGCCTGTTCATATTTTTCAAGTATCTATGAATTAGAGAATGCTTCTTATTCTGAATCAATTCCTTGTATATATTGGAAGTGAGACCTTTTCCAGAGAAACCTGTGAAAAATTTCCCCCCACATAATTATTGCCCTGTTAACTTAGCTTTGATAGATTTGTTTGTGCAAAAACTTTAATTTTTTCTAATCGGCATTATCCATTTTATCTTTTGTAATCCTCTTAATCCTTTGTTTGGTCATGAACTTTTCTCTAATCCATAGAACTAATATGTAATTTTTCCCCTTATGTTTTTCTTCTTTATTTATATTGTGACTTTGTATATAGAGATCATGTATCTTTTTGGAGCTTGTCTATATGGCGTGAGGTTTTGTTTCAAATCTAATTTCTTACATACTGCTGTCAATTTTTTTTCTCAAAGGTTTTTTTCAAATAGTAAGTCCTTAGCCCAGTAGGTGGGGTCTTTGCATTTACTGAATATTGGATTACCTGATATATTTTGCTTTTGTATTTTATGTAGTTAATGTGTTCCACTAATTGGATATTTCTATTTTTTTAACCAGTATTACATAAAGGCCCTGTAATGAAAGTGTTTCAAAAGTAATTAGAGACTAAATAATGATTCTAAAGGACTGTTAGATCAGATAAATTATAGAAATAATAGAAACTTTCATCAAAAATATTATTTTATTTATCAAAAGAATTGTAAAAATGGCATAACAAAATTCATGGGTTACAATTAAAATAGTTCTTAAGGGAAAGTTTATATGTCTGAATACTTTCATCAATAAAAAAAGAAAAAGAACAAATCAATGAATTGGGGAATTCAAAAAAAAACCTGAAAAGCAACAAATCAAAGCATACAACAAAGTATAAATCCTGAAAATGGGAAAAAAGGTTAATAACATTAAAAGAAAAAAAACGCCATTGAAATTTACAAACAAAATTAGGAGCTCTTTGTAGGTGGAACTAATAAAGTACACAAGCAATTTGCTGATCTGATTTCAAGAAAAGGAGAGAGGAAAATGAAATTGTTTATAATTAAAAAAAATGAGAACAAGGAGATGTAAACATAGTTGAAGAGGTTATAAAGAAAATTATCAGAAAATATTTTGCCCAATTAAATACCCTAAATAACAGCTTAAAGTATATTAATGAAATCATAACAAATATAAAAGCCCAGGTTAACAAAAGAAAATAATTTATTATTTAAGTGACCCATTTTCAGATAAAGAAATTGAACAAGTCATTGATGAACTACCAAAGAAAACAAAATTCTAGTACCAGATAAATTTACAAGTGATTTCTACCAAACATTCAAAGAACAAGCATTATAATTTTTTGAATTAATAGAAAAGAAATCATCCTTTTAACCTATTTCTGTGATAGAAATATCACCTTGATGCCTAAATGAGGGCAAAATAAAGCAGAGAAAGACAACTACAAATCATACCTAACAAATATTAATACAAACACTTTAAATAAAATAGCAAATAGACTATAAAACATATTAAAAATTATAGACTGTGACCACATTGGATTACATGAGGAACACAGGCTTGTTTTGATATAAGGAAGGCTATAAATACAATAAACCTTTTTAATAATTAAAAAATAAAATGATTATAATAATAGATTCTGAAAAGTTTGATAACTCTCACACCTATTTCTATTAAAAAATACATACACACAGTTATGGAAAGCATAGGGATAAAAGGGTCTTCCTTTAGAATGGTAAATAATATCTTACAAAAACAAAGAGCAAACATTTGTTTTATGTCATAAAAAAAGATAGAGACCTCTCCAATAAAATAAGGGATAAAGCAAGGATGCCCATTATCACTGTTGCTATTTATCATAGCACTAGAAATTCTAGTTATAACAATAAGACCAGAAAGAGAAATAGAGGGAATAAGCATAGATAAAAAGGAATTACACTTATTGCTTTTAGCAGAAAACATGACGATTTACTTAGAACACTCTAAAAAGCCAACTAAAACAAGTGAAACAATGAATGACTTTTGAAAAATTATAGGGTACAAAAATACAAAATAATAGTGTGATTCATGAATGAAATAATGTATGTAAAGTGTCTTGTAATCATAGTTCACTATTTAATCCCATTTGATTCAGCAAACATTTATTAAGCACCTTCTATATACAAAATGCTGGAGACTAGAAAAAATTGTAAAAGTCCCTGAGTTTGAGGAACTTTCATTATAACATACATACAGATAATCAAATGCAAAATGTATATCAAATAATACATAAATATTTAACACAGAGAGAGGTCTAGCAAGATGGGTTAGCATAGAGGATTGAGAAGTACTGGCCTGCCAGTCTTATGCTACCCTTGTCCATGTTTTCCAAAAGTTTGCTACTGGGATCCATTCAATATCTTGGAGGCCTTTCTCTCTTTTTCCCTATGTCATGAGGGTACCAGTAGAGCACTTCAGTTATTCATCTGTTATCCCTATCACTTGCCACATGACCAGCACATCTTTTTTTCCTGTCATGTAAGTGTTTGATAATTTCCTTTTCCCTTGTTCTTTTTTTTTTAGAAGTGTTCATTAGTTACATTTCTTAAATGCTTCTTAAAGTAAATGTGCACATTTACATGTCCTCCATGTACTACTTATCTTTAGTTCTTCAGAGGCATTGCTATTCCATCTCTTATTGCCCTGTTGCATTATTCATTAGCTATTTGTTTTGAAAAGATGATTTTTTTTATTTCATGGAAAACTTAGAGTCAATAAAATAATTTTCCAATTACCTAAAAGGAATTTATTTCCTTTTCATCCTTTTTAAGTCTTGTTCCAGTTATTTGTCCATCTATACTGTTTGTCCCAGAACTCTGTGGGGCATTTATCCAAATGCATGTTGAAATCTGGGCAATATATATTTTTCATCTACTTTATTTTTTCGGTGAGATTGAGCAGGCCAAAATTCTTTGAGTAGGGTGTTATGGAATGGGAATTGGTTTTGGAGGCCCAAATTTAAATCTAAATTAAATTTTTAAATTTAAAATTTAAGAAATAATAACTCTATTATTTCTTAGTTGTGTGCTCTCTGGCATTTCAGTTTCCTCATCTGTAATTGAGGAAGCCTGAATTTCTTCACCTTTTAAATGAAAGCATTGGATTAAATGATTTCTAATGTGCCACAAGAGCTAAATTTGTGATCCTATTATATAACTAAAGATAAAATTGGTCTTCTCTTCATATTGCTTTTTTTCTTTCATTTTAGAAAGAGTTGGGCATACTAAAGAGGTCACTCAGCATGGAAATCACAAAACTACAATCCACATATCTGATTTTGGGGTTCAAACCCATAATCCAAACCGCCTTTATGTTTGGTTATTTTTATAATGTTATGGGGGCAGAAGCATGCTTCCTTGGCTTCCTTTAAATCTCAGGTAAAATCTTTCCTTCAACAGGAAGCCTTTCCTAATCCTCATTAATGCAAGTAGCTTCTATATGTTGATCATCTCTAATTTATTGTATATAAGCCCATTTCTACATAGTTATTTGCGTATTGTCTTTCCCATTAGATTGGGAGCTCTTCAAGTTCAGGGATTCTTTTGCCTTTCTTTGTGATTGACTGACTGGCAGAAAAAGACAGGATATTGATGATGCCACAGCAAATGTGATCAATGGTGTAAATAAAGTAGGAGAAGCCCAAGAAATAAGAGGGATTCACACTTTCAAGTTATGTCTAATGTCTTACTTTCAGGGAAGATTCTCTAAGTCTGGACTAATCTGTTTCACTAAGTTGTGGTCATTAGATTGGTTGTCTTAAAGCAGAAGTTCTTAACCTAGGCTCCATTAATATGGTTATTGTTAGTGGTGGTGTTTAGATAACCTTCTCTCTCTTTTTTTAATCAAGAAAACTCATTTATCCAAGTCAAGTAAGAAAAAAACAACACCAGAAATAACAGGTAATTCAGAGTAAGGAATTCACCCATTGGGAATGAGGTAATTCAGCTCAATCAAGAGAGAGTCCTATATTTCACTCAAGGAAAAGTTCACCAAAGTCTCTGGTATAGAAGGCTGGTGATAGGGACGTGATGAAAATTGCCATTTCCTCTCATGTTGACATTTTACCAGAGTCTTTTTCTTCAGCAATCTGAATTAATGTTGGCATCTCATCTTCTCTCTTGAGTCCAGAAGCACTGGAAATCTGAAGAGATACAGCAGTTTGAAGAAGACCTCTTGAGGCCTTGGACAGTGGAAAGAGACTGAATCTTTCCAGCTCTCACCAACTCCACCAGCCACAGGAGTGGGGCACTGATTTCCTTGAAATGTATATGTGTTGTGTCCTATATCAGGTTAGATATGTTGTCCCCTTAGCATCATATCAGGTAATATCAATATAATGCCAATACTTCATATATTATACTTCATATACTATTAATGTATATTCATTTTATTTCCATTTCAAGGGGACGGCAGTTGGTCACCTGGAATGCCAGGAAATCACTCTTGTTCTTCTAAAGCTCTGATGTTTCTTTATATTGTATATTTATAAATTTTGAACTTGTCCCATTTGATCTTGGTAAGAGACTACAGGGGAGGAATATAACCATGGTCCCAAAGCCCTCTGGTATGATGCCTTTTCCTTTCTTGTGTGTGTGTGTGTGTGTGTGTGTGTGTGCATGTGTGTCTGTGTGTCTGTGTGTAAGACTCAAGTTTACCAAGTCTATGTATTTTAGCTTGTGCAGTTGTTTTATTTTCTTTTATTTTTGACCCCATTGGAGTGGTATCATAACAAACAGATCTGCTTTCAGGCAAATGCCTACAGATTGCATTTGTTTTCCAGTTTTCCCAAGGGGACTTTGCTGGAGGCAAACTTTGACTTTAAACTTGTTTATATTTCACATCTGCATTTTCAACTCTTTGATTTGACCCTAAGGGTAAATTTTAACTTGCTTTGCTACTGAAAAACATGAATAAAACCTTTCTGGAATTTTGTAAGAAAAGCAACAATTCAGATTCCAAGGCTGAAGAAAATTTAGAGGCCATCTAGTTCAACTCTCATTGGCAACTGAGACCCAGAATTCAAGGTAAAAAAGGTAGTTAGCCTGAGAGGCAGTTTTGGGACCCAGATTTTGTTTCTCCTAACCCAGTGTCCTTTCCACTGTACCATGCTTGCCTCATTGTTTATACCCTTTGATGCAGGGATGCCACTGCTGGCCATATATCCTAAGGAGATCCAAAGCAAAAGAAGAATTCCCTATGTCCCCAAAATATTCATGGCAGCACTTTTTGTGACATTAAAGCATGAGAAACAAACAAAAACATTAGTTCTCATACCTTGGTGACTGGGGTGGGATATACCTGGAAGTAACCAGGATGTAAAAACCAAGGATGCCTATAAAACTTAAATTTAAAAAAAATGACTAAAGCAACCTCTACCAGTATTCAGCAATATTATTACTATTGACTTCTGACTGGGTAATTCTTTAGAACAGAAGAGGAAAGAGCAATCAAGATTTAACAAGGAATTGACAGGAATCTCATTTTAGAAACCTGGAGAAGGAAACTGGAGGCTCCAAAAGGAAAGAAATGAAACCATCCTTGTGCACTCAAATCTCTTCATATCATGCAACATGTTATCTAAACATTTAGATGTGTATTTGAACATGTACTTCCATATGTCTACATGATATACGGCATAATGCTAGTACCTTCTCTCTGTCAATTTATCCTGTATATACCTTCTTTGTATGTAGTTATTTGCATGTTGTCTCTCCCATTAGATGTATATACACATGTACATCTATAGGCCTATATAATAGTGAAGAGGGAAGGAATAAGGATTTATTAACCACCTATAATGTATCAGGCACTGAGTTAAATGCTCTACAAATATTATCTCATATGATAAACAGTAAACAAAATATTACTTCATCTGTTATTTTGACAATCATTAAATTTTCATATCAAAAATTGACCATGTGAATTCATGATATTGATGCTATAGTACAAATTGTTCTCCAGTTTCTGTTTACTTTATCCTGTACCAGTTCACATGTCTTCTCAGATTATGTCATATGCATATATTTATATATGCATATATACACATCTTTATACACATATATGGAAATACCACTATATTTGCTGTTTTTTAGGATAAGAATTTTTAAAAATAACAAAAGGGAAAATAATAACAGTCAGCTGTATGAATGAAATCAACAGAAAGCACTAGTAAGAAATTAGTTAATAAATACTTGTTTTGTTCTTATTCAACAGTTCATGTTTTCTTTAGGCTATTGCTTCAGTTTGGGAGAAACAGATCCCAGAAGTTATCAGAAAAAAAAGGCACTGGTGACAATACAAAGTGAATTCATCTGGCCAAAAACTCCACTGTGCCCATCATTCTAGTTGTGACTTGGGTATGGTCTTTATTGGGTGTTCTGATCCTTAACAAGAATTCAACCTAACTGAGGGTTGGCATAAACTTCTTATTTCTTTTGTAGATCTTAATACAGTGGCTAAATGTATAGATCATCAGTTCATTATTAGTATCATCAAGAAGCATAATTTTACTATGGTGATAAAATCCAAATTATTTTCAGGAACTCCATATTTGCTCTTTAATTTTACATTCCATGGTGAAATTTACATTTTGCCTTATTATTAACAATACATTAACACATCTGGGATACATGAATGTTTCAGGATGGGAGCTCACTCTACAATTTCTGAAGACAGGTACAAAATCCTTCATGATTTAGTAGATATTATTTTATTAGTAGAATGTAAGTTTCATGAGAGCAGGAAGTATTCATTTTGCTTTTGTATCCTTGAGCTTAGCACTGTTCCTTGCATACTACAGATGAGGACCATCCATCTGTGATTTAGCAGATAATTTCTAGGGAGTTGTCCAAGACACATAAAGATTAAGTGACTTGGCTAGGTGTCTGACAGCTAATGTATCAGGCACTGATTTTGAACTCATACTTCTGGACTCTAAGCCTAGTACTTTATCTGCTTATACCATGTTTTTCTTGGCTTTATAGCTGACATATAATAAATACTTGCTGTTTGGGATTGATCATCAAGATTTGCCTCAAGATGGCTGAAAAATTAATCACTCTCTAGACAAAATGGTGATAAACCCTTCCAGACTTAGCTAGGTTAGTCCTTAGAAAGCAGACAAGCAAAGAATAATATTATATTTGCTTCCATCATTAGAATATGAATTCCTTGAGAGCAGTGACTTTTTTTTGCCTCACTTTGTATCTCCAGAGCTTAGCACAATGCCTGGGCACATAGAAATCATTTAATAAATCATACCGATTGACTAAGTCTAAATGTCATATCATTATTTTCTTTCAAATCGGGGCAATGTGAAACCACATAATAAATGTACTTTCATAAGTGCTTCAAAATATCTAGGATTTTTCATCAGTTTGGATAAACTTCCCATTTATAAGCTGCTGTGGCCCAAAACATTCATCGTCTGGTGACCATCTTGGTGATGTCATTTTGTATGAGATTAGGCTGGTCCTTGGAGGATGAGTCCAGTCTGCTTTGGGGTCTGCATCCTATCTTTCCAAGCTTATTAGGAACTACTTTTAGAGTTGATGCTTCACTGTCCTAGTCCATGACCTGGTCCTTAACTTGTTTTGTGTTACAGACTCTTTTGGTAGCCTGTTGAATACAAAATATTGGGAAAAAAAATCATGGATTGCAAGATAAAAACCTCTGCCTGGGCCATTATGAGTTATCTAACCCTAATGGAAGAAAAATAAACACATTTGCAATAATTTCTGTCCCCAAAATTGGCATTAGCAAATAAAATGAATTCTATAATAACAGAATATTTCCTGCATAAGAAAATATGCAGACTAATGGATATCCAGCACAGCTTTTATAAAACTTAAATTCAACAAACTTGCAAATGTTAAAAATGAAAATTGATAAAATCTAAATCACAAAATTACATGATGTAACATAAAGCATCCATTCAACCAAGTTTCAGTTTAACTCAATAAATATTCATTAAAGGCTTTATATGTTTAGGGTCTGGGCTAGGTCCTTGAATAAGTGATGAAAGAACTTATAGTCTAAAAGAGGAGTGGGGAATATGCCATGTGCATAAATGATCTTGAAAACAGATAAACTGTGTCTATGATATATAATTATTTGGGCTCACTATTCCAGAGGCAAGCATCTCTATCTTTCACTTACGGTTCCAGAGTTAAGCCTGAGGAGTTGGGCTATCTCTTTTCTAATGCAGTTGGTTTCAAATTCCATTTTGGGTTTTCCCCTCTACTTTTGGTAGCCATTGATTCATGCCACAGTTCCACTTTAGTCTCTTAAAATTAATTAGCTTTTACAAAGGAATATTTACTTAAAAAAAACTGAGAAAAAACAGAAGTAAAAACATTTCCCCCATCACCTCAGAGATACAATCTTCCATATACCAACTCAGTCCCTGGGGATAATAGACTCAGACAATGAAGTATCTACATAGCGTTGGTTCTACCAAGTTCATGTCTTAATGTGGTATTGATTCCAGTTGGGTTTTTGTCATAGCTATTAATGAGCTGGCTGCAAAAGTAGATTTGACTTCCAAAGTCGACACTCACACCTCCATACTTGGCTTGTTCTTTTAACCTTTTAAAAGTCATAAGGTTGTAGTCCCCAGATTCTTTTACCTGAGAAGAATAAGAACAAAGCCCAAGTCAGGCAAAGAACTGAGGCCCATGTTCATGGGGCCACATTTTGAACTCCAAGGAGAAGCAGTGGTCCTGATGCCCTACCACATACATACCTATCCTCTTCAGTATGAGTTAAAGTGCCAATCTTAGTAGCTTAGACAGGGGAACAGGATCTGAACACTTTGAAAACAGAGTTGCCCAATGTAGGGCAAGTTCAAATCAATTACCAGGCTTGCTCCAAAACTCCTCTACTATCTTTGCTCTGAGTCAAAGCTTAGATGTCATATTTATCCTATCTTCATACTTGCAGATCTATTACCCAGTCTGTAGAACTTTTTGCCAGTAATGTCACTAAAATCCAAAGGTTCCAGCCTTATAGGCTGTCTGTGACTCTTCCCCATAGACACATGAGAAATGGATTTCTAAGGCTTGGATTCCAGAGCTGTTTGAACCCTGCTCAGGTACTGGAGAGCAATAGACAATAGAATATGGTAACCTACTGTAGCATTTTGCTATTTAAAGATAATAGCTGTCTTCTCTTCATGTGACAGTAGTTGTATCTCTTAACATAGTTAATTCCTTGAAAGCAAGAAATAGGTCTTAGAGACATTTGTGCCCACTAATGCTTAAGTACCAGTCTGACTGGACCACTAGAACTGTTCTTCAAACTTGAGACCCATTTCCTACCTCTATTTTCCTTGCCTGTCATGCACCCTCTCATCATCTCTGTCTTTTAGAATCCTTATCTTCCTTCAAGGCTCAGATTGGATGTCACCTCCTCTATGGAGACTTCCCAGATACTCTTACTTGTTAGTACTACTTTGATCTTTAATTGCCTTTGTACTATACACTTGTTTCACCTTTTTCTGAGCTTCTGACCTTCAAAGTCAAACCTCTCCCCTTGTCTCCTCCTCCCTCAGCACCTGGGATCTCCTTACTCTATATCATCTTAACACCTCCCCCAAACCCCCACCAGTCTTCTTACCATGGAGCATCTTTTGCAACTCCACCCAATCTTCTTCCAATGGTGAGTTCCTCCAGGAGCCTCCATTTTGTGAAGAGGCTCAGATCAGCATTGCCTTAATTCCCTTTCAGGCACTGTTCTTGAGTTTCTGAATTTCAAAATCATCCCCTCATGCCAGGTACCCTCATCTCTCTTCCTTCCCCTGCACTTTTCAGTTCTCTTTTGTGTTTTGTCTTAGAATGTAAGCTCCTTGAGGACAAGCACTATCTTTCTTTTTGCTTGGATAGGTATCCCCAATTAGCACAGCACCTGGCACTTAATAGTGAGTACTTAATAAATGCTTACTTCCTTCCTTCTTTCTGATACTTATTTCCATGAACTTTTTCAGAAGAATGGAATTTCTTGAAGGCAGCAGGAATTGCTTATTTTGTATTTTCTAATCTGTACAGATCAGCATACATTAGAGTCCCTTAAATGTTTGTTGATTTGAATTGAAGCATGTTTAACATGATGCCTTATACATAAGAGGTGTTTAATAAACACATTTACTCAAATCATGCTTTTCACATTGCAGGGATTCTCTAAATATTTGTGGTTGATGATGGAAGCAGTGTGGTATGGTGGGAAGAGCATTAGATTTGGAGTTAGAGAACAAAGGTTCAAAGCCTACTACTATTTATTCTCTGAATGATCTTGGAGAATTCTCTTTGCCTCATCAGTCTTCAGTTCCTCAAACTATAAAATGAGGAGGTTAGACCAGATGGCCTCGAAGGCCCATTTCTGGTTCTAAAACTATGATTCTATGATTAATATAGTTAACATTTATATATCTCTTTAAGGCTTGCAAAAACTTTACATGTGTTATCTCATTTGACCATTAGAACACTATGAGGTAGGTGTTATTATCATGTTCATTTTCCAGGTGAGGAAACTGATACTGAGAGAGATTAAGTTGCATTCACAGAGTCACACAGCTAGCAAGTATCAAAGACAGAATTTGAACTCAAGTCTTCCTGGTTCTATGTCTAGTACTCTATCTACTATATTACATACCTGCATGATTGTGCTTTTTGAAGTATTGAATGAATGCATACCTTAAGGAATATATTATGCTTGTGTCTCTGTATTGGGTTGCTGAATGTTTGGTAGTAGATCTAGATGTTCCCCTCAATTTCAGTTGAAATCCACCTTGACAAGACCTACTATGCTGGATTATAATTACAGCTCAGATTTAGATAGCTCTTTAAAGTTGGCAAATTAGTTTAATAACTTTAAACCACATGTGATTTAATCTAGATGATAATGCTATGAGGTAAGTGCTATTACTAGTCCCACTTTCCAGAAGAAACTGAGGCTCAGAAACATTAAATAGTTTCCTCAGTCATTCAGCTTGACTTTCTTGAGGCAGGATCCAAACTCATGCCTTCCTCAACCAAAGGCCAGCATTTTATCTTCTATACCTTGGTGCCTGTAGTGAAAATTTAGTTCAGATGCAAGCATCGTTTTCCCTGCTTTTTCTTTGGATGCATTCAGGACAATCTCACTATTAGTGGACACACTATCCAGGCAGACTTTACAGTATGACCGGTGCTGAGCTAAGAACATGTAGGAAAGAAATATTTCAAACTGGCATCATGACAGATCATATTAAGCACGGGGTCCATGCAGTTTGAATGAAGTAATCATTTGAACGACAGAAGAAAATGTCAACCCAAATGACTTAAATTCAAGTTCATTACAAAGCAGAGTATTAGGACATTATGCATATGTGGCATTTTCTGCAACCATCTTTAAATACTAAGGAGAAATCTATCACATCTGCATTTTACCATGCCATGTTTTTTCATAGAGAAAATAATGGATTAGGTTGAGATGGACTAAATCCCTTCATCTTGTGTTTCAAAAGAAGATCCCAGGACAATGGTTACAGAGTATTTCAGTGAGTTCTCTGGTATGAAATTTTTAATGAGCCTCTCTCACTAGCGAGTATCAAACTCTGCTCAGTCTTCCTTTAAAGAGGACAGCAACTAGGCTCTCCTATCACACTCCCTTACATCTGCTGCCCTGCCTGATTTCAACCCCCACAAACAAGATACTCCCCTCCCAGAACAAGCTCATCATTTCTAATCTCATCACCATGTGGACTAACTCAAGTCTTGATGAGCAATGACTCCCTCAGCCTCCTCTCCCCTCTGTTTGGAGAGCTGGAGTATGAAGTCTCAAACTCCTTCCAATAACTTTCTTTATAGAGAAAGGGTAGAAACTAACTGTCAGATCACTGCACCTTGAATTTGCTGCCCTGTCAGGTTTCATCTCCACAAACAAGATGCTGCTAATCTGGATTCCTCCTGGTATCCTATTCATCTCTCCCCATTTCCTCTTTTTCTGCCTCCTTTTTGTGTGGTTTCTCTCTTTACATTGTAAGTAAGCTCATTGAGGGCAGGGATTTTCTTTCTTTTAATTAATTGTATCCCCAGAGATGAGCGTAGTTCCTAAGCACCTGTCAGTGCTTAATAAATGTTTACCAGATTGGATTAGTGATGTGCATCATTACTGTAATGATCATGAAAATTATAATTATTATTAATTTACAACTAAGATATGGATTTTGAAGTAGTTATTTTATATCCCTTAACTAGCTGAGTGTTCAGGAAAGACAAACACGTATAGGTCACATATTCAGTTGGTACTTCTACAGGCTGGTTTATTCAATAAATTCAACTGCAACATGAATAGTAGAAGACGATTGATAGAACTTGAGGTTGAAGCATCACCTGGTAATTTGCATTGATATATGGCATATATATATATATATGCATGTATATGTATATGTGTGTGTTTGTGTTGCCCATACACATGTAGGTATATGTGCTTATATATAAGTGTATATGCATATATACATACATACATACATACATACATACACATATACACACATATACATAATGAGACGAGGTGGTGCAGTAGATAGAACAGAAAGCTTGGAGTTAGGAATATTGAGTTCAAATCTGACCTCAGCCACTTAGTAGCTATGTGACCCTAGCAACTCACTTAACCTCTTTTTGCCTCAGTTCCTGATCTGTAAAATGGGGACACACTGGAGAAGGAAATGGCAAACCACTCCAGTGTTTTGGCTTTTTTTTTTTTTTGGCTTTTTTTTCCTCTGATTTACTCTGGCTTCAAATGCTAGCATGCTGATTTCCTTTCTAATTCTCTACACCGCTTCCTTATAAAATATACATATCTACTTATCTCTTTCTCTCTGTGTATATGTGTGTATGTGTGTGTGTATGTTCTATCTATTAAGCAAAGGAAGATCAAATAAATAGAATTATAGAGTGCAGAATTGTTTTGTTGTGGAACATAAGAATCTTAACATAATTTATATACTTATTCTTTAAAATATATTTTTATATTTTTCTGCCATTCGTAAGTCCCTAGGGTTTTTTATATCCCTAAATTATCCCCCTTCTCTCCTTCCCTTTTTAGTAAGCTATCTTTATAAAATTAATTTTGTTATATATTTATTGTATTATATTATTATTTATATTTATTATGCATATATTTATAATATTTTTAATGAAAAGAGAAGAAGAGAAAAAATAGTAAAATTTATCAATTCATAAGATATGTATTTTTCCCCATCTAAGTTCATTGTCTGACTGAAACCTGTTCATGGACCAGGTCAAGAACTCCTGTCTAATAAATTCATTACATCTAGACACAATCCAAGGGAAGCAAAGGCATTGACAAGAATAACAACAAAAGCAGCAGCATCAATAATAATAGAATTTGTACAACATTTAAAATTTTGCTAAATTCTGATCTTCCAAACAACCTTGTGATGCGGGTGTCTTGTTTTACAGATGAGGGAAATAAAGCTCAGAGAGGTTATATGATTTTTGTAGGATCAGAGAATTAGTAAATGTCAGAGGTCTTTCTGGATTCAAGCCTTTATAACTCCAAGTTCACCAGTATATCTACTGTGACAGGATATCTATAAATATTATTTAAGTAAATAACTTCTGAAGAGACTTGTAAGGTCTTATAAATCTCTATTTTTTAAACTTAACTTCAGGGACAATTTTTTTCTTATGATAAAGTGCTTGTTGATTAATTTTTCTTTCTTATATCCACCTTAGTATTTAACACATCTTTTGCAGTAGGTGCTTGATGTATCTATATCTATCTACCTATAGATATGGCTATACTTATAGGTAGGTAAATAGATAGACATGGAATGAAAATGTGATATGTTATTCATGGGAAAGTTCACTAATTCATTCTTTCAGCAACCATCTATTCTGCACTTTTTATGTCAAAAGTACTATGTTAGACTATGGGAAAGATACAGATATGATGAAGATAAAATACTTGGACTCATGGAGCTCATAATGTAGCAGGGCTGATATGACACACACATGTAAACCTATTTCATACATAATATTAAATATATACATATATGTAATACTTAGACTGAAATATTTCAATGTGAATGTTAAATTTATAGAGCACAAACACAGATGACAAGCCCTCTATGTCTTAGAGGATGATTTCATATGTTCCTGTGACTAAAGACATGTTATCACTTATACAAATCCAAATCAGAAGTCTTTGAAGTATGATAGAATAAGTTAAAACTTATATTTTTTATTGGCATGACATTCAAGAAAGCATGATCATTGCCATATCATGGTGAAGCATCAGAGCAGGAAGTTAATACATTAAGTGCAACATACAACTGAATGTCATAAAAGCATTAAAAAAAAGTATAAAATATTACCTATGGTCTGAAGAAGGGAATATTTGTAACAGGGATATTATATTTATAATTATAACAGGGACATTAAAATATAAAAGAAGTGCCAACCCCATGGCAGCCTCAATTAATGTTACTAACAAAATATTCTAAGGCATGATACCTTTATCAAGCATCTAGGTTCTTGACTGAGTGGCAGAATCAACCATTCAAAGATGTAAAACAATTTTGAACAATTTCTCTATTAAGCCAATCAGTCATAAACCAGGTATGAACAACCTAGTTGATTAAATTGGGAAAGAGTGAAGAACTTCAAACCATTAGATCCAAACAGAAAATAAAATGTATTGGCTTAAAAAGTGTGGAATATACCACTATGCGTAGATATATTAGAGGAGTGTCCAACAGAAGCAACCCAGCAAGTGCTTTGCTAGTCAAACTTAGGGAAGACTTTGAGAAGGCAGACATCTGTGCCTTTGCCAGAGATCAATGAACAAAGGAGAGAAGGGATCCAAGTAGAAATGTTAAAGTCCCCATCCCTGCCTTCCCACTCTGTTGACCATGTCCTTAGGGAGATTGGACTTATAAAAAATAATGCATCTATCTGAGAGCCATCAAACTAGAAATGTGGAGAACTTTAGGATTGTACAAGAACCCCTGTTCTCCTAAAATGCAACATCAGTATTCTACAAGCACTCCTAGAAGAGAAGTAAACACCCATCAGGAGAATTTCATAAGGATGTCATAAAAAGAGAAAAGGGCTTCCAATAATTAGGAGCTGTGAATATAACTTTTGGCCACTTTTTCCTAGACTTTGTATTTACTTGTGAGAGATGGTGTTCCAGATTTTTTGGAGAGATGGCATTATACTTTATTTCTTGCTAAAACTTCTTAGTAAATTTCACTTTTTAAATTTTTGTTCAAGTTAATTGATTTTAGAGAGGTGTTAAATGGGTAAATGATGTTGGGAACCATAAGTCACACTAATAAGCACCCCAAACTTGCAGGATTACCTTTAGACCCCTAAAGACTGAAATAATCAGTTTCCACCGAGAATCAAATCTAGCCGTTCAAGTGTGTGTGTGTGGGGCGGGGAGGAACCCTATAGGGGTTCCTTATCCTATAGGAAATACAACAAAGTAAAGAGTTTTTAATGAATTAGATGGAACTTGATTTAGTCCTTAACGTAAAATATCCACAGGTAGAATGATTGATTTGCAAAAGAGGATACTCTAGTTGTTATGATTGGTGGTTGTCCTTTGTTCTCAAAGAGACCAAAATGACATCACTATATTAAAATCAAATTACTGTGTGTCCAACTGTGGCTGATACAAGCTCAGAATTCTCTACCACAGGTCAGGCACAAATAATCCATGTGAATATTTGGGGTGGATTCTCTAAATTTGTACATCTTGCCTTTCTTTTGTTCTACTTAAATTCTGCATTGCTCATAGAGCATAGTGCCTTCTTTGATGTGGGCACATTATGCTGTACAGTCTTGTGTCATTGTCTCCCATGTCACACAATCAATTCCAAAGTTCTTGAGAGATCTTGAGAACATGCTCGCATCATTTTTTCTAACCACCATGTGAGTGCTTGCCCTGTGTGAGTTGCCCATAAAATAGTTTGGCAAACATAGGTTTGGCATTTGAATCGCCCATTGTGGCCATGCACTCTCTGTAGCAGAGTTTGAATTTTGGGCAGTTTAATTACAGAAAGGACCTCAGTGTCTGCTATCTTATCCTACTAGGTGATCTTCAGAACCTTCCTAAGACAATTCAAATGGAAGAGATTCAGTTTCCTGGCATGTTGTTGGTATACTGTTCAGGTTTCACAGTCATATGACAATGAGGTCAGCACAACAGCTCTGTAGATGTTCAGTTTGGTAGTCAAAGAGGCCAGAGGATACTCTAGTCATTATGAAACAGTATGAGCAAAGACATGGGACAGCAAAACACTTTAATCCATGAGGTATGACAAGCAATGAAGTTTGGTTGAAATGGTTGCTTGTGGAGGAGAACAGCGTGAGGAAAGAAAAGCATGGCTCACTGGAGAGAATGTCATCGTTTGAGTTAGCGGTCTTCAGTTTGAATCTCAGCTGTATCATTTGCTGTCCATGTGACCTCTCTTAAAGCATTCTTGGTCTTAGTTTTCTCATCTATAAAATAAGGGAGGGGATTGGACAGGATGATCTCTAATGGCTTTCCTATTCTAAATCCATGATCCTATTAGATAAGATACAAGCTTGCGAGAGGCCTTCTTCCCCAGCCCAAGGACTGTAGACTTCATTCAGTCAGCATGGTGGTGTCATTGAAGGGTTTGGGGAGAAGAATTTCATGATCAAAGAAAGTTTAACTTAACAGTTTTGTGAATGAGATATTGGGAAGAAGAAAGAAAGAAGGCAGGATAAACAAGAGGCTACTGAAATTGTTAAGGAGGGTAGCAATGCAAACTAAAACAGCAGTAGAAATGGAGAGGAAAGGTTAGAGGTGAGACATAATAAAGTGGTAAAATTCATAGAACTTTGTTAAGTGATAGGTTGTGGCAAGCAAATAAAAGAAGAAAGAGTGAAAGAAATCACCCAGGTTTTAAAATTGGGCCACTAGGTGTTTATAATTTATTGAAATAGGAATGTTAGAAGGATAAATACATTTTTGGAGGGGGGTGGGGAATTAGTTCTATTTTAGGACGTTGAATCACTTCCAGATATAAGGATCTTTATTTAGAAGGAGAACACCATTAAATTTAATCTTCATCTTCAGCAGAGATATGTACCACTATATTCCATGTACTGAACAATTGCGAAGTTATTAAAGTAGAAGAAATAGAACAGTCATTTGTCAAGCTTTGGGGGTGTGCAAATATCAGAACGCCAGCTGATTTCATTGAGGTCTACTAATTTATAGTACATACAATTACATGAGCTTGGTCGTCAACCAATCCCCAGCTAAAACACTGTTCAATCTCTTTTATATTTGATAAACATTATGATAAGGTAACTCCATAAGAAATTAGCCTTGAAAAGGGGCATTATAATGGGACAGTTAGAATTCAATGAAAAATAAAAGTTTGTGGTTTGCCTTTTTTTTTCAAGGCTAAACCACATGTTGCAGGGTCGACAAGATTCAGAAGCCTTGTCTTCCCTTGTTTCATTGTGGTCTATTATATTCCTCTCGTGTTCACACACTTCTAGCAGCCTTCCATCATTATGTCAAGGTAGTATTTCATAATATTTTTCACATTTTCTGGTTCATATATCAAACCCTTGAATTTTATCCATAAGGCAGAGCTGTCATTCTGCAAAAATTTTAGCAATGTTCTCATTTTTATCTGACATTCAGAAATACCTAAAGTAATAAAAAATCATTTTTACCTCCTATTTGCTTTGGTTTTCATTCTGTCCCTGTCAGTCTATATACAGACTAGCAAGGGAAGATTTATATAGCCCCATGTTGAGTGTGCTAAAAATCACACAAAAAAATCCTCTGCTGGCCTGTTCGGAGTGCATTAGTTCCTCTTTAAAAATAAAAATCTTTATTTTTAAAACAAAATTTCTGCTTTATAATGACTAGAACTTTACTTTCTGGTTTGAATTTCTCCTCTCTATTACCCACAGTCAGTCACTTTGTTTTACACATTATGATTTTGCATTTACAATGTAAGAAAAATCTTAATTTCTTTCCCTGAGATGCCATTCAGCCCAATTTGACTGCAGGCAAAGCTATATTTCAATCCATTAAGGTTCTTATCTTGTGAAGATCAACAACAGATTTAACAAGATTTGTGGAATTTGGTGATTTTTAAAATAAGATTCTCAGGTCTGAAATGACTCACTGCTGGATTCTAAAGTAATCTAAAAGAACACCAATTTTATTTGAAACAACTTTTCATGTAGTAGAAGAGCAAAAATGCAGTTTGGATTAATCATCAGGCAATTTTAATTGAAAAGTTAACTGAGGTTCCAACTTATGACAAATACAAAGGGTATTGGGGAAACAGCTTTAGGAGTAGAGTTTGGAAAAGGAGGGGAAGTTATGCCCATGGATTCGGTTTAATGGATTGATTGGCTTGGGAAGGATACCAGGAATACATACACAAGAAGAGACTCCCTTATGTCAGGTTTAATGGAAAGATCATGATCTATAAATAACTTAAAGGGAACCACAATAAGGTATATTAAGTAATGACTATGTGCCAGGCACTGTGCTAATCACTGGGTATACAAAGAAGAGCAAAAATATTATCCCTGATGTCGAGACATTCACATTTGAATGGGAAAGACAACATGCCAATATAACTATGTGCATTTATATGGTGTCAATGAAAAGTAATCTAGGAGGGAAGACACTTTAAGTAGTGGGAAGGATGGGGTTCAAAAGGCCTCCTGTAAAAGGTGAAATCTGAACTGAGCTTGGAAGGAAGCCAGGGTGCTGTGCTGAGGCCAAGCATTCTAGTAATGGAAGATAGCCACTGAAAAGGTACAGAGTTGGGAATTAGAATATTATGTGTGAGGGACAGCAAGAAGGCCAGTGTCTGGAGACATCAAGAAGGTCAGTGTTGCCAGACAGTTTGTCTACATCTAGCTGACATTTATTTATCAAGAACTTGACTCTATTAATCCTAAGAATGAATTAAAATCTTAAACTTTTGATTTCTCTGTGCTGATAAACTCCCATTTATTAAAACTAGGCCTGTTTTAGAGGTGTAATCTCAATGTGATTTCATTGTATTTATCACTACCTAATGGAGTGATTATTGACTCTTTCCCTGTGCCTTAGGCTGAAGTAGGAATTCTCCTTCCATTCAATCCAAGCTTTCCCCAAACTCTCAATCAATGTCAGATTATTAAATTATAGAAGCATTAGTATCCACCAACTTTCCTTCAAATATAGACAATATACATACACATATTTATGTATATTTATTAATCGTCTATCTACCATGTATCTATTAATAATTATTTATTAAATACCTACTATATACCAGGCATTCTACTAGGCTCTAGGTATACAAGTAAAACCAATGGAATAATGCCTGCTTATAAGGAGCTTACAGTGTGTGTATGTGTGTGTGTGTGTGTGTGTGTGTGTGTGTGCGTGTGCATGTGTGTGTGTGTGTGTGTGTATAGCCCATGAAAGTTCTGGGATATCTTATCCCAAGCCCAACAAGTTATGTGTCCGCAAAGCTTAGCTAGCTACACATCCCCCTCAAGACTTTAGGTGTACCCCTGAGGATGTCAAGGGTGATTGCCTAAAGAAATAGACTTGAATGTCCACTGATGTGCTCTCTCCTAAGATTATCAGTTGAGAATTATTTTGTTAGTCAGCCTGAAGTAGTAATATGATATAAGTTAGTACAAAATACCCACCCAAAGTCTGTGACACACTCTCCCACCAAACATACACAACATAAAAGTTGACTCAAGTATAGAAAACTCATATGTCAAATGTGTAATTAACGGCTACTGAGGTGGATAAAAGTTCTTTCCCCCCAATTATGGGGTTCCCAAGCACTTCCCCTTGGAAATGTAACATTTTTTTGCTGGACTTTTTATAGGACCTTAAGTCCAGTATGCTCTTGGTCACCCATGCAGACACATATGAACAGAAGCTGTTTGTCCATAATCATATTGTGGACTTCAACAACATGAACTTGGTGACTATGTCACTGGTGTGATTCAGACCCAAGTATTTCTGACCATTAAATCTTAAACTTTATCCATTACATCACAATATAATTATAGTTTCAGAGATTTAGAAATGGGAAGTCACATTGGAGATCATCAACTAGAGTACTTTCATTTTACAGATGATGAAACTGAAGCCAGATAGATAAGGTGATACCCATAGTCATAGTAATAGTAGGAAGAGCAACTAGGATTCAAACTAAGAATCTCTTTCTCCAAATCCAGCACTCTTCCCACACCTTACAGTAAAATAGAAATATGAATTGCATTAATTAAAAGGTATATCTGGTAATAATTAGGAATATATGTATAATCTTATTTTGACCAAGTGATACATTACAATAATATAAATTGGAATATTATTTTAGTTATAGCCAGTTTGTTATTGTTGTTTGTTGTTCAGTTGTTTCCAATTCTTCATGACCCCCTTTGAGGTTTTCTTGGCAAAGATACTGGAGTGGTTTTCCATTTCCTTCTCCAGCTCATTTGACAGATGAGGAAACTGAGGCAAACAGGGTTAGATGACTTGGCCCAGGGTCACACAGCTAGTGACTGCCTGAGGCTAGATTTGAACTCAGGAAGGTGAGTCTTCCAGACTCCACACCCGGCAATATCCACTGAGCCACCCAGCTGCCCCATCACCAGTTTAGGTATACCTTTTATTAGTTTCAAGAACTATGCCTGTTACAACTTTCAGTTATCACAACTCTCTCAATACAGATCTATATCATGTCAACTTATTCTTTTTCTTCTTCACAGCAGGACTACAAAGATCCTTTTGTCATCTAAGCACTACATCTTTTTTTTTTTCCCCCTTTGGCTTAACCAAGCTTCCCCAGTCTAATTTATAACTACTGGTTTGCATATTCAGACTTTGCCATTGAAAACAGATCCTGTAATTTAACTACACTAGAACCAATCAACAGTAATTCCTCTCTCACTAAGTCTTAAATTCTAGCCATGTGCTTTGTCTGAGATCTAAATTATAATCTAGATTTTTCTACATCTTATTTGTCAAAGATATGACTTTTTTTTAAATCTAAACATAGATGGCCTCAAACAGATACTGTTCTAGAAAAATATTTTTGGATAAATTTTTAAGAAATTAATAGCCAAGAAATACCATACTAAATTGTCACTAATACTTAAATATCTTTTGTCAATTCATCCTAATTCATACTTTGGAATAAAAAGTAGTAGTCTCATTTTAACTTCTGGGCTGTTTGGCAACAAGGAAGCCTTATTCTTTATTCCTTAGGACTTAGTTACCTTAATTGCTCAAGTGAGAAACTTTTTGTAGCTTCCAAGTTAATCAAAAGTAAGACATTAATTTATCCTTTTAAAACTCCAGGAAAAATAAAAAAAAAATCAAAATAAAATTAATCCCATAAAGATTGTCTGCCTCTATCTTTTTTTTTTAAACTGTAACTTTTTCCTGGGATGGTCCTGAATTGTTATATCTATAGAAATGATAATTTAGTGAGCAAGTAAATATATATGTACATATGTTATATTAAGTATATTAAAATATAACCAATTTAGAGTATATCAGGAAGAACTTTCTACAATTAGAGCTGTTCAAAAATAGAGTGGGGTTTCTTCATCAGGTGATGGACGTCAACTGCTTGGAGGTCTTTAAATTGAGGCCAGATGGCCACTTATTGGGTATGTTACAGTAGGCATTCCTTTCCTGTATGAATTGAACTAGATGAATCTTGAGATCCCTTTCCTTCTCAAGTGTTTCTCCTTCACTTAAAAAAACAAAACATAAAAAATCTTTCCATCTTATAAGTAGATTACAAAAACAGAATATTATAGCATTTCTTCAATTTTCCATTAATTTTTTTTCTTCTTTTTCATGATTTCAGAGTTTATGGAAAATTATTTCCTTTTTCTCTAGATCAGCCAGAAAGTTCTCTGAATTACCCTTGGGCTCTGTCCCCAGTGCCAAAAGAAGATAAAGAGAAGTAAATGCCTTAAATGGCATGTCTATACTTAGGATGAACCAAATCTCTCAAGACTACTTTCTTTCCAATAAAAAGGAAATAACTTTCTACATTATTCTTTTTAGCCTCTCCATCAGTTATTTACTTAATGATGAAATTAGAGGCAACTGCATTTACAGATTGCTAGTTTGTAGTGGGAGAAAGGGTAAAGGAAATTTGTGAGCATATCCCAATCGATTGATTTCCTCCAAGCCCAGTTAACATAATTAGGGAAGGTAAGGGACTGGTAACAGAAACAAGGAAGAGTTAAGATCTTAAAATATGAAGGAATGTTTCACACTTTGTTACTCTTCTAGGAGGGAAGAAGTTCCTCAAATTAAATTTTATGGAATTAAAGTACAATTGGTGGGCTGAAAATGAGCCATAACCCCTGGGGGTCTTTTATAACCAAAAAAAATTTTTTTTGCTTTCAAGTTCTGGAAGTAATCAAGGCAGGAGAGCTCTGAGGATCTTGGCCCCTGGAAGCAGAGATGTAAGTCATCTATGGAAGAAGAATCTAGGCTTTGAGCATAACTCATTCTACATTCAACAGACTGCCCCTGTTTACATGCTCGCTGCGTGGTGCCATGCCTCCTAATGGGCAAGCATACCAATTAAGAGGTGGGAGAAAAAAAAAAAACAACTCTCCCCTTTCTCTGCCCCACAGACTTCTCCGAAGGGGAAAGGGATGATCCTTTTTCAAGTGCCAGGTTCTTCTTCTATAGTAGACTAAGAAGTCCTCAATTGATCATGGGTTTCAATTCTACCATTAACTACTACAAGTTAACAACAGACTCCTGTCTAAATTGCTACCCTAATTCTTTGTAACCCAAATAATTAATAGAGTATCATAGTAAGGGAGTTTTTTTTTTAATTCAGAAACTTTATTCTGAAAGATTTTTGTCCATTATATAAAATAGAACATTTTAAATGATAATATGTGTATATTTCTAAAAAAAGTTTGATTTTTTTTCATGACAAAGTATAATTCAAAATCATAATAGCTCCAACTTATCTCTTATCTTTCCAGATTGATTTTACATTAATCTTCTTTATGCACTCTACATTCCCACCAAACTGAATCATCTGTGGTTACCTGCAAACAACATTCCATTTCTTATGTTTTATATGAACTCATTGTAAGTGTCCCACAGGGTTTTCTGTCCTGAGTTCTTTATACTGCTTCACTTGGAGAGTCATTGGCTCCAATGGATTTAACTACCATCTCTATGCTAATGATTCTCAAATCTACTTAGCTGGCACTAACCTCACTGCTAACCTCCAATCTCACTTCTCCAACTGCCTGACAGACATCTCTAACTAAATGCCTAGCAGACATCTTAAACTCAATATGTCCCAAATTGAACATATTGTCTTTTCCCCTAAGCCCTCCTCTTAACTTTTCTTTTACTGTGGCACCACCATCCTTCCTAGATTATTGCAATAGTCTATTGGGGGATCTGCCTGTATTAGCTCTCTAACCCATTTTCCATTCCAACTGCCAGAGTGATTTTCCTAAACCATAGGTCTGTCCACTCCCACTAGCACTCAATAAAATCCAGTGACTCCTTGTTGCCTCCAGGATCAAATATAAAATCTTCTATTTGGTATTCAAAGTCTTTTATAAACATCATCCCTCACACCCCTTCTTTTTCCACTTGTCTTACATCTTATTTCCAGTCATATACATACTCTTCCACCCAGTGACACTTGATCTCTTGACTGTTCCGTGAAAAAAGGACTCAATCTTTTGGCTCTGGGCCCTTTGTCTGTCTCCCATGCCTGGAATGCTGTCCTTCCTCATCACCTCTTTCTGGCTTACCTGACTTCAAATCTCTACTAAAAGCCCATCTTCTAGAAAATGTCTTTCCCAACCCTTTAATTCTAGTGGCTTTCCTGTTTTAATTGTTTCCTATTTATTCTGTGTATAATTTGTTTGTACAGATTTGTTTGCTTGTTTTCCCTCCCAATGGATTGTGAACTCTTGAAGAGCAAAGATTGTCTTTTGTCTTTTTTTGCATCCCCCAAAAGCTTAGCACAGTGCCTCAAACATAATAGCCACTTAAATGTTTATTGACTGACTGTCATTTCCCCCATTAGAATGTAAGCACATTTTAAGGAGGAATTGTTTGATTCTTCATGCTTGAATACCCAATGCTTAGCACAATGCTTAGCACAATGCCTAGCACAATGTAATCATTTCATTGTAAATGTTTAATTGATTGATTAATTTATATTTGTTCTGTCTATATTTTCCTTATGTTTTTTGTTGTCTTCTCTGTTAGAATGCCAGCCTCTAGAGAGTAGGAATTGTTTTATTATTTGTATTTATTTCTACCACCTAGAACAGTGCTTACACATAGTAGGCAGGCACTTGATAATTTTTCTTTTTTGATTCATTGATTAACTTAGGACAACTCTGCTCTAGGTCTGACTTGAAATGGAGTCACCAGGAGGAAGTGTGTGTATGTGGGTAGGTCAGGTGATCATTTGAATATGGGGGTCCTTGGGAGCTCTGGAATAAAAACTAATCTATCTATAGTCCAGAGAACCTTAAAAGTTCAGGATTTTGTGCTCCCTCCATTGAAAGCCTGCTGATCTATTTGGTGAAGGTATATTTGGTTCTACTATAAATTTATTTCAAGGAATAAACTTCCTATTCTGAGTTTGGTCTTCTAAGCAGTCCCCATACTGTCTATTAGTGGAATCATGCTATCCAGTCACTAAGCTGGCCTGGAAATGTATCCTTGGGACTGGACAAGAGTCTAGAAAACATTCAACTTGAGCAAGTAAAACTTGCTCAAGACCCTTTGCTTTTCCCTGGGTAATCAGGGAAGAGATATCAGTCTCCTATTGGAGGACAAGAAATGGACTTGGATTTCTCAACCTGCCTAACCAGGCAAATATAGCTATCATAAGTAGTAGCAGCTATTTAAGGTCAAGAAATCTACCAAGAATCTTGGCAAGTTGTTGTTGTTTTTTTTTTTTGAGGGGGACTAGGTTTTCTCAAAGAAATATAAAATATATTGTATCTATGAATGGTTATAAGAATTACACTTAAGAACTACATAATTAAGAATGACTGGTAGGCTCAGACAAACAATACCCTGATATGTCATTTGTTTCAACCCTTTCTTCCTGGCCGGGAATGAATATAAACTATGTCCCTACAGTATATAGGGCAGCTAGATAGAGTATGTGTCCTGGAGTCCAGAAGACCTGATTTCCAATCTGACTTCAGGCACTTAATAGCTATTTAACCCGGGGCAAGTCCCTTAACCCAGTTTGCTTCAGTTTCCTCATCTTTAAAATGAGCTGGAGAAGGAAATAGGCAAACCACTATAATATCTTTGCCAAGAAAACTCCAAATAGGATTGTGAAGAGTCAGACACAACTGAAACATCTGAACAACAATAATAGTATGTAGTGTCTTTTTAAAGATTTCCAGGGAAAGAAATACCTCAACAAGTTCAGAGATGCATAATCCAATATAGAGTTTTGAATATTTTGGCAATTAAATTAAGCTTATAATTACAAATATTCATTATATTTCTCATATTGCATCAACATATTTTCTCTGTACTAAAAACATAAAAATAATAGAAAAATATCTACCATTGCTAACTCTCAGATAATTCTACTGCTCCATTCCAGGATCAGACACATAAACAATGACAGGAATAAATGTTGTATTTGTATCTGTCTATGAAATTTATTAGACCTTTTCCCTCCAATTATTAAATATCCCCCAGTTTTTCATCACAGCAGCCTTCAATTCAAACTAATGTTTTACCTATACTCTTTCTTTCTATTGTCAATCTTTTAAAATACTTTGTATCCCAAAAGTATTTATCCTTTCCGTTCTGAATTTTAAAGACAAATCTGCCATATGCTGGTTTTCTCAACAGTTTAGGTTTGCATTTGTGGTCAGAATTCTCTGTTAAAGATTGGAATTGCAAATTGGATACCCTGCTTTGTATTAGAACAAGAACTGCCAGTGTCTGAAAAGTTAATTAGACTAAACAGACAATTAATTACATCTTATTAAAGTGTAAAAGACCTGTGACAAATTGCACTAATTGCATGCTCTTATATATCTGAAGAGGTCAGGTTACTTAAAAAGTGTGTTGTTAATGGAAGACAAATGTAGTTTTATGTGCTTGATCGGAATATTATAAACTTCATTATTTATGACTCCATTGGAACACTTAATAATTTCAAACTTTAAATTAAACTGCTCATTAAACAGGAGAGCCAGGACCAAGTTCTTAAAATAGGTCATAAAAGCTTGCTGCCAATGTAGAATTAATTTGAAGGTCTAGTATTTCCTGGGAATGTCATGATACCCTTATTTTTAAGAGCCTGAACTCTGGAGATGTTAAACTTCTCTTACTGTGCTCCTAGTAACAGAATCCCTTCATTAATGGCATTCATCCTGAAGAAATACATCTTTTATTCCAAAGCTTTCACAAAACTTTAGGCCTGTGTTTTGAGTTAAACGTTCTGATTTGTTGGTGTTTCATTTCTGTACAGAAGAAAAAACTAGCAATTTTTACACCTAGGATATGTACCAAAAACTGAAATCAGGTCTTGTGACACAAAGGTATACCTTCAATTTGAGGGTGGCGAATGCCAGGATGCTTGAAAGAGGAAGACGCTGCTTCACAGTGGTGGAGGAAAAAGCTGGGATGAAGAGGAGGCTCATTTTAGCTTGATATCTGGTAACTGTCTATTTTAATGTATTATTCTTTCTAAGATGTGCTAAACTCTGTTGTTTGTTTTTTCCATACTGTTACAGGACTGAAAATTCAATGAGTTCCCTCTAAATTCAGTATCTGGGCCAAAGCCCCAGTGCTCTGTCCTAGTTATACCTTACTCCACAAACGGGAGCAAAAACAAGGCAAGGTAAGGGAAGGTGGAGATTAAAGACACTGACAGGTAGGATTGAGTGGGGAATAAAGAGACCTTAAAAAAAAAGTAAATTAGGGAGTAGACACAACCCATTTAACATGAGAAATGAATCAAAGTGGATTTCACAGTGGAGTAACTAATTACCCCATGAGGCTTTATGTTTCTCCCACTGAAAAGGTCTATAAAAATGGGAACACTGACAATTCTAGAGGGGAATGATAATAATACTTAGCCTAACAATATGCTTGCCCATTCAGACATTTCACACAGATTTACAAATAATGTAAATTCTTTATTTTACTTAATACAACTATGACCCATCTGAGTTTTTTGAAGTTCAAGAGGTCAGAGAGAACTTGACTCTTAACAAACTTTTTATTTGTGGTTGGTGAATTCTCTTGGTTAGTGTAGAGTACTAATGAGGTCAAGTCACAGGCTGGATTACCTACCTGGATCTTTTAGCTTTATACTAGTTCATAGCCACAAGCTGTACACTTGACCCCAGCCAAATGTCTTGTAAAGGCAGGTCATTGCTCACAAGAGGGTCAGGGTGATGGAATACATATAGATCAGGGCAAATCCATCATCACTACTAGAAAAACAACTCTAAGGGAATGTCCTACTGAAGTTGGGTCAGTGTGTGTGTGTGTGTGTATGTTCACACATGTATGCCTTCATACACAAAGGTCAGATCATTAACATCATTTCAATTCTGAGAAGTATTTGGTCTATCACTTTGAATAACTTTGGGTTCTTTTTATCTGAGTGATAGACCAACCAAGCCATTGTAAGTACCACAGGTGCCATGAGCTCTTCTATTACCATATTCCTACATTTTTGTTCAGTGACACACCCCATCTGTTAATGGGCACCAGAACTTACGAGAATAACTTTGAGGAATTTATAAGGTTCTATTTTTCTCAGGGAGTAAGAGCTTTTAACAAAGAACCAAATGATTAAAGCAACAGGATCAAATGAGATAAAGTAAAGAAAATATTTTGCAAATATTAAATTATATTGTATAAATGTCATTTATTATGACATATTTAAATCACACGAGGGAAGGCTGAAAATTTAAGATGAAACACCCGTAATCAGTGGTATGTGAACAAGGAGGGAAGAGGGATTTAGGGGAAAGAGTGCAATTGGATCTCAGTGGTTGTTGCTCAACCTCAGGGGTGAAATCCTTTGGGTTATGCCAAGAACAGTAAGGGAGAGGTTCATTGAGGGTCACTTGGAGAGTGTGCCCTTGGAGCTGACAAATCTAGTTCTGAGAAACTCTCCATCAGTCCTCAGCCACAATGGGTGGAATATCTGGAGTCCTGCCACATTAATAAAACGGCAAGTCCTCCTTTTGCAGCAGTCATGGCTTTCTGAAGAGACGCAGAACCAATCTTAGTTCTCCCTTCACCTCACCCTTCACGAGCCAGGGACCGATATGTGTTATATGCCAATCTCAGACTTCATAAGTGGGGAATAATTTCCTGTGAAAGCTATTCAGATCTTTTGCTTTTACATTACCTATATTTCCAATGTGCTCCTTCAAAAAAAGTAACGTATACCTTAATACAATGAATAAAAAAGTACAATAAATAGCGCGCTGCAAAACTAAGGAACGTATCTACCAAGTCTAGGATTCTCACTCTATGCGGTGTAACTGTCGTAACCCCATCTTTCTCCCCTTCTCAAAGAAGAAAGGGGCGCGCATTTTCACATCTCTTCTCTGGAATCAAGCTTGTTTATTACAGTTTCCTGGCTCTCATTGTCACTTGCTTGGTTGCTATTGTTCTTTCCATTTATATTATGGTAGTCATTGCATACATCATTTTTGTCTCTCTTCTTCCCTTTGGATCATATTCCTCTGATTCATTGTATTTAGCCTTTCTTACAGCCCAATAATAATCTTTTACAATCATGAAACAGAACTTGCTTAGACATTTCTCAAGCCATGAACATCTATTTTGTTTCCATGTCTTTGCTACCACAAAAATTGTTTCTTCGAGTATTTTGGTGTACACGGGCCCTTTATTTTTATTACTAAGTGGCTTGGGATATATATTTAGAATTGGAATCTCTTGGCCAAAGGGTATAGGCATTTTAGGCATTCTTTTTATAATTCTAAATTGCTTTCCAAAACGCTTGGACCAATTCACATCTTTACCAATAGGAGGGAAGGGAACAGAAATATTTATTGACTATGTTCTAGGCATTGTGCTAAGCATTTTATAAATATCTCATTTATCCTCATAACAACCCTAGGAGGTTGATGCTGTCATTATTCCCATTTTTAGTTAAGAAAACTGAAGTAAACAGGGGATAAGCGCCATACACCTAATAAATGGGTGGCAGACTTAAACTCAGTTCTTCCTGACTTCAGGCCCAGTGCATACACAGTATTACAGCCATACCAGCAACATTATCTCCTGCTGCACCTTGCCTGCTTTCTCATGACCAAGACTTCCTGGAATAATTTCCATTAAGGAAGAGAGAAGAAGGGAAATAAAAGCAGTCCCCATCTCCTTGCTAACTCCATCATTAGCAATATGTCCCCCACTGTCCTCTCCTCAAAAAGTAAACAAATAAATGAATGTAAGATCTTTGTAAAAGTAGTTTCTCCAAGGGAAAAACTTAAAGCCTAATCCGTGCCTTAGAATACTATGCACATAGTATATGTCCCATAAATACTCCTCAATTGAGAGAGGTTTTAAAAACATTTCATAGGAATTCATGCCCACATAGATCAAGAAGACCCTCAAATTTGTCAGGTGGATCACTAAAGAATTTTTATCAAAAGACAAGGGCACTTGCTGTATGGGATTAAAAGGCATGGGTGGGTTGCAATCAAGGGTATACTGGTAAATGTTTATCAACTAAGCTCTCTGGTGGGCAAAAATGTACACACACATTTTAAAGTTTTATCTATGTTATTAACACTTTCTTAAACCTAGATAATAAAAAAATTAAGTCCTGATTAGTAGCAAGTTTTTATTTCTTATGCATCAACATTCATACAATTGACTCTCACAGGTAGGTTAGAGACAGCTTCAGCACTCTGCTGGTTGTGATCTATGCCATTGGTAAGAATACCCACATATGTGAGATCACAAATCTATTGAACATCTATAGGAATGGAATATAAAATTAAGTGTTCTCAGTTTAAGGGATAAGAATTGTAATCACACTAATCTCCAGAATTCTGAATTATGCTTTTGTTTCCATTGATCAAACCTTGTTGCTCACAAGCAAAGAACTATGGAGTAATCTTGAGTTGTCAGTACGTTAGAAAAAATAGAGTGGATATTTAAACAGGAATGGAGGGAGAGATGATCAGCCAGACACAGTAGCTGACTAATATTTGTCAAAATGTTATATATGGCATGGCATAGTAGATAGAAGGACAATTTTAGAATTAGGAAAGATGAAGGTTAAATGCTGCTTCTGGGGACTCAGTGCATAGAGCACCAGACCTGGACTCAGGAGGACCTGAGTTCTAAGCTGACCTCAGATACTTACTAGTTGTGTGATCCTGGGCAAACCACTTAACCCTGATTGTCTCCCCCCTCCCCCAAAAAAAGCTTTGTCTGAAATGCGTTAGCTGTATAATCCTGGTCAAGTCACTCGCTTAACCTTTCAGGACCCCTGGCAACTTTCTAATACTCTAAATTACAGAAGAGTTGTTGATCTGGCTGATGGAAAACTTCTCAATGAGAGTATAATCCTTAAAACATACATTCTATACTTTACCTGGTATCTTCTCACGTGGATGGAGTCTTACACATGCATAGATGAGTGAGGTGTCCATATCAGGAAAAATCAATGCAACTGAGCAATGAATTTTCAATTCTGGAAACAAAACCAAACAAGCCCCCCAGACACTCTTCTCCCCACAAAACAGTAATAAAAATGTAAGTGAATTATTGTCTTAGGTGAAAGAAGAGTTTTTTTCAACCCTACTAGATGTTTAAATTTATGCCTTGACAGAAATTGTCAGATGGCATTAAAGTGATTGGAATCAGCTTTAACCAACCTTTCTGAAAACCTTCCAGCCAGCAAGTAGCCTGGGGATAGCTCATCTTACAACTGCACCAATGCCAACTGGCATCTAGGCAAGATGTTCAGTATTGCACTCAGTGCATCTTTTACCTCAGATCTTGGAAAATTTATGGGAGCCAAGGAAACTCTGAACTATATAGTAGAATCATTTCCCCTAAGGTAGTCTATAGTTATTACACTGGGGCCTTGTAGTCAGTCTGCACCAGAGAAGAGGAGGATATTGTTAAAGAGTTCCCTGACCAGGTAAAAGTCTTTGGGGTACCTGTGAGTCATGCAACACCCCATTGCTGTCATGGAAACCACAGACCATAGTGCCCTAGAAAGACATGTAAATTATGTTTTCTGAGAAGAAACTGATGAAGTCAGGAGAATATTTGATAACCAGATTCATGTTATAATGAATTGAATATATTTGCTCTCCAGAACCTTGTGCAACTCATTGTAATGGTGAGAAATGGGTAATGGAGAGCATCAGAGAGAATTCCATTCTTCTAAAGTTCCTAAAATGCTTTTAAAGTCCTAGGTCAGGGGTGGGGAACCTGTGGCCTGGAGCCCACATGTGGTGCTCTAGGTCCTCAAATGTGGTTCTTTTACTGAATTCAAACTTCCTAAACAAATCACCTTGATAAAAGGATTTGTTCTCTAAAACTTGGACTTGGTCAAAAGGCCTTGTCCAAGGACCTAGAAGGCCACATATGGCCTTGAGGCCATAGGTTCTCCACCCCATCTTAAGTCCATCAGAAACCCCTCCCCCTTCTGTAGACAGCAGAAGCAATTAGAACGGATATCTGCTCATCTCATGTGTATTGGGATGAAAGATTTGAGGTTTCTAAAAGAATAAAATGAAAAAAAGTTAAAAGCAATTTTTATCCCTCTTTTACTATATTAAGCCAAAAGAAAGCCTTGCCCTGTTTTCTTTAGAATGGTCCCTCTCACTGCTAGGTAGAAGGGAAAGCATATATCCCCTAAGGTTAAGTTGAATTTCTTGCTGAACCTTAATTAGGCCATTGTATATCTTTTTTTTTTTTTTTTGGAGTGAGTGGGACAGTTTAGGAAGAAAGAAGGATTTTGTCTAGTATAGCTTCTGTCTCAACAACTACCTCCATTTCAGAATCTGCTCTAACATGTAAATACACAGTGA
This sequence comes from Vombatus ursinus, assembly GCF_900497805.2. Lineage (NCBI taxonomy): Eukaryota > Metazoa > Chordata > Mammalia > Diprotodontia > Vombatidae > Vombatus > Vombatus ursinus. The sequence goes on from NW_020951957.1 coordinate 1,911,594, forward strand.
CATGATTTCAACACATCTCACAAGCTATCTATAACTAGTACTCTTAGAGAGCTCCTTGAGTCCCAGAGACATTAAGGGACTTGCCCACAGTCATATAGTATCACATGTAGAATTCAAACCTGGGTCTTCCTATCCCCAAGTCCAGCCCCTATCAACTATATCACACTGCCAACTGAACAATTCATCAAGGACCATCCAGTGTATGTTCTTTTGTTCAAATCTGTTCCCATCCCATCATCCTCATGGGATCCCACATACAATCAAAAATTTAGAGTTGGATGGAAGCTCAGAGGTAATTGAGTTCAACTCCTTCATTATATAGATGATCAAACTAAGGCCAAGTGAGGTCAAGTGATTTGCCTAGGGTCACATAGCTAGTAAGTGTTTGAGGGAGGATTTAAATTGAGGTTTTCTTGACTGTCAGCCCAACCCCCTGTCCACTGGAGCAGCTACCTGTGTTTATTCAACTTTTTTTTTTAAAGTTGCTTATCAAGACTCTTTTGTGAATCTAGAAATTCCATATATTTCATTGTCCATAATTTTCCAATCTGAGGAAAAATAATATTCTCTCCATAAATCTAATAATTTTATGCTCTAAATAGTCAATCCTTCACATTGCTACTATGTTTTGGCTCTTCCCTCATTATGAAACTATCATTTGAGACTTGGTACAAACAAAACTGTAATGCAAGTGTAAAGGTTCAGGAAATAAATGTGACATAATGATCATCTGGATAATTATTTTTATTTCCTTTCTTGGAGTCTTAATTAAATAAAAATATGAAGAAAAATTATTTAGAAGCCTTTGGGATGGGTCTATGAAAACATCATCATTGAACTGTAAAGTGTTCATGAAAATAATAAGACAGATTGCTGTTTATAAAATCAACCATGTAATAGCAAAGTAAATCTAACAACCTTGGTAGCTAGAAATTAGACATGCTAATCATTTTAATCACAATTGCAATGCTGCACAAGTGAAAAATTCCTCAGTCCACAACTTCTTTCTTGCTAAAAAGCAAGATTAATTTGAAAAATAAAAAGTTAGTAAACAAGATCGTAAAATTTTTTTCATAAGCATTCTGAGGTTGATTTATAATCTATTCCAATTTTCTGACTCAATAGTTTCCTTGGTATAAACCTTACCCTCCATGAGAATCTATAGGAAAAAAAAATCACCTTCCTCTATGGCATGAGGCCAGGACGGCTTTCCAGGGGACAGTTACATTCCTCTTTCCCAGAAGCAACATGAAGGCTATAGGTGACCCTCAGACATTCTCTCGTTGGTTAGCTCATGGCCAGTTTCCCTGCTGTTATCAATTTCGTGTGCACTTCTGAAAGACTTTCCTGGGTAGCTATGTGTGATTACATAACTGCAACAATAACAGTCTTGCCTGAAGGGAAAAACCTGGTGGAAGAGCAAAGATGTAGAGAGTAAGGATGATGTCTGTGGCCCAATGGATTTTCTGTTCTTTAGCAGGCTGACGACAATCAGAAATATGTTCTAAATTTCAAACCACTTATTTGAACTGTAACAAAATAATAACAACAGTAGATGTTTATATGTGGTTTTAAATGTTGCAGAGTACTTCACCCATTTCATAAAAAAACGTGTGAGGTAGATACTACTACTATCCACACTGTAGAGACCAGGCAACTGAAGGTCCAAGAAATTAATCATCCTACCTATGTTTATACAGCTAGCATGTGTCCAAGGTGGGATTTGGATCTAAGTCATCCTTACTGCAAGCCCAACATTCTACCCACTGCACTTTATCACCCGAATATTCAAGCAATTAAAAATATAACAATTAGAATAGGCACATTTTTGGATCTAGTTGCAATGGATGATAGAAATAATAAGAGATTAAACATATGCTATTAGTCTGTATTATTACTCCATATCTGTGAGTGTCTAGGCAAGTATTTTGTGTAGATGTGCTCTTGACCACTTGAGGGTAGAATTAAAAAGAATTGAAGAAAGATGTTCAAAAAGTACAATGTTGGTGCTTTAAAGAAATATTTCAGGCAACTAGGATATGATTTTCTATATAAGAATTAAGTGGACAAATGAGAAAAGTACTAGTCATTTTATGTTGGTCTATCCTTAAAGCCATACATGTTCATTATGAAATACAAAAGACAGTTTTAAATTGCTTTTACTCTTAGTCAGTTTCATGCATACCTCCTTTACTTTTTTATATTCCATTGCCAAGTGAACCAATTTTTTTTTCAGTTAAAAATGAATAAAGTCATTGCCAGATGATGAAAAGTTATTGTCAAAGGTAATTCTGTTCCTTTAAATGCCATCATTCACTTTTAATGGTGTGTCATGTCTCCATAGACTTTAGAGATTATGTAGACCAATGTCCTCATTTTACAGGGAGGTACACTGAGAACCAAGATCACATGAGTAGTGAATAGTAGGGCAAATATCCTGTAACTCTTAGGCCAACACTCTTTCTACCACCTTCTGGGGCCTTGATGACTAACAGCGCTAATCTGCTCATACAAACTCTGTCACATTTCAAAACATTCAGTCCTGGAAAACAATTTCACTAACTTGATTCATTTTCTCTACAAAAATGAAAATGTCTCAAAGATATCTTTGGAGACACATCTTGAAAATGTTCTTCCCATCTTCAATTGGGCCTGTCAAAATTGAAACTATAGGTATTGCCAGAATGAATTTAATTCAATATATCTTAGAACAGATATCATTTGCCCCAGCGTTTGGGGGCTCTGAATCTCTGAGTGTAATTTGATAGTATATATTTTTTATATTAAAGAGAGCTAAAAATCATCATCTTGATTAGTTCAAAAGGACAAAAGTAATGACCTAATTCTATTTTTAAAAAAATCTCTTGACATATTTCTCTGGAGCCTGATGGTGTCAGAAGATAAATTACATTTTTTGAAATTAGCATTGCAGAGCATAAAGCAAAGGCAATATGAACAATCAAAGAGAAACAGAATGTACTTTCTGCTGTAATGAAAGTAATGATTATAGGGGTAGGTGTTATCTATTTTTCAAGAAATGAAAAATCTGCCTATTGACATTTATCACCTTTTAAGATTGACTAAATCATTGAAAGAGACAATCCTTCAGTTATAATCTACTGTCAGTCTTAGGAAGCTCAGAGTTATACCCCAAATAGGGGAGTGTTGAATAAATTGTTTTTCATCCTAGTCCTTTACTACATTGACAGATATATGTGTGGTATAGGCCAAGGAGCCCTTACTACTTGTGATAATAAGAACAGACCCTTATAAAGCACTTGGAAGTTTGCATATAATTTAGATGTTCTAATTCACAGAGCTTCACAAAAATACTCACAGATAGGGGTATTTTATAGATGAGGAAACTGAGGCACAGAAAGGTGAAGCATTTTTGCCTGGAGTTATAAAGCTAATGAATGTTGAAGGAAGAGTTTGAACCTAGGTTTTCAAGTTTAGCCCTCTAACAACTCAGGCATTAAGAGACACAGTGCTGGACCTGGAGTCGGGGAAACCTGAGTTCAAATCCTACTTCAGACACCCTGGGCAAGTCACCTGATGTATCTCAGCCATTCTTTCCTCATCTTCAAAAGGGGATAATAATAGCATCTATTTCACAAAGTTGTTAAGATTACAACTATTCCTAAGTATAGAAATATAATTATAATCATTTTGTGTAATGTTTTTGTTTAGCTGTGCAATCACCTGGTTGTCTTAAGAGTAACACAAAGGCACTATATGATCACATTCATGATTTTCAGCTCTTTGAACGATACAATTTTCCTTTCTCTACTCTTCTATCACTGGTGAAGAACAAGGAAAAAAGCATCCTCCACTCCCGCTTTCTTGCCCTCTGTATAAGAGTAAAGCTCCCTTTCTGAGATAAATCTAGGTAATAGCTGGGCCAGTTACTTTGATGCTGTCTTTGACTTTGGGGAGAAGTATTTTTAAGTCAACCTCATATGCAAATTTGAGGGTTATGAAGAGAATCTCATAATTTATATGACTTTGCAAGTGAAAACCACTTGAGGTATGTTATCCCATTTTATATTTAACCTAATGAGTTAGGTAATATATGTTTCGCTATTTTCATTTTACAGATGGGGAAACTGAGGTTCTCAGAGGTTAAGTGATTTGTGTAAGGCTACAAAACTAATAAATGCTAGGATAAGGACGTGAACCAAAGTCTTTTGACCCTGGGCCAAACAAGAGCTGTGACATTGTGATGTGTATTATATTGTAGTTCTTTAAATTCTCCAAGTTTCAGCTTTCTAATGCATTTAACAATGAGCATCTTGCTGACCTGCTAAAGGCTATGATCATGAAAACATGTTTAGAGAGCGTTGAATGCAAGCAGCAAAGTCACCTCTATGATGAACTTCTGGTCATACTCTAGGGAATAGGATGGTCTGGTGGTTAGTGTGTGGAGCTGGTATACCCAAGATATATTTAGTCTTAACTTCAGCACTTAACTCATATGCAACACTAAAAAAATAAAAATAAAAAAAAGAAAGAATGATGCCTTTTGTTTTTATGTCAAAAATACTTCTAGATATATTCTCCTAAGCCCAACCTTACTCTTTCCATCAGCCTTCCTTTTTAATATTTTTTTTAAAGAAAAGAAAATGAAAAACAAACAAAACTAACACAGTGACCTTGTTTGGTAGAGTTTTCAACATTCATTGCCCAGAGTCACCCCATTCCCTATAAAGAAAGAAGAAAAGTATATTGTCTTTTCTCTAGAGGCAATATTGGTCATCACAATTACACAGAGTTAGGCAGAAGTGTGCTTTTCAATTATATTATTATAGCCTTGGCATATGTTATTTTCCTGGTTCTTTTGCATATTTCATTGTTTAGTTTTTCATACAAGTATTCCCAATTGCTGTAAATTCTTTGTATTTTTCATGCAGTATGGCACAATAATATTCCCACAAGAAATGTTTAATAAGTCATAGTGACCAAAGGTACCAAATCTTTGTTGCACCCTGAAAAATATAGATTTTTCAGACCTAGTAGGGGGTGTCATGAGGAATATTTAATGAGTAATTAACTATACAATTTTCTAAAAAAGCATCTATAGCAATGAAAAGCTACTTATATGGTTGGAAAGAAAGATTACATGCACAAGAAGTAGGGAAATATTATTCTATGTCACTTTCATTATGAGCTTACATTCACCTTCAGGCATTTCTGATTAGTTATGAACTAATTTTCCATCCTCATTTCAAATACAATGATGTTAATCTCTTTGTAATGAAACCTGGTGAGAGCGCCATTCTTACTTTACATTTTTTCAGTTGTATGTCCTTCATTTTTCATGCCCTAGTATGCTAACACTGAGTGTTTCAATTAGTCAAAATGTAACTTAGTAGACCAGATAAGCCAAGGTAATTTTTTTCTGTGATCCATAAAATCCTATTACAACCCATTTTTAGCAGTTATTTACCCTAGCCAGCAGCAAGAAAAGAAAAGGCAGAGTCTTCCCATAGTTCAGACTTGTGCAAAACAATATCAATATAAAAGCCAAACATGAGCCCCCGTCTGTGACTTACACATGCCCATACCTTCCTAATAAACTGTTACGACATGAAAGTTCTTCTATAAGGACCTATTACTAAGCCTAGGGTATTTGTATGAAGTACTCTTATGTTGTTCTTATTTGGGGGAAAGGACATCTATGCATAGATCATCCTGGGAATTTGCCTAGTGATAACAGTGATGTAGGAAAAACACATTCCCAGCCTACTGTAATGTTACTACTCTTAATCTTGACTCTTCATCAAGCTTAATTCTGGGAAAATCACTGCATTTTATGTGATATCTATGGAGTCTTTTAATAGCTCAATGCCACCTTGTTGCTGGGGGGAAATAGTTCCAAAAATGCCACTTCCAAAATGTTTTTTAAAACAAATGATCTGATAATTTTGTTTATTTTTTATAGTTTGCAAGCCACAATAGGAATGAGTTCTGTTAATATTGATATTTGACTGCATTTCAATTTCAATTTCCTATGTTATACTTTCTCTTATCCTTTTAGAAATGTATAAAAAATTCCATTTAGATTGAAACCAATATGATTGATTCTATGATCTGTCAGAATATAACTTATGAAATCTTGAAAACCATGCATTTGACATGTTAAAGGAGCTAGCTAAATGCTTATGGAATGGTGTCCTACAGAAGAATAATATCTTTCTCTCAACTGGACCTATTGATATCTTTAGGCAACACTGCCTTTGTCTGGGGAGGTAGACCTGAGGGACATAGAGACCATTTAGCAACCTTTCCTTTATCTCAGACGCTCAGGAAAGTAGGCTCTGATTAAATAGCAAGAGAAATATCAGGAGCATTATGGGAAGAAGATTAACAAAGGATTAAGGGTGAATGGGAAGAGAGAAACAGAAGGCACCAATATCTGTGCATGAAATACAATGAAACCTGCAGTTGTATTTCCTAAATGCTAATTTACTTATTGACCACTTCAGAATGCTCTTCATTGTCTAGATTTTCACTTGTAAATGACCTCATATATAACAAGCACTTATATTCTGGTACCAGAGAACAACCCAGGTAATTCAATCGTCACCTAGCCCAGAAGTGTCCTTCCTAAAATCGGGAAGCTCACATTTTCCTAAGAAGCTAGGAGAATTAAGGCAAGTCTTTCTGTCTCAGCTTTAAAAATAGCACAATCCAATCAAATGGATGAAAGGGGAACATAATGTTCAGGAAATAGGAAGAATGTAGAAATATGCCTCATAGAATTACTCCTCATAGAATCACGGGGTCACAGATTTAGAACTGGAAGTGACTTCAATGGTCATCAAGTAAAACCCTCTCATTCTCATGAGGAAACTGAGGCCAGGAGAAATGACTTAGATGAATTAGACTCCAACTACCCAACAAGATCTTTAATATCACTAGAACAGAATGTTGGTGGTTGGTGTATGTTTTATGTTAGTTGGTTGGTTGGCTGGTTTTGTCACATGCTACCAAGGGTGTGCTGAAGACAGCTCAAACTGGTTCAAAAACTAATTGTCAAATTTTCAGTGTGTTGGTTAATCATTCATTAGAAGAAAGACACTATTTTTTCCCTTGCAGAATGGCAAATACAACGAACTACAAAATTACAACTTAGAAATTTGTTGAATTACAGTATTTTTATGAAGAAAGTGAATATCATAGGAAGACTGAGTGTTCCATTTTGCCAGGTGTTATCAAGTGGCAGCAGGACATTCAATAAAAAAAAACAAAACAAAACAAAACAAAAACAAACAACTTTTTTTTTTCAAATGGAGAAATGCAGACGAAATAGTGAGGGGAAACATTTAAAGGATAGATTTGAAAGTCATCCACCATACAGAGGATGATTGAAATAGTGATACAAGATGATTTCTCTAAAGGCCCAAGTGAAAAAGGAAATCGTTAGGAGGCCAAGGGCAGAATCTTATCAGGGGGTGGTAATGAGGAAAAGAACATTATTCATGAAAATCTGGACTGACAAAGACAGAATTGTGGTTAACTATTTTCAAAATTCAGTGGAAGTTGTATAATATTCTGTGGAAGTTTCAACTATGTCTCTTCTTACTTCCATAAAATATAACGCTTTTAAGAGGCAGTCTACTAGTAAGTACACTTTTCAATTTGTTTTGAAATTAGGAAGCAATTCCCCAGGGAGACTTTGGGGGGAAAGAAAATTTAAGATGGATCAAAAAGTAGATGGGAAAGTTAACTTGGTAGGTCATTTCAGTATTATGTGTCTCAGTTTACCTATAAAATAAAAATAATAAAAAAATAAAATCAGTGCCTATCTATTTAATCCTGGTGGCAAATTGAACACTTGGAGGCAGTATGGTGGAGTAGAAAGTACAGAGGCCTAAGGATTCTAAATCACATTCCAGAACACTTGTTAGCCAGACATCCTTAAGTAAGTCTCTGTTGCCTCTGAGGACAGGATATGCTGGCAACATTAGCTCATCCTTTGACAGATGGGAGAAGAGAGAGAGTAGGCCAATTGTTTACCCATATGGATACCAGAATGCTAAAAGGAAAGTTGGTGGAAAGAGAATAATTCTAAGGGAAAGATGAGAGGTTTCTTCCTTAGCCAACCTTGGGTGCAGGAAGCAATCAATAATATGGAGGATGTGGAAGGCCTTATTAAAAGAAGAAAAAAGTTCAAGGCAAACACTCATGGTTGACACCTTTAGAAATTCTGGAATTTGAAATAGCAAAATTTTTTCAGATTTCTCTTGGGTGATGGGATTCTTTAAAACCAATTGCACATGGAAAAAGAATCCCTTTCAGGTCCAGGATTTTTGTTGACTGGGTTAGAAATGGGTGGGGATGAAGAGAGGAATTGAAGCGTTCTCTACTTTTCTTACTTAGCATATTCACTGTAGAATATATCAAGGCCAGTCAGAAAACTAGAAGGGAATACTGTTCTAAGGGGCCTTAAAAAAGTTAATGTCATCTGCACTATCAGAGGATAGCTCACCTGCTTGCTATCGGTGAGCAGGACCAGGTGTCTGAAGTACACTGGAGTTTATTGAGAACTGGATTGTAGAGATTAAGGTAAATCTTTCATTTTCCTGCAAAACTTTATTTTGGAAAACTTTTTGCTGTCAATTAAAGTTCTTTTGTCTTAAAAAAAAGAAAGAAAAAAAGAAAAAAATTATCTTTGATAAAAAGGACTTTTCAGCAGTATGAAATACTGATTTCCACATATGCTATCCACAAGTGACTAGTTCCTTGAAATTGTATTAAGAATTTTAGATATACCAGAAATACTTCTCAGATGCCACAACTTCAGATAATAGCAACTTGGAACTTAAAACAATAACAAAACAAAACAAAACAAAAACAAATTTAGAAAAAAAATCAGAGGCAAAAATATTATAAAATGGATTCCAACCATATGAAATTTCTGGCTTTGAGAGTCAATATAGGCTAAATAATGACTTTATAGATAATAAATCTATTATAGCTTATTTAGGAAAAACCATGATGAGACTACAACCCTAACATTGTGAGGTTAGAACAGAGTTACATATTCAATTCAATTCAATAAACATGTGTTAAGCACCTATTATAAAGGAGGCACTGGGCTATGTACTTGGTATACAAAGATAAAAAGGAACTATTCTCTACCATAAAAGGACTTATATTCTAAATGCATTTGAGGAGATACCTGCAGTACACTGTGAGTAAATACAAAGCAGATAGAAAGTAAATGTGTGTGTGTGTGTGTGTGTGTGTGTGTGCAGGAGGCCAGAAAGATCTAATGTAGGAAGTAATGCCTGAATTGTGCTTTCTGAAGAACTTATTAAATGTGCAAGGTGACAGTCTAGCCATACCAGATCTCAAACTGTTTTATAAAGCAGTAATTATCAAAACAATCTTGTACTGGCTAAGAAATAGAATGGTCGATCAGTGTTATAAATTAGGTACACATTACATTATAGTAAATGACTATAATGATTTAGTATATAATAAACCCAAAGATCCAAACTTTTGGAACAGAAACTCATTATTTGACAAAAACAGCTGGGAAATCTGGAAAAAAAATGTGGCAGAAACTAGGTATAGACTAACATCTCACATTGTATACCAATATAAGGTCAAAATGGGTGCATGATTTACACATTAAGGGTGATATCATAAGCAAATTAGGAGAGCATGGAGCAATTTATTTGTCAGATATATGGATAAGAGAAGAATTTAGAACCAAAGAAAATATAGAGATCATTACAAAATGTAAAATAGATAATTTTGATTATATAAAATTAAAAAGTGTTTGCACAAACAAAACTAATGCAGCCAAAATTAAAAGGACACAAAACTGGGGGAAAATTGCAACAATTATTTCTTATAAAGGCCTCATTTCTCAAATATTTAGAGAACTGAGTCAAATTTGTAAAAAAAAAAAAAGAAAAATAGAGATCATTCCCAATTGATAGTCAAAGTATATGAACAGGCAGTTTTCAGACAAAAAAATCCAAGCTATCTATAATCATATGAAAAAATGCTCTAAATCACTATTGATTAGAGAAATGCAAATCAAAACAACTCAGGTACCACCTCACACTTATCAGATTATCTAATGTGACTAAAAAAGAAAAATGATGGATGTTGGAGGGGATGTGCGAAACCTGGGACAATAAGGCATTGTTGGTGGAGTTGTGAACTGATCCAACCATTTTGGAGAGCAATTTGGAACACCAAAGAGCTATAAAACTGTGCATACCTTTTGATCCAACAATATCACTTCTAAGTCTATATCCCAAAGACATTAAAAAAAGGTGGGGGGGGGGGGGAAGGACCCATTTGTGCAAACATATTTATAGCAGTTCTTTTTGCAGTGGCTAAGAACTGGAAATTGAAGGGATGCTTATCAATTGGGAAATAGCTAAACAAGCTGTGGTATATGATTGTAATGGAATATTATTGTGCTATAAGAAATGATAAGCAGGATGATTTCAGAGAAAAAATCCTGGAAAGACATATACGATGGAAAGTGAAGTGAACAGAACCAGAAAAATGTTGTATACAGCAATAGTAATATTGTATGATGATCAACTGTGAATGACTTAACTGTTCTCAGCAATGCAATGATCTAAGACTATCTCAAAGGAATAATGATGAAGCATACCATATGCCTCCAGAGAAAGAACTATCAGTGTTTGAATGCAGACTGAAGCATGTTATTTTTTCACTTTTTTTTCATTTTTTTCTTTTATTTGAGTCTTCCTATACAAAAAGACTGATATGGAAATGTTTTACATGATTGCATATCTATGACCTATAGCTGATTGCTTACTGTTTCAAAGAGAGGGGAGAATAGGGAAGGGAGGATAGAATTTGAAACTCAAAACTTTAAAAAAATAAATGTTAAAAATTGTTTTAATGTAATGTAATTGGGGAAAAATAAAATATATTAAATTACAAAAATATATATATATACAATTCACATTCAAGTTTTGCACACTCAGTAGGACTACTGAAGCTAGGGCAGTTAGGTGGTGCAATAGATAAAGAGCTGGGCCTGGATTCAGGAAGACTAATGTTCCTGAATTCAAATATAGCCTCAGACACTTACTAGCTGTGTGACCCTAGGCAAGTCACTTAACCCCATTTGCTTCAGAATGGTAACCACTCCAGTATCTTTGCCAAGCTCAAATGGGGTCACAAAGAGTCAGCTACAACTGAAATGACCACACAACAGCAGTAGCAACAACAGCAATATCTATTGTAGCAGCCTCTTCATTGTTCTCCTTGCCTGTTTCCTCCAATGAAAATCTGTCCTTTGTATAGTTGATAAAGTATTCTTAGTAACATACTCCCCTACTTAAACCATCCCATTTCCCAATCCAAAACCTTAAGAAAGTCCCTGATACTTGTAAGTTACAAAAGAAATGCCTTATCCTGGGCTATAAAGCCATCTACAGTGTAGGTCTAATCTACATGTAGAAGCAGCTAGGTGATGTCGTGGACAGAACTCTGGGCTTGGAGTCAGGAAGATCTGAGTTCAAGTCTCTTATCAGGCACTTACTAACTGTATGACCCTGAGCAAGTCACTTAAGCTCAGTTTCCTAAAATAGAGTCAAATGGGATATTTGTAAAGCTCTGTAAAGAAGTTAGCAAAGTGCTTGGCACATAGTAGGTACTATGTAAATGTTTATTCCCTTCCCCTTCTCCTTTTTTTCCTGGGTTGTTTCCTTATTGCATACTATTCCCTTTGATACATTCTACATTCCAGGTAAACTACAGCATTCATTATTTCCCAAACTTGACAACATGCCATCTTCTGCCTCTATCTATTCATTATTATCTCATACTCCTTCCTACATGTTGCTATGGATAGAATGTTACACCTGGAATCAAGAAAACCTGACTTTAAAACCAATCTCAGATCACTTCTAGCTGTATGATCCTGGGGCAAGTCACTTAACTTCTGTCTACCTCAGTTTCCTCATCTTTTATAAGGATGGGGATAATAATAGGAAAAATCTCCCACAGTTGTTATGAGGATAAAATGAGATAACATTTGTAAAACACTTTGCAAACTTTAAAGCATTCTGTAAACGTTATTTTTATTTTTTTATTGTCATCATCATAATCCTTTCTTCTCTAAATAAATGTCACAAGATAAAAAAAAAATGAACACCTGATGAGACTGAGGATCCTGTGGATTCCCTAGAAAGCATAGGAACGCAGCAGGATATTTCTGAAAGGCTTAAAAGATAAATAAAAATTACAGAAGCATGAAAGCAGAATTTGTGTCTATAATGGGTTGTGAAGGACAACCCATACAAAAAAAATTAAAAGAAAACATATTCTCTATACAAGCAAAATATATTGATTTCAGAGAGAGCATGTATAAAGAAGAGATAAGGAATATATGTCTCCCAGGATAACACAACAATGAATTTTCTTGAGGGAGAGCTACAATTTTTTAAAAATATAATTGTGTTTGTATATATGTATATTTGTATACATTTGTATATATATGCATATATATATACATTTGTATATATGTACACATATATACATATCTATCTATATCTATATCTGTATCTATCTATCTATCTATCTATCTATCTATCTATCTATCTATCTCTATTTTGTTTACCCTACATCAGATGTAATTAATCTTTTTACCATCATGGACTTCTTTTTCAATGTGGTGAAGTCTACGGATCCACTCTTAGAATGACATTTTTAAAAGAGTAAGATAAAACACATAGGATTACAAAGGATACATTTATATTAAATAATATTGGTAACAATAACAATGACAATAATTACAATAGCTAGCATTTATTCATCACTTAAAACTTTGTAAAGTGCTTTATAACATCTCATTTTATCTTCCCAACAATTTGGGAAGATAGCTGCTATTAGTATCCCCATTTTACAGATAAGAAAATCAAGGCTGAAAGTGGTTAAAACCATAAATTCCTATCTTCATTCTCTCCTCTTCCCTTTTATATGCCCTCCCATCATGCAGTTTAGTCACATGCAAAACAAAACAAAACAAACAAACAAAAAAATACAAACCAATTTCATCTGTAGGTTGGATGTTGCAAAACATGGTGTTTCATAACTCTTTCTCCACTATCATGTTTTCATTTTAAATTCTGACTTCATCCTTATCTACTTTTATTCTTACAAAAAGAAATCTCTGTGTGCCCCCTCTGTTGTTTTTGTTCTTAATCCTTTAGATGAATTTCCTTTGCATTTGTGATCCCAGGTTAAGAACCCTTTATTAGATAAAGTTGAAATTAAAGAATTGAGAGAAGTAACATGTTGTAGAGAAGAGAGGGATGACCTTGGACTCAGATAGATCTGGGTTTGTTTTCTTCCTTGTATACCTAATAACTATGCAACTTTGGGAAAGATACATCCTCTCAGTACTCCTATAAAACCCTCTAGGATGCTAAGTCACAGATATTTTAATGATCTCATTAGTGGCAAGAATTCCCTCATTTGGAGGATTCTACATTGATGAAATTATAATTCTAAACTGAAAGAAGGAAACAATGAAAGAAGGAAAGAGAAAGAAAGAAAAAAGAAAGAAGGAAGGAAAAGAAAGAAAAAACAGAAAGAAAGGGAGGGAAGGAAGAAGAAAGAAAGGAGGAGAAGAGGGAAGGAAGAGAGGAAGGAAGGAAAGAAAGAAGAAAAGAAGTGAAGGAAGAAAAGTAAGGAAGGAAGAGCTGAAGATCATTTACTTCCTGAGAAATAAGCCTGAAGTTATGACAGGAAGAACTCTAGGGGAGACATATTATTTCCATAAATCACAGCTGGTACTTCACAAGGTTGTAACTAGACCTTTCATGAGATGTTAGCATACAAGACCATATCACATTTAGTAACCTAGAGATATCACAGTCCTATCTGCCATCTATGTTAATTCACTTTGGTATGACATTGTAAAATCATTATCATACACTTTTGCCTTAAATCCTTAATACCATGCTGCAAACTAAAAATTAGTTTTTGGTTTTCTCTTAGTGATTCTATTGTCCTCAATTTGGCAGGACAGATTAGTCATATAGATTTTCAATGAAGTTGGATAAGCCCAAGTAATTTCATTTAACAGCTTCCATTTACATAAGACCTTCATATCATACCACACTCCTCCTCCTCCTTATAATGATATAAGGCAGTCCATGATGAGCCCTCCTTGGGTATTGTAGACAAGAAGTATCTTTGGAGTGCAGAGGAGGAAGAAATCACTCGGACTTGGACTTGGACTAGAGGGAGGGAAAGTGACATAGTGGATAGAGTGTTGAACTTTGAATCAGGAAGATATGATGTAAATCTCACTGCTAATGCTTCCTTGCTCAATGACCATGGACAAGTTGCATAATTTCTCTAAGCTCTAGCTTTCTCATAGCCGAAATGGGGATAATAAGACCTGTGTTACTCATTTCAGAAAGTTCCTATGGAGATCCAATTAGAAAAGTATGTAAAGAACTCTCCAAATGCCTATTGATTTCACTTCTCCATGGTGACAAGTATGTATCATTTTGTTATTATATGAATTAATTGAATAAGAAAATCTTTCCATTCTTCCCTTTCAGTTTGGGTAATCTGGAGGACATCAAGATATTAAAAGTGAACCAAAGAACTCTGTTTATGTGGAAAAGAAATAGGTTCTACAGCTATTTAGAATGGGTTGATATCTAGTACAAAAAAGGATAGTCTGAAAAAGGCGATTAATCAAAAGGCTTTGTTTGTTATTAATGCAATCACACCCCCCGCTAGAAACTGAGGGTCTTATTTTTATTCTTATCACTGCCCAGTGCTTCCCCTCTTCCCATTTCTTTTGACTATCATCATTGCCCAGTGCCTCTCGTCTTCCTATTTTCTCCTATCCTTCTGACTACCTGCCTATCTTTGAGTCTCAATATACTACCAATGTCTACCTTTTCACCTTGGTCTTTCCCACTCATTTCTGCCTGGTCTCTAAACCAAGGTTTGTTTGTTTGTTTGTTTTTCCCCTGATGCCCACTTCTCAGTATGTAAGCTCTTTGAAGGTTTTGTGTCATACCCTTTTGAATCGCAAATGCTGAGAACAATGCCCTGTACTTTTTTTGTTGTTGTTTTGGTAGGGTGTTTTTTTTTTTCCCCCTACTTTTCTTTGGTAGGAGGTAGAAAACCTTCAGTATAAAAAGTTCCTCTACCAGTCCAGGTAGGCAACTAACTTATTTTCAAGTTACACTCTTAGAGAATTGCCTAAGGCACTAGGAGGATAGGTCATCTAGTCCAGTGCCCTCATTTTACAACTAAGGGGACTGAGGCCCAGAGATGGTGAAATAACTTGCCCAAATTACATAGCTGTAGGTATGTGTCCAAGGCAGAATTTGAATCCAGGCCTCTGTGCCTCCAAGAACTTCATTCTAATCAGTATACCAGCCTAACCCTCACCTTGAACATAGTACAGACTTGGAATTTCTTGTTGGATTGTATTGGACAGGATTTATAGAATTCTTCTCAATGGTATGGCTCTCTGTTATCTATATGGCCTACTGCATTTTAGACTGAATGTAAGTTACTCATTTTAGACTCGTAAGTTTCTGGAAGGAAAGGAACATTTGTTTTTTCATCCTTATAGAATATTCACTATTAGATAATGGCCAGAGGGCCCCCCTTGGATAGGCTCTTCTTGTCCTATGGGCCAACCTGAAGACTCTATTTCATTATACAAAACCTGAGTGCTCCAGGAATGTAGTTATGTGATTGGTGATAGGACAATTTAGAATCAGAATTTAGACAGATTCTGCCACAGGGAGACCTGGAGGAATGATGAGAAGGCTGTTTGCTGGTGACATGCCTGCTTGAACATTCTGGCCACATCTTGGGTGAGGAAATATGTTTTAAGGTAAATAAATTTTGTGCAATCTTTGTCAGTCAATCTGGAAACTGGCTTACAGAATAAATATGCTAAATTACCATTTTTACAGGCAGCATAAAAAAAGTTACTGTGAACAGTTTGAGTTCAAACAATCACTGCGGGGTCAGTGGATGTGTGCAGGGGTCTGATTTGTAAATGAGGCTGGATAACCACTATTTCCCTGCCACCACCACCACACACACACACATACACACACATACACACACTTCTACCACAGAAACACACATGCAAGTATTA
Source organism: Vombatus ursinus (assembly GCF_900497805.2). Taxonomy (NCBI): domain Eukaryota; kingdom Metazoa; phylum Chordata; class Mammalia; order Diprotodontia; family Vombatidae; genus Vombatus; species Vombatus ursinus. The sequence goes on from NW_020951957.1 coordinate 1,927,744, forward strand.
TACTTCTGAAAAATATATAACCTTGTATATTGACAGGGTCTTCTAAAACCTCTAATTATATATGCCCTTAAGCCATATACTAGTTTGGACTCCTGGGTTCCCATTAACTTCCTCAAAAGGGAATTTGGACTGCAGAAAAGAAAAAAATATATACCTAAGCTGCTTGGTCCAACTTGACTGCTTCTCCATACCAAAATCCTCAATAATATTACAACTTAGTATTAATTACTTTCATGAAAATCTATGTGGAGGATGCCATACCATATTGAACTTAAGAAAAGTTTTTGTAAATTTATTTGTTTCAAGAACTAAATTGGAAACTTTCCTTTAAGCTGTCAGGAAAGCACTGCTAAGGAGAAGGATCTGGATCTTTTTGGACCCCTCAACTTTTGTTCATAATTTCTCAGTCTTTGCCTTCCAGCTTTATGCCCCACCCTACCAGCAGCAACACTGGTGGCATACAGCAAGGGTGTCAAATTCAACTAGAAATGAGAGACATTAATCCATCAGGATCCCTGTGGGTTGCATATTTACTTTGTTTTAAAATTTAATGTTATCTATGTTATCTACATCTATCTATTGTATTTTTTAAAAAAAATGTATTTTCTAATTACATTTTAATTTGGGTCTGACTGCACTTGAGAGTACTGGAATCAAGGGTCCTATGTCTGACACCTCTGATTTATACAGTATAAGAACATGGCTACATCAGACATGCCCACTATGTCAAGTTAGAGGACTGGATTAAGAATCTCAGGAATTCTTTTACTGCCTCCCCTGCCATCCCATCACTTTCCTGAGCTTTCATTGGTGAGCAATCCTGAGTAATGGATGTTTCCATTCTTAGAAGTGGTTATTCTCTGGGTTGTGAGTTCCTCAATTCAAAACTTACACCTCACGTGACCAGAGGCGGGAGGATTTCCTTAACCACACTCTATTTAGAGGAGAATATGGACATTTTAGGATCATCCAGTAGGTAAAGAACTAATGAAAGCCAGACCTACTGACCCTACTAGACGAGGAGATCTGAACCTTTTGAGTTGTTTACATAGTAAAGGTCTAGGGTGAATGAAAGATAATCTATTTAGAAGTCTCATAGTCATTTTTATGTTCCAGTGGGCAGTATAACGAGTGCAGTGGATTATATGAGATCATTGTATTTTTTATATTTATTAATTTGTATCTGGAAGACTTTTCTATTTTATGTAGTTTCTGTACTGGATGAAATGACTATAATTGAAAAAAATAAAATAAAGAGAAAAAAATTGCTTTATGATGAAAGTACTTCCTCCAACAGTGCAATTGCCAAACCATCAAGACTTTTCATCCTGAGAGATCAGATTCTTGTACATGTTCTATCACAACTCATCTAAATAGACTTCATGAGAAGTGCTTGAAATCTTCTTCTAGAATAGATCCTTTGCCATTGAATGGATACCACTAGAAAGCAAGGACTATCTACCAATTATTGATTACTCTTGCTTCATGACTGGTCCACTTCCTTTTACTATGATATGTCTCTTTGATATTAACCTATATGCCATTCCTTCTGCATCATTCTTCATTCATATTTTATAACATACCCATGCCCTCTCTCCAGTATCCTTTAAGGAGCTGTAACTTTAATTTCTCATGGACTTTGATATTCCATGATTCACAGCTACACAACCTTGAGGATGAATATTGATGTTAAAAAATATGGGCCTCTGTTTCAAGGAGAAGCAGAGGACCATCAAAAGTAACATGTAATTTCCCGAAGGTATCCAAACTATTTTCTTTCCATACCTACATCCAAAACATCCTCGATAGTATGAGTGTTATTCATATAAACATTTAATAGAGATGGGATAGTAGACAATTAACTAGGAGTTATTGATATTTTCATATTTTCTTTTTTTAAAATCACAATGAATTCCATAATTTTATCCAATCATTTGATCAGATCAAGAAAACACAAGATGAGAAAGTGCCACCAACCAACAGTTTTTCTTCCATGGGGAGTAAACCAGAGACAATGTGTTTACATGGAGGTGACTATCTCTTCCTCACTCTGCTGCATCCTCACAAATGTAAATGTGAACTCCCCTGTGCTCCTTATTACTGTTTTACTACATCAAAATTTACTTGCCTAGAAATCTCAAGAGTTTTATTCTAAAGGAAATATTGGGCTGGATTATTTTTACTCATATTAATTGTCTCTATAATCACCCTAATAGATGGAATTAAAATATAAGTTAATTAATATATATAGTCATTGCACTCAGTGTTCTCAGAATGAAGCTAATATTAAATGATCATATTCTCCATTTCATAGTGTCTGTGAGACATGGAACATTTTGACCTTTGGAGAATTAAAAATGATTGTCTCTTAGAAGGCAAAGGAGAGTCACATGGTGGTTATGAATAGGCAATAACATTATAAGCAAGACAATATGATGGAGAAGCTGAGCTAAATATTATTATCAAAAAAGTATTTAAGTGGAAAAAAATGAGATAGACTGGTCAAATGGTGAGAACAGAGAATAACTAATGGACAGCCAAGTTGTTCCTTTGATGTCCCTGCCCTGTCAAGAGAAAGCAAGAAATCTCCCCAGACAGTTAGCTCAATTTCTGTCTCTATCTCTCTCCCTCCACCACAGGACAAATTTACAGTAGTTCAGAGATAAGAGTCATGGAAGTCCATCCCCTATCTCTATACCTTTACTCTTGGTGTCTCTCATGCCTAGAATTCACTCACCACCTCTTCTTAGAATGCCTAGATATGTTCAAGGATCATCTCAAGTGCTACTTCTGACATGAAACCTTTCCTAGTATCATTAACTTCTAGTGTTGTCCCTCTTTATCCCCAATAACCTTCTATTTGTTATGTTCTTTGTTAAGTATAGAGAATGAAATTGAGATTTTTATATTTTCTATATTTGTTAATTCATGTCTGGGATACTTTTGCATAATAATTCTTTTTATATTTCTATATGGACATGTTCTTCTCAAAAGTTTTAAACTTTTCAAAGATAAGGAAAGTTTCACTTTTGCCTTAATATCCCTAGTGCTCAGCTTAGTGTCAGGCACATAGTAGATGCTTAATATATGCTGATTAATTAGTCTGCCTTTGTGATGAATAAATAACTGGAGCAGAAAAACAAACTTATTATCCAATTTTAGATAATATGGCTTTTATAAGTTTGCATATAAAAACTATACGTCGACGTGAGAAAGGGGTGGGAGAAAGGGAGGATAGTATGCCACATTCACTTACATAAATGTATGTTTCAGCAAGAAAAAGGTAGCTGAAGTTTAGGACTTGTCAGCATTGAGATGAGAGAAGGATAATAATGTGTTTGGTTCTTTTACACAGAGAGATATGAAATTTGCATTCAAGAGAAGCTCCTTCTACTTTCTGAATAACTCACATTTATAGGGTGTTTTAAGATTTTAAAAGCAATTTCCTCAAAATAATGCCGTGAGGCAATGCTTATATTATCTCCATTTTAGAGATGAGGAAACTGAGTCTCAAATAGATTTAGCAACTTTGCCAAGATCATAAAACTCATGAATAGCATAGCTGGGATATGAGCTTAGGTCTTCTATTTCCCAGTCCAGAGCATGTTTATCTGGAGGTTTTCTATGGGATACTTCTCTTGATTTGAGCTGATTAGCACAATCTTATAGATTAGTCTTTGATGACTCATTTCTCAGAGGTGCCGCTATCATCTCCTAGATCCTTCCTAGAGATTGGTCTCCCAGAATTAAACAATAAGAATGCTTTCACTGGTAGTGATGGTACAGAAAACTGATTCCAAGAGTTAGTGAAGGTTTGTCCTGGCATGTATGGTATGAGGAAAAAACATAGGATGAAAGTACTGAATAGTTTAGATAAAAATTACTTGGCTGAAAAATGATAGTGAAAATAGTAGCATAGATATGTTCTAATAAGGAAATTGGTTTTTAAAGATTTATTTCTAGAGAAGAATTCTCTGGATGCTAATCTTTTAATAGGAGGAGATCCAAACTACTTTCTTTGGTCCAACTTTTCACAGTCCAACCTTTCTAAAATCTTAGTTTCTTTATTTGTTCCTTGTAGATTAGTAATTTAAGACATAAAAAAAAATAAGCAAAACAACATAAACCGGATCTTGACAACAGCTTTGTTTTGGGGGGCATTGTTGTCTTACTTTTATAGGGGAGAAGCTGCTATAATGAGACCCTTCTGATACCTTCACTGATTAAACCCTATTGGATGGAGATTGAAGCGACAATGTTTTATAATTAATTCCATAGTATAAGAAGGGAAAAAAAATCTTGTAAAACTTTAACTGTGATGCAAATGTAAGTTTGTAAAATGTTTCTCATGCAGGCTAAGCCTGTGTAAAAGCTAAGAGATTAGTCATTCTAAACAAAATTCACAGCTTGTCCACTTTTCCTATATTGACCCTCACTGTTTCCACAGCATCTTCAAATTCACAAAGTATTCATAGAATCTCCCTATAGTTTTCCAGGAGTTATGTGAACTGTTAGGCAAAATAATGAATTTAATCTCTCTGAAATGTTACAATATAATGAAGTGGCACAGTGTATTTGTTTCTAAAAGGATACACAAATACTGTTGACATTGGCAAAACTTATAAACTCAGGCTCTTAAAATCATAGATTTAATGCAGGAAGGGACCTTAAAGGCCGTCTAATCCATTTTACTTCACCTCCCCCCCCCATTTTATAGATGAGACAAATGAAGTTAAGTTACTTGATTAAGGTCTTTTTTGTTCAGTCATTTCAGTTGTGTCTGACTCTTCATGACCCCATTTGGGGTTTTCTTGACAAAAGCACTGAAGTGACTTGCCATTTTCTTCTCCAGTTCATTTTACAGATGAAGAAACCAAGGCAAACAGGGTTAGGTAATTTGTTCAGGGTCACGCAACTAGTAATTGTCTGAGGCCATATTTGAACTCAGGTCTTCCTGCCTCCATCCACTGTGCCACCATACAAATACTAATTGGAAGAACCAAGATTTAGACTCAGATACTCTTTTTTCATGTTCAGAACTGGATTTAAATTGCATCGTATTATTTTCTGTGTGATTGTGGGCAAGATTTACCCTTTCTGAGACTCAGTTTCCTCATCTGTAAAAATTCAGATAACACTAGTACTTTCCTCACAGGGTGCTTGTGAGCACCAGATGAGATAATATGCATAGCCTTAAAGATCTATGTAAATTTACTCATTATTATTTTCATAATTATTATTTTTAAAAATTATTATCAAAAATTTCCCTCATCTTATTTGATGAAGTTTTGATAGAAAAGTTTCTGGGTAAAAGCACTACCCTGCTATTATTCTTTTATGTTTAGTGTTCTTACTAGCTGTGTGAACCTGGGCAAGTCACTTTGCCATTGTTTGCCTCAGTTTCCTCAAATGTAAAATGAGAATAATAATGGCGCCCACCTCCCAGGGTTGTTTTGAGGATCAAATGTGATAATAATTGTAAAGCACTTCTTAGCCCAATGCCAGGCACATGGTAGATGCTATATACATTTGTAGTCCTTTCCTTCTCCCTTCTCCCTGGACTACTGTACATTGATAGAAGGATGAAGATCTAAGCTCAGATTCTATAAGCTCACCAAAAACCTCTTAGGGACAATCTAAGATTAGACAGGATGCATTTAGTCCTTTTTCCATGATTCTGATTTTGTATGGGGCAGTGTGGCATAGCAGATAAAGAGAGGTCTTCAAGGCCCCAAAAAATGGAATTTAAATGATGTCTCTTACACATACCGTCTGTGTGAGCCCGTGCAAGTCACTTAACATCTCCTGGGAAATCCCTGTATCAGTGAAATCATAGGCCCAAGCCTTGTTCATTGTAGGTCTTTATATTTTAAAAGCATTTAGTGTCATGTGATTTGAAGATTATTAATATTTAGTATGGTGACATATTAAAATATTGTTTTAAACTTTCTTTGTGGATTAATTTATCTCAGTGCTTAGGGACAATGGATTGGTCTGTCATATTGATTGGATTCTTTAGGCCAACTGTAGCAAACAAGCAACTGTAGCAACAAAGTAGTTGTCTAGGTTCTTTAGAATCAGAAAAAAAAATAGTTTGTTGTCTTTCTCCTGGATGATTTTTTTTTCAAAATAAAGGAGAACTATTTACTTTTTTTTCCCATTGTGTTATAAACACAGGTTTCCTGTCTTGGATTGTGGGTAGTTAGGACATGGAGTCAGGAAGATCTGAATTCCAATCCTTCCTTAGACACTTACCAAATGCTTAACCCTGAGAAACTCCTAACCTCTTTCCATCTCAGTTTATTCATCTGTAAAATGGGGGTAATGATATCACCTACCTCACAGAATTGTTGTAAGCATCAAATGACACGATGTATGCAAAAACATTTTGAAGACCTTAAAATGCTGTATAAATTCCAGCTATTATTATTAAAAACAGAATTCAATAGTCTTTCACAGATGTTGATGGAGTTCATTCCTATTCCAATACTGTACAGTTAAGCATGAGAGCATGGGCTCCATCAGATTTGTGTAGCTTGAGAAACAATATATGCATTTTGTGACTGACCCCTTTAGCTTTGGTGTGACATTGTGATGAGATTCCTTCAACATAATGGATTTTGGGAGGCATTCCAAAGAATTTCTTTTGGCTTAAACATATTATTTAGAAAACCATATTGAGAGTTTGTAGTTAGAATTAAAATGATGTATAAGTTTAGTAAAATCCCAACACAAATCTGAGTAAAATGATAAAACTGAACCATATGTTGTTTAGAGTTCATGGAAATGGTTTTAAGATCTACCAGCAATCTATAAAAATAACATACAGATGCATGAATTTTCTGTGAATTAAACATTAAGAAATTTCTTCCTACCACTATAGAAATAACATTGGATTTGGACTTAGCAGGCTCGATTTCAAACTCTAACTCTACCACTTATTTTCGTGTGTGATTTTTTGTTTTTTGACAGGACTCTTCACCTCTTTAATTCTCAGTTTCTTCCTCTATAAAATGCATTTAGGCTAGATGACTTGTATTGCCTCCTCTATTTTTAAATCTCCGTCCACATTCCAAGGTCTTTCATAGATATTCTTCTTCTTTATAAATGTTCCACTCAGTGACCTGATGGATTTAAGCATGCATGCATTTGCTCTTGTGTTTATTGAACTTTGACTACACAGAAGGCCCTAGAATAGGTACGGAGATGTACAAAGTTCTATTCTTACCTCAACTTTCTTACAGTTTTGTGGGAGAGACACAAAATAAGAACCACATAAGTTTTGCAATATCTTATAAGATCCCGGTGAATGCTCAGTCTTCTTTTGTCTAGGGTGGCCAAGTAAGCTATTTTATAGAGGTGGGATTCAAATAGAGCCTTGAAATATAGATAGATCTTCAAGAGGTAAAGGTATGGGATAAAAGCAGAGGCTACTGGGGGCAGCAAGAATAGCCTCAGCAAAGATCAGGAGGTAGAAAAGTTAAATATCTATGTTGGTAGAGGAAATTTCTTCACTAAATATTTCCTAGTCCTAGTTCTTCACTTGAAGACATTGAACAGGATGGATTTCAGGAAGGTCTGGTAAAAAAGGACATTATTTTATTTTGGATTAGTCCTTTACATTAATTTCATTATTTCATTAACACAAGGAGCTCCCAATGAGGAAACTCTCTCTGCTAATGAAGACAGGCATCTAGGTACAAGTCCTTGTCCTCCTCCTTACATATTCTCACTGTGTGACCCAGGACAAGTCATCTAATCTCATGGTGTTCTAGGAAACTCTCTTAGAAGGTCAGTTGCAGAGAAGAGTCCTATATGTATTGGTAGGGGAAGTTAATTTATCTGGGAATTACTTATCCCAATGAGTTTCAATCACTTTTTCAGGGTCACATAACCAGTATATATTAGAGGTACATCTTTATTATTCATAGACCAGTCCTCTATCCATTATATAATGGTGCTATTCACTGGCTATTATTATTACTATTAATATGATATTATATCATCTAAGTATGTTGTGATATATCATCTAAGTGACATGATAAAGTCATTAATAAGGATGACAACAGTAGGAATGGGAATGCAGCAGAGATATGAGAGACATTACAAAAGAAGAATCAGTAAGAATAGCAAACGGACGTGAGAGGGAAAGAAGTAGTCAAAATTCACTCAAGTTTCTAGTCTGGCTTATAGATAATATCCTTAAAAAGAACAAAGAAGTGAGGATTAAGAGTTCTTCTGGTGGGGTGGATAGTAATTTGTGTTTCAGGCAAGTAAAGTTTAAAGTGGAATTAATATAAAATGACAAAAGTATCCTCCAGGTAGTTGCAAATGGAGGACTGAAACCTGGCAGAAAACTCAGAATTGGAATCCTTCTCAAAAAACTAAGAAAATACTTTCATTATCTCTTCTGGAATCTTAGTTCTAGGATTCTAACTTTCTTCTTAAAACATTTTTGCATGTGTATGCATACACATTGTAACATTTTTGTGTTCATATGTGTGCACATTTTATATATGGGTCCTTCTCCTTTTTGTTTGATCTCTTCGGGTAAGAAACCTAGTAGTGGTATTGTTGGGCCAAAGGGTATAACACAGATTGATGGCTGGGAGGACATAATTCCAAAATGGCTTTCCAGAATGATGGGATCAATTCACAGCTTCAGTAACAGTGCACTAATGTACCTATTTTTCCCATGAACCTTCCAACATTTGTCATTTTCATTTTTTGTTAACTTTGCCATCTGACGGATGTGAGCTGGAACCTTAGAATTGTTTTAATGTGCATTTCTCTGATTATTAGCGATTTAGAACATTTTTAATATGGCTATATATAAATATAAACATACATAGCTATGTTTATGTTTATATATATATATATATCTATAGTCACATATAGATATATTCTGAAAATTGCCTGTGTATATGTTTTGAACACTTATTAATTGGGGAATTCACCAATGATCTTTTAATCATCACATCCAATGACCTACTAATTACTATCCTTCTTTACCTCTTTGCAATATTTGCCATGACTGCTACTCCTTTCTTTTGGATATTATTTCCATAGGTTCTCAGAATTCTGTTTTCTCTTGCTTTCTGTCCTACTTGTCTCCTCTTCCTTCTTTGCCGGATCATCATTGTATCCCTGTATTCTTAGGACAAGAATCTCTCAAAGATCTGTCATGAGCCATCTTCTTTTCTCTCTATGATCTTTCACTCTCAGTGATTATATCAGTTCCTATGGCTTTATTTCTCATTCTTTGCATATTACTCCCAGAGTTACATATCTAGTTCTAGTCTCCTGAGAGCCCTGTATATCACTAACCCCTCATTTAATATCCCCAACTGGAGGTCTCATAAGCATATCAAAATCCAGAATTCCAAGACAGAAAACATTACCTCCATCCCCACTCCTGAAGCTTCTCCACTTTTCAGCTCCCTTCTTTCTGTCAAGGACAGCACTATTCTCCAGTTTCCCCAGGTTCATGCCACAGAGATCAGCCTGTTTCTTAAACCACTTTCCCCTCTCTCCCTCAATCCTTTGCTAAGTCTTATTTATCATTCTAACTCCACAATATTGCTTGTATCTTTAAGTCTCCTTTTCTTGCCTCATAAGACTTCTATACTGGTCCAGGCTCTGACCACACCTCATTTGGCCTAATGAAATATTCTGCTAGCTGTTCTCCCTTTCTCAAATATCTTTCATTTCAAATCCACCTGCATGTATATCTGCTGATATGATATTCACTTACTCAAGAAGCTCCACTTGATACCTATCGACTCTAGAAAAAAAAATAATCATTCTGTTTCCAGCCTGCCTTTCCAGGCGTATTTGCACATTGCTGTTCCTCAGGCACACACCAAATTGCTCTATTTCCTTTTACCTCTATGTGGCAGTCCATCTCACTTTACAGGTATTATCTCTGCTTCTTAGAATGTACCTTTTCCTCATTTCTATCTCTTAGAATCCTGGACTTCCTTTAAGGCTCAGATCAAGTATTGCCACCTCCCCCCATTGACACTGTATTACTAAATACTTTTTGTCATTATATTTGCTTTTTACATAATATATATTCACTTGCATGTATACACATTTTTCCCAGGTTGCCTATGGGAGCCTTGGGGACATAGACTATTTTTATTATAGTTCATGGTAGTATTCTGTTTTGTCTGGTCTTTGTATCCCACTGCCTAGTATAACCTCTGGCATTTAATAGGTGTCCATTAAATGCTTTTTGAATAAATGAATGAATCTTTGACCCACATTGGATATAGACAAGGAACTGAGCTCATGATTAAATTATAGAAGGAGATAGGATTTTATCACATTTAATGAATGACTCAGTGCTTTCACTGATCCCAAATTGGTTGTTATTTCTTAAGACTGTCTCTGTAACATCAATATTTTCTTGGTGATATTAAATGAATGCAAATTACATCACATCACAAACTTTGAGGAATCCAAATTATTGATAAACCCTTACAGAGCCATGGAAGAAGCATGATGATGGTAAGCACTTTGCATAATATACCCAAATTCCTCACTCACCTAGAATGGGCATTGTAGAGTCTATGCATTAAAAAGTCAGTGGGCTGGTCACAGAATCAGAGAGTCACAGATTTCTTGTTTTGGAAGATCCAGTGCAATTCATCCAAAGAATAATTTTCATTACAACATACCAAAAAAAGTGATCATATATCCTCAACTTGAGGATCCCCATTGGTCCAGTAGTAGGAATAGATTAAAAGAAAAAGGATGAACAGTACAACTGCTACATGGGTGAGTGCTGTTGTGTTATTGAAGGAATAGACACTCTCCATGTAAGATGTATGGCTTAACATGGACAAGATAGGAATCATATTGGATAAAAAGGCACAGAGAGGTTGTTAACTATACCAGTGGATGGAATGTCAGGGGCAGGGACACTACCTATGTTGCCAAAATCTCAGATTCATAAACACATCCCTAGAAAAGTAATGAAGTTCTTTTTGGGGATGTGGAAATGAGATTCTTCTTATATGTTTTTCATGGGGAATATTATACATTTCTCTTTTACTAGTTTTCTCCTTCTGCATAGTTTTATGCTTAAAAGATTGCACAGCTAATGCACCACTTGCTGGGAATTTGAGGTATTATCGGTGCTGTTTAAATATTTATGAGTAAAAAGAAAGCACCAAGCTGAAGGGTGTGCCATTTATGAAAGACTTAATGGACTCCGTTTAGCCCAAACTGAAACCTGTTTGGGGATCATGGCTGCATTTGTTTAATGATACATGAAAATATTACTCTCTACTTGGCAGAGAATCAGCAAGTAATTGGAAGTAGAAAAACTTAACTGTAGTTGGTGAGACTTTTACTGCAGGAAGAAAAACTGCTATGATTATAGCAGAAGACTATGTTAGCTAAATAACTGTGCTTCTGGGGCTGAAAGTGAGGGAATATTACAGCACATATGTCATGACAATGCAGTCCCTGTCTTGTTAAGTGGGGTTTTGTCCCAAGTGAGCAGTGGTGAGCAAATATTGGATGATATTGGCCTTTGGCAATGACACCTGCACTGTATAGTGCTCATTGGCAAATGTTGTAGGTTCTCTAATTCAGAGGCTCATTGGCTTATAATTAGACTTCTGAGAAACTGGGGAGGGCATGTTGCTTTCATTTAGAAATGGGAAACAAGGGAAACTGAAATGTGCTGGGTATTCTGTAGAAATCTTTGTCTCTGGTTCACTCATTTACAGTTTCTCATTTTTCCTTTGTTTTTTTTTTTTTAGAAGAGGAAGAGTACAAGATTCCCCTGAAGTCTTCCTGTGATGACGCATAATAGTATGGTTGCCCACGGTTCTGTATTATATATATATATACAAGAAGTAGGAGGACTCTGACAGGTCCTTACAAGCTGGTGTAGTCATCACTATGGTCCTGGGGCAGATTTATAAGCCATTATTGGAATGCTAAATTTCTGAGATCTCCAGAAGACAACTGCTAAGAGATGGACAATTTGGGGCTATAGTAAACTATTAAGCTAAGCTGTGGAGAGGTTTCAATTACGTTGATGTTGAGTTGAAATCAATGATCCTTAATGTTTAAGGAAAATGTGGACAAAACTATATTGAAATGAATGAGGAGGCAAAGGGGTAGGTGGAAAATGGATTGGCTCTGGTGCCAAAGGACTCTGAATCTGATGCTTGCTCCCTATATGAACTTGGGAAGGTCATTTAAAATCCCTGAGACTCAGTTTCCTTACCTGTAAAATGATGCTTGGATTAAGTGGTGTCCAAGGTCCTTTCCAGTTCTAGATCTATGAGTTACTATGTTTTAGTTTAGAATCTATTAAATATATATACATATATTTATGTATGTATATATAAGGAGGGGGGAAGATGGAGTGAGGGTATCTGAACTTTTAATAGTATCAGCGAAGGGAGCTCCCATTGTGGAAGCTCCTTTCAGTAATGCCAAAAGTTTATGTTTTTTTTTTTTTTAACGTAGCAACTCTCAAAGACCATTTGCTAACTTAGTTACTGAGAGGTTGAATCTGTGTTAGTATAGTGAGTATACACATGAACTTAATTACAGATCCCTGATGTGTTTGAAGTGTGGTTGCTACTTATGATTTATTTATGAATGAGAGGATGGTGGAATGGTGAAAGGATCAAGATATACTCTGCCTAACACTTCTCAGTAGGAATGGGAATGCCAACAAAATCGTATTTTCCATTTGAGTTATCAAAAGATTTGCCATTCCCCGTGGAATGTCAAATCATCCATGGTCAATGCTCTGGCAGTCATTACTCAGTCTTTTGCTTTTAGAATTCTCTAGAAAGGGAAAACTGAGTGGGAATTGTCTCTTCAATCCCTGCTGGGAATTTTAGTACTGATGAAATAGAATCACATAACATTAGAATTAAAAGGGACCTAAATAAGCATACAGTTCAAACCCTCATTTAGCAGATGTAGAAACTGAGGCCTAGATTAAAGTAAAGTAATTTTCCTAAGATTGTACGATAAATGGCAAACTCAGGTGTAAGACCTGTAAGCCTAGCCTCCCAGCCATGTTGTTTGCATGTTTAATTAACAGTTACCTTCCACCTCACCCCTCTTGCATCAGTGAGGAATCATGCTTTGGCCTTTGATTTTTTCTTCTGTTGCCTTGCTTTATTTGACTGTCATTCTCTGTATACACTGTGTTTGGACCTCATTGTAATTGTCTTTTATTCCTAGCTATACTCCAAGTATCCAGAAATACTATGTACTCCATACTTGTTTACATCAGAAAGGGTATTTAATGTAGGCTATGTAAAGATAAAAATGATCAATAAAAGCTTATTTAAAAGAAAACATACTTGTAGGGTCCTCATCAGTAGCTGTTTACTTTCTTCTGACGCTTGTAAAGATTTTCTGCCTTCAATCATCCCTCATTGTTCTTTTAATTCATCTCAATAATAAAGTCATCTTTTGACCCACTATCAGTAAAGATAGTCTTTTCTGAAAGAAGCACATTATATTTTCCCCATAGATACCATGTTTTTCCAACCAGAAACTCAAAGTTAAAAAAAAAACTTTACAGATTTTTTAATCATTCTAAATTTATGATTATTTTTGTCATGATGCTACATTTTTAGCCCCGCCTTTACTGGAAAACTCCATGTGTCTAGCATATAGTAAGAGCTTAATATTTTTTTTAGAAACCATTGGAATGGAATTTGAATAATCTCTAACTTATCCCTCTCCAGGGAATTCACAGCACTTAAAATACACACACAGAGATATACACTGACACACAGACACACAAACACAAATACTTCAAATATTCCCCATGCACTTTGTTGGGTAAAGATTCATTTTTCAACTTCATCTCAACATATGCCAACAATTAAAAGCAGAGATTTATGATACTTTAAATCTTTATCACAGTTTTGCTCCTTGGCCTACCTCCCTGATTTAAACCCCGACAAAATATATCTACCTGCATGATCCCAAACAACTTTACGTCATGACGTCAAGAGGTTAGAATATTGATGGTGCATTAACAGTCCTTACTCTTCCACCCCCCAAAAAAAAATCTTTGCTCCTTACCAACCTTGCATGTTTATCAACATCACGTCCAAGGACATGTGCATCCCAGGTAGCAAACATAAATAATATAACATATCAGCCTTGCAAAGAGCCTAAGCCACATTATTGTTTCTATAAAGTATTGCCATCAAATGTCATTTAACAAGCAAGAAGATCTATTAGGAGGCCAATTGGCAGGTTACAAAGGTGAAGACCACTTATGGTCAAAAATAATAAGCACTTATTTATATAATGTGTTAAAGTTTGCAAAGTCTTTTTCTATGCATTTATTCATGGGATTTTCACAGCAACCCTGTGAGGTCATTTCTATTATTACTTCCTTTTCCTCGAGGTTCTTTTTTTTTTCTTTTAACAGTATTTTGTTTATTTCCAATTACATGTAAAGGCAGTTTTCAACATTCATTTCCATAAGATTTTTAGTTCCAAATTTTTCTCCCTCCCTTCTTTCCCCTCCCCCCAAAACAGCAAGTTATCTGATATTGGTTATATGTGCACAATCATATTAAACATTTCCACACAATTCATGTTGTGAAAGAAGAATCAGAACAAAAGGGGAAAATCATGAGAAAGGGGGAAAAAAAGTGAAAAATAATATGCTTTGATCTGCATTCACACACTATAGTTCCTTGGATATGATAGCATGTTCCATCACGAGTCTTTTGGAATTGTCTTGAATCATTGTCTTACTAAAAAGAGCTAGGTCTATCATAATTGATCATTGCACAATGTTGCCATTACCATGTACAATCTTTTCTTGTTTCTGATCATTTCACTCAGCATCAGTTCATTTAAGTCTTTCCAGGTTTTTCCGAAATCTACTTGTTAATCATTTCTTATAGAACAATAGTATTCCATTACATTCATATACCACAACTTGTTCAGCCATTCCCCAATTGATGGGCATCCCTTCAATTTCCAATTCTTGGCCACCACAAAAAGAGCTGCTATTAATATTTTTGTATATGTGGGTCCTTTGCCCTCTTTTATGATCTCTTTGGGAAACAGACTTAGTAGTGTTACTACTGGATCAAAGGGTATGCACAGCTTTATAGCCCTTTGGGCAGAGTTCCAAATTGCTCTCCAAAATGATTAGATCAGTTTACAGCTCTACCAATAATCATTAGTGTTCAATTTTCCCACATCTTTTCCAACATTTTCCTTTTCTGTCATATTAGACAATCTGATAGGTATGAGGTGGTGCCTCAGAGTTGTTTTAATTTGCATTTCCCTAATCAAAAGTGATTTAGGACATTTTTCCATATGATCATAGGTAGCTTCAATTTCTTCGTCTGAAAACCACCTGTTAATATCTTTTGACCATTTGTCAGTTGGGGAATGACTTGTATTCTTATAAATTTGACTCATTATTCCATATATTTGAGAAATGAGACCTTTATCAGTAAGAGTACCTGTAAAAATTGTTTCCCAGCTTTCTGCTTTCCTTCTAATCTTGGTTGCATTGGTTTTTTTTGGTCAAAAACTTCTTTAAATTTAATGTAATACAAAATATCCTTTTTGCATTTTATAATGTTCTCTATCTCGTTTGGTCTTAAATTTATCCCTTCTCCACAGATCATTTCTTGCTCCCCTAATACGTTTATGATATTACCCTTTATGTCTAAATCGTGTACCCATTTTTAACTTATCTTGCTAGACAGTGTGAGATGTTAGTCTATGCTTAGTTTCTGCCATACTATTTTCTAGTTTTCCCAGCAGTTTTGTCAAAAATGAGTTCTTATCCTAGAAGCTGGAGTCTTTGGGTTTATCAAACAGTAGATTACTATAGTCATTGACTATTGTGTCTTGGATTACTAATATATTCCACTGATCCACCATTCTATTTCTTAGTACCAAATAGTTTTGATGATTTCTGCTTTATACTATAGTTTTAGATCTGTTCCTGGGATACAGGGGGCACTGTCTCAAGCTTTTTGTGCTGGGGCCAGGGGCCTGGTCACTGGCTTTCCACACCAGGGCCTCAGGTACTGTTAGCTTGCTCACTGCACTGGGGCAGCCCAGCCTAGTTTTGCCTGTTGTGCCGGTGTTCTACGGCTGGTAATTTGCCTTCCGTGCTGGGGCTGGAGGCCTCACGGTTGGCCTGCTGTGTCATTGTCCTGCTGAGCCAGGACTTCGGAGCGTCAGTTGCTCTCTGAACTGTAGCTAACAGCCTCCCCCTGGCTTGCCCGGACACTGTCTGTCCTAGGTTGTGCTCCTCTTTTACCCAACTGGGACACACCTTTCCTGAAGTCCTTCTAAATTATCTTAAGCTGGACACTTGTTTCACTTCATCTTTTTGTGGGTTCAGAATCCATTTAGAGGCATGATCTAACTTTGTTCCTGAGGGAAACTGTGGAGAGCTCAGGCAACTTTCTGGCTTCTCTCTGCCATCTTAGCTCCAACCTCCTATCTCTTTTTTTCTTTTCTTTTTTGGAGAGGAAAACTGAGGCTTAGAGAATTTGTCACCTGACCGGGAATTTAAAAACAAAAACAAAAAACAAAAAACAAAAAAAACAAAAACTAGTACATGTCAAACTCAAGGCTCCCTGTCTCTGATTCTAATACTCTGTCTTCTTTGCCATACTGACACTAGATTGTGGGAAGGAGGAGTTATTTTTTTTCTTACAGAAGTTCCCTTAAAGGGGTTAGTTAAGTCTCCCAAATAATAGCATTTGATGTAGCTGAAAGAGTACTAGATTCTGAATCAGTAGAATCAGTAGATCTGATCCTACTACAGTAATTTTATTTATTTATTTATTTATCTACCCATCTATCTATTTATTTATTTATTTTAGTGAGGCAATTGGGGTTAAGTGACTTGCCCAAGGTCACACAGTTAGAATGTGTCAAGTGTTTGGTCTGAAGCCAGATTTGAACTCAGGTCCTCCTGATTTTAGGGCCGATGCTCTAACCACTGAGACACCTAGCTGCCCCCGTACCACAGTAATTTTAAACAGGTCAGTGTATTTCTCTGAGGTTCTTTTTCTCATCTGTATAATGAGGGCATTAGAATAAATGACCTCCTAGGTGTACTTCAGCTCTAAATCTCTGGTTCTATGTATCCCATAATGGATTTAATTTTTGATAAGATACCAAACTAACACATAATTTTAAAAATTAGAAGAAGCATGGCAGAGAGATGGCTTCATAGTCAGGAAGACCTAGGTTCAAACCCCACTTTTACCACCCATTGGTTTTGTGACTCTGGGCAAGTCACAACATTTTGATGCTGCCAGGCAACTCTGTAAGATCCAAAATTGCACAACTTAATTGGGAAAGGGAGTCTCCTTAAATTCCCTTTTCTTTTTTTTTTTTTTGCAATTCCCTTTTCTGATGAAATCTTACATCCATATCCCAATCCACAAACAACAACAACTTTTACCACCACCACGATCACTACTACCACAATACCAAGAGTGAAATATTGACTAGAGTTGATGACTCTATAGAACTTTATGGAATATACCAAAATATATTCTTTCCTCTTTTCAGGGAAAATATTTTTCATTCACATGTAGGAGTTTCATTTCCACGAGTTTATTTTATCTTAATGACAATGTCTTGTAGGTCTTCAAATAAATAGAAAAACAATAAACTTCAATGACTGATTTAAACAAATCCAGGAGTGAGAAATCTCAACATTGTTCATGAGGGTAAGCTTTTGTAGAAAATCCAAGACAACACAAACAATAAAAGTTAGGTACCTAAAAGTAGTATTTTCCCTTTAATAACTTGAAAGATAAATTGCTCTGGGAGGAGAGGGGGAAGGATATGAGTCCAACAATGTGCTAGAGATCTACTCTACCTTGAAAGAAATGAGTTAATCATAAACATATTAAGGGCAAACCCAGATCAATAGTGAATCACCTTTTCTTATAGAAAGTTCCTCATCTTTATTCAATAGGACTAGCAGATGCAAGGATTCATGTTAGCAAGCAAGGTAACATAACTTTATTCTTCCTGACTTTGTTTAAATAAGTAAACCAGTGACTAAAAGTTTCTTTTTATCTTTCCCCCCTTCCCCTCTCCCACCCTATGAGACATTGAAATAATTCAGAGAAAAGGGAAATTACTCATTACAAGCTTGTGGGTAATGGAGAACCTGTGTCATATGTGAAGTATCTTTGAGGGATGGTTTCTTATTTGTAAGCTATTAAATGCAACTCTAAAATGTTTCCTTTTCTGATGGGAATATAGATTTTTAATCTAGAAAAACAAACTTAGAAATTATAGACCATCTCCCTCATTTTATAAATAAGGAAACTAAAACCGTGAGAGGGAGAAAAACAAAAAGAAGACAAAAGCAAAAACCCAAAACAATTTTGCCCAAGGTCAGAAGCTGCGGATCTCAGATTTGAACCCAAATCCAATTCCTTCTGCTTTTGCTTCTTCTTCCCTTCCCCAGTCAAACTTTTCTGTAGTCATAGAATTGTTACATATTAGGACTGGAAATCAAACTTAGATTTCCTGACTTGAAATTTAACATCCTTTCCATGATGGAGGGCTGTTTGACTATGGAATTAGGAAATCAGATTGGAGGCATTTTTTTTTTCTAGTAACCCATAGTTAAATGTGCATATATTCCCTACATAAACTTCCAGACCAGGTGTGGGGAACCTGTGGCCTGAGGCCACATATGGTCTTCTAGATCCTTGGCTGTGGCCTTTTGACTGAGACCCTTAATAAAATGATTTGTTTTAGCAGGCCACATGTGGCCTCAGGCCACAGGTTCTCCACCCCTGCTCTAGACACTTTCTATGATGACATTAGCATAGATTGGTTGAGTGGACACCTTGACAGAATGAAATACAGAGAACAGATTAGTTTTATTTATGGCAAGCCATAAATATTGAACCCCTGCCCTATCTTTTGAAATGTCCAGTCTTCCACATCTCCACTCCCTAAAACAAACAAGCAAAAAACCTTCCATATCTTGCTCTGAGCTCACTAGTCAAATATCTATTGTTCTTGGAAAGAGCTTGTCATTTGCTGGACCTATGGATCTTTGTGGTCACTATCTCTGTGATTCCCTAGACATTCCCTTCCTTAATGACCCTTTTTCATGTATTTGTTGCCTCTGCCTCTTAGAATATAGGCTTTTTGAGGCTGAGAATTGTCTCATTTTTGTATTGATATCTCTAGCACTTAGCCTAGTTCCTGGCATATAGTAAGTGCTTAATAATAAATGTTTTATTCATTCATTCATTCATTCATTCACTCACTCATTCATTCATGGATTGAAGACCTTTAGGGACAAGGAATAGGTGAGGAGAGTGTGATACCAAAAAAAAAATATTGTTATTCTTCAAAATTTTTTTGGCTGGCCTATACATGGAAGCCATAAATAAAACTGCAGGTGCCCTTGAGATTTCTAGGGTAGATTTAATCCCTTGATAAGAGAGTCCTTGCTTCCAATTCTGAAGTTTAAACAACAACAACAGGGGAAAAAAGGATTGAGACTGAAAACAAAACAAAACAAATCTTTGTAAATAATAATGATAAAACTACCACTGGGACTTCACTACAGGCTTTTGTGAACTTATTTTTCCTCTGACCAAGAATTTATATTTGAAAGGAATCTTAGTGATCCCTAAGGACCTCTTAGGCTAAATGTTCTCAGTCTTTTTTATGCCATAGTCCCTTAGCAATCTAGTGAAGCCTATGGAACCCTTCTCAGGATAATGTTTTTTTAAACTATGTGAGCTTAGGTAGTAATAAGGGTAAGATCTGAACTCAGGTTCTCTGACTCCAAAATTTGTACCACAACATCCCAACCAGGGGTTAAAAGTTATAATAATTCTTTTAGGACCATTCCAGTTGCTTGACTGAGTACTTGTTCCTGGGCTTACAGTGGCAATGAAGTTGCTATATTTTTGGAGAAATGGCTTTTAATTCTCCAAGTTGTAGGATTTGTTTGTGGAAGTAGAGTAAGGAAGGTACAAAGTGAGGTTGATAATCATGGCTGGGCAGCATGGACCCCATAAGAATATTCTTTGAGTTTTGTCCCTCATCTGTACCATTTATTCACTCTCTTAATTACCCTTCCTTTGGCCATGGCAGTAGTGGAGTTAACTCCTGAGTTCTTCAGGCTCTGTATGTATAGTTTTATCTGGGCTTCCTTCCACCCTCATACCAAAGAATCAAATAGCCATGAGATCAGTTCTTAAGGAGAGAACATTTGGTCACACAAATCAGAGAATTAGATACTTGGAAAGGCCCTTCGCAGCCATCTACTCCAACCCATAGCCAAAAAGAATCTTCATTATAAAAGCCTCACAAATTGTCATTCAGTTTCTGATTATAGTCGTCCAAGGGAAAAAAACATAGCTCATCATCTCTTGAGATAATTCATTCTCCTTTTAGACAGCTCTAATTCTTAAGGACTCTTATTTGGGCTTAAAGTGGACTATTTGTAACTTTCAATCATGTTGCAAGGTGATACACCATTCCCTAAGAATATCCTAAGTTATTCTCCAGTCAAAATATTAAATCTGTGCCATGGGATTATTGAGACCTTGGATGTGGTTCAGGGCAGAGCAGTAGGCTGGAGGTCTCTAACAATAGCAAAAGTAGGTAATGCATGTGTCTATTATATTTGATGAGACCTCAAATGTCTGTGAGAGTACTTTGTAAATGTCCACTATTGAATTAGTAGAAGCTTTGAGTACCACAAGACCCTCTTTTGGGGCTTGTGGAATCATGCAATGGTTTGAAAATGTTGATGATATGACCTCATTGCTATACTTTGGGAAAGCCCATTGCTGGGGTTCTGAAGCTATCTTGGAAGCCATCATTTGCAGAAATTCATCATTCTTCAAGATGAAATCAACTTGGTAACTCATACCTCCTTAGCACCCCTTTCCCTGGGACTCTTTCCTTGCTTTCCTTGGAGAGGATGGGTGGTAGACTCCTGGGATCTCCTCCCTGATCCTCTTCCTCTTAAGGATGACACCCAGAAAATTCTTCTAATTATTTCCAACCTGGGCACTCTCCTGGACTTCATCATCTCCAGAAACTCATCATTCTGCAAGATGAAATCAACTCAGAAACACACACTGCCCTCAAATAATTTCTCACCCCAGCTGCATAACTTCATTATGCCCTCAAACCCAATAATCTCATCCCACACTTTTTTCAACTTCTATTATTGATGAGGACCCTTATTCACCAATCATTTCCAGGTTATTCTTGTGCAGTGCCTCCCTCTGGACTCCAGTGCCTTAGAGATATTTTATAGATAACTTTTACCAGCCTGAATTTCTTTGTTCTAAAATCCCTTATGTCCTGGTTTTGTTCAAATCAAGTAAACTGTAGAGAAAGAAATTTCAGAGCTAGTAACAATACCTAGCATTTGAATAGCGCTTTAAGGTTTGTAAAACACTTTAAAAATATCGCATTTTTTTCTCTTAATGACCCTGGGAAGGAGATGCTATCATTGTTGTTCTTTAGTTGTTTTCAGTTACGTCCAACTCTTGGTGACTCCATATGGGGTTTCCTTGGCAAAGATACTAGAGTGGTTTGCCATTTCCTTCTCCAGCTCATTTTGCAGATGAAGAAATTGAGGCAGAGTTAAATGACTTGCCCAGGATCACACAGCTAGTGTCTGAGGCCTGATTTGAATTCAGGTCTTCCTGAATCCAGGCCTGGTGGTCTATTCACTGTGTCAACTACTGGCCCAAATATATAAACAGTTGTTGCTCAGTAATGTGCTACTTTTCATGATATAATCGGGGTTTTCTTGGCAATGATACTGAAGTAGTTTGCCATTTCCTTCTCTAGCTCATTTTACAGATAAAAAACTGAGACAAACAGGATTAAGTGACTTGTCCAGGATCACATAGCTAGTAAGTGTCTGAGGCCATTTTTAAACTCAGGTCTTCCTAATTCAAGGTCCAGTGTTCTATCCACTGTGCCAACCAACTGCCTGATAAGGTGCTATTAGTATCCTTTAAAAAATGGATGAGGAAACTTTTACAGATAGAGGTTAAATGACTTGCCCAGGGTCACAGGGCTAGTAAGTGTCTGGGACAGGATTTGAACTCAGATCTTCTTAACTCCAAGTCCAGTATTTGGACTATACCATGGCACCATTAAACCATCTCAGTAAAACCTCCATAGATGCACTTAACTTGATGAAAAATATTGTTCTGTTGAACATATCTACATATCTCATTTGAGTATTTATCTGTTTTTTAGCTTTGTGGGGGCAGAGTTTTTGAGAACACTAAGCTAGAAGAGAGAAAGACAGATTTATACTCAATTGTGTTACAAAGCCACTGTTTACTCAGTAATAAGGATATGATTTTTCATTCTTCTTGGGAGGAAAATGATTTTGGCATAAATCCCTGCTGTACTTCAATGAATTTGAATGAATTTCTCTTAGAGTGTTTAAGATAAAGAAAGAAAGAAAGAAAGAAAGAAAGAAAGAAAGAAAGAAAGAAAGAAGGAAGGAAGGAAAGAAGGAAATATTTGAAACAAACAAAAGTTAACTTTATTCTTGACCCCTTGACATTGATGATTCCTGGAACACTGATCAGGTAAATCAGGAATTCTGACCACTGAGCCTTCCTGGTTACCAATCACCTTCTTTGTGTCTCATCTCAGAGAACTGGAAACAGATTCTTCAAAACATCGAACCTTAACTGTGGCTTGGAAGAAATTCTGTAGTATGGTCAAACAACTTTAACTCCAGTTTTTCAATGTATTTATGATTACGTCGTTGTTGTTTACTTCTTTAACTATTCTGATTATGACCTATGTCTCTCTATACCTCAAAGACTTTCCATAAATTTGCCAGCATGGGCTCAACAAAAATGCATTGAAATTCATGAAAGCCAAACCCATGTAGAGTATAGAAAGACATAATAGAGAAGAGAAGAAGGGCAGAGATAGAGCATTGAGAGAAAGGGACATGTAGGAAAAAGGAGGAAGATGATAATTGAGCACCAAGCACTAATGTTCAGACAATATGGAAGAAAGCCATGAAAAAGAAATATGGAAACTAGGGAAATAGAAATTAGTTAGAAGAAAGTGTTGATCTTTGACTATTACATTGTAGAATTGTCAAGGAAGATGAGGATAGGGAAAAAGCTGTTTAATTTGAAAATTAAGAGGTGATATATGAGGCAGGATAATATAATAGCAAAAGACCTACCTGTAGAGGAGGGATGTATTGATAAATATTTGACAACCAGATCTCTGGGGGAGGGGGGCGCGGGGCAGGGGGAAGCACACACAGCACATTTTTAAGCTTAATCTGCATTATTAATGTTTTTCTCTGTCACATTCTTAAACAATTGACAAGAAGAAAAAAATCAAGCCCTGATTTATAAATGCTTACACTGATCATTTAATAATCAGTTTTCTAGAGTCTGTACAAGCCACCTACAGCACAACATTACAGGATATGCATTCAAATTCTATCCCTGATGCTTTCTACCTTTCTGTAATTGGAAATTATCTGGTCTCTGAGTTCCCTCATCTGAAATATGAAGGGGCATACAGGGTAGCTGTAGGTCTAAAACCCTATGATGTTCTTGGAGTAAGTTGGTTAAATCGAGTGGTGGGATCAGATGTTTGCAGGGGGAGCACAGAAAAAGAAGGGGCAAATGAGTGTATATAGTGAGTTTAGATTATTCTTTCTAGGGAGAGTTGGAATCTAAATCACTAGATGAGAAGTTAAACATGTCAAGAGCACAAACCATCCAATAATGAACCTTGAGTAGCAAGACATTTGAGTCAGGTGGGACCCTGGCTATATCTGTGAAAATGGTTTGAGTAAAATCAGTCATCTTTATGTTAATTTACTGAAAACAAGATGCAGAAAGAATAAGTGATTTAACATTAACCCTCATAGTAGTCAGTCAATAAAAAAAAATTTATTAAGGCTTACTCTGTGCTATGTCTCAAAGCATTTTCACTCACTGTACCCTACACCTAGAACTCTCTCCTTCTTCTCCTTCTGCCCTCTAGCTTCTCTGGCTTCCCTCAAGTCCCAGCTAAAGTCCAACCTTTCTTAAGAAACTTTAATCATAGTTTCTTCTCACTTAGACAGTTTCAATTATACATAGAGATCACTCATTAGATTGTGAGCTTCTTGATTGCAGCAACTTGTTTTTCTTGATTTTCTCATTGTTATTGGTGCAGTGGTTTTTGCCTTTCTTTGTATTCTCAGAACAAAGCACTGTGCTAAGAGCTGGAGATACAAATATAAATAAAAAGAAAAAATAGTCCCTACCCTCAAGGAGGTTACAATTTCATTGGGGAAAACTACACAGTAAAGAAAGAAGGAAAGGTATGTGGGGGTGGGAGGAGGCACTTATACTCTGGACCTTGATGGAGAGGTCCATAATATCCATAAGAGTGCAGCAAGGTGGGAAATGAAGAAATGGTTATTTTTGGCCTCCACCTTATATTGAGATTTTGGAGTTCATGGTTCCACCTTCCAAATTGGAAGGACAAAGGTAGCATAAATCTGATTAGGTATGAGTACCAAAATTGATGAGACCTTGCAGGATGAGATGTCCCAACAATGAGGTTTCTGAGGCATGGTGGGATGATAGAAAAGAACAAATAGGAGAAAAAAAATCTACCTTCACCTCCTTTGACCTTATGATAAATTTTTAGCATACTAGTCCTTTTTCTGACTCGAGTACTATTTTTGGTTTTGATGAAGGCTAACATAATAGTACAATAACAGCAACCTGAATTTGGCAGTCTCCATGCTGGAATTCTTTCCCCCTTTCTAAAACTTATTACCAGGGCATTTCCATAAGGCAGAAGAGCTCAAAAAAGTAGAAATTACCTGAAATAATATCAAGGAAGCTGAACTTACATGCTTCCTTTCATCTGAGGATACCTAAGCTGGTAAAAATCCCAAAAGAAGGTTTTATGCTATTATGTCTGAACTATTAAAAACTAATCCTGTCCCACTTTTATCATTAAAAGATAGTAAAACATAGGAAAGGAAGAAGTCTGGAAAATGGAATCTGATCAAAGAGGATCCTATTTTTTTTTCTTTCCATAACCTTAGTCACAATTAAGAATGTGTGTTGTGCCAAATAAATGCCTAGGTGACTTGTATCTACCTCCTCTCAAATTCCATTGTAAATATGGGCCCTGCTCATATAGGCTACTGTAATAGCCTCCTAACAAGTCTTTCTTCATTTAGCATATCCCCTATTTCTTCCTTCATGATTTAAAAAAAATTCTCTATTTTCTTAATACTCTACTCTGATTATGCCCTTACTTTACTCAAAATCTTTAATTACTCCTGATTATCTCTTGAACATTGCATAAACTCTTCTTGATCCTTATATTGAGGGCTTTTTACAAATTGTCTTCAATCTACTCTTCCAATCTTATCCCATACTAACAAAACATTTTACTACTCTCAACTCCTGTTACCCCCTAGCCATCTCAATACTTTGGCATCATCCTCAACCCAGATCTCTCCTTTATTCTTTATATGCAGTTAGCCACAAAATATTTGTATTCTTCCTACAATAAGTCTCTCCTATCTTCTACCTTCCTATTATTGGAGCTCTGATATAGATATTCAACACCTCATTTCTCCATTATTGTTGGCAGCTTCTTGTTTCCCTGCCTAAAGTCTTCTACTGAGTGCCAGGCACAGTGCTTTGTTCTAAAAATACAAAGAAAGGCAAAAAACCACTGCATCAATATCAATGAGAAAATCAAGAAAAGCAGGTTGCTATAATCAAGAAGCTCACAATCTAACGAGCGATCTCTGTGGATAATTGAAACTGTCTAAGAGGGAAGAAACTATGGTTAAAGCTTCTTAAATAAGGTTGGACTTTAGCTGAGACTTGAGGAAAGCCAGAGAATCTAGAAGCAGAGATGAAGAAAAAGGAAGTTCTGGTGTGAGGAAAGTGAAAGCAAGTGAAAATGCTTTGAGTTGGGAAATTGAGTGTCACATTTCAGCAACAGCAGCAATAGATCAGTGTCACTGGATCACAGAGGTGCTATTGTCGTTGTTGTTCTTATCATTATCAGTTGTGTCCAACTCTTGGTGACCCTATATGGGGTTTTCTTGGCAAAGATATTGGAGTGGTTTGCCATTTCCTTCTCCAGTTCAATATGAGAAACTAAGGCAAATAGGGTTAAGTGACTTGCCAAGGGTCAAAGAGCTAGAAAGTGTCTGAGGTCAGACTTGAATTCAGGTTTTCCTGAATCCAGGCTCTGTGTTTTATCCACTGAGCCACCTAACTGCCAAAGCTGATTCTGATAGGATATAATATTTTGATTTATTTGATGAATATTTATTATGTCAAATTGTGTTTCTAAGTTTACATCATAACTCATGGCTGTAGAGATGGGCCATGAAGAATTCAATAGATCAAAGTTTTTGATTAAGCTATGTGTGCAGCATCATATGATGGTTAGAATACCAGCTTTGGAGCCAGGAAGACCTGGGTTTAGGTTTTGCCTCTCATACAACCTGGCTTTGTAACCATGGGCAAATCATTGAACCTTTCAGTATTCTAGGCAACTCTAAGACAACAAGCTGTGAAGTAGGTACCAACCTGTATTGGTAGAGGGAATGTTTCCATCTGGGAGTTATCTATAGTGACTATTGAACACTGTTCTGTTTTACATAACAAGTCCTTTTATTAAGGAGATCCAGGCACTTGAGGACCTAGAGGGCCACATGTGGCCTTGAGACCACAAGTTCCCCACCAATGACATAGGTTCTGTCCCTATCCATTATCCATGCTTATAAATGTGAGTCTATAGTCATATGTGAGAAATATTTCTGTACTCAAAACAAC
Organism: Vombatus ursinus; assembly: GCF_900497805.2. Taxonomy (NCBI): domain Eukaryota; kingdom Metazoa; phylum Chordata; class Mammalia; order Diprotodontia; family Vombatidae; genus Vombatus; species Vombatus ursinus. Next base: position 1,954,611 of record NW_020951957.1, read on the forward strand.
ACAATCATTAATTGAGATTTAGGAGAAAACACCTACCACTTAATCAAATCATAGAAGCTTTTGCCTCAAGAGACAAACGTAGGTGTCTAGGAACAAAATTAGAATAAATGCATAAGCAGGACCTGAAAGTTTCTTACAGAAATGTTTGTATTTGGAAGAAAATGTAATTCTAATCAAGAAGCATTTACAAATTTGTGAATGCAATGCAATAACTGTATCTAGATGATAAGGAAAAAAGAACAGTTTTTTTTTTGGTGGGGGAAACTAAAACAAAATAAAATGGCAAAATGAAGACAATACTAAATGTTTTAAAATATAAAATACTATAGAATTGTATGTTGCACTACATTACTGCTCACTTTGTTGTGGTGATGGGGGCAATACTGGAATGTATTTGTTGTAATTTTACTTAGAGAGGCAGCGTGATTATTGTTCCAGGAAACCAGGAAGACTCAGGTTCAAGTCTTTCCTCTGACAGATACTTGTGTAACTTGGGGCCAGTCACTTCATTCCTTGCTGTTCCAAACAAATCTCTAAAACTAGAAGTTAAAAAAAAAATGAGTGCCCCTTACATTTCTAGTTGAAATTCCTTGCCAGGGAGGTTCCTTATGCTGATGAAACCACAGGCTTGGTACAAAATTTTGGCCATAATTATAATGAAAAAGAGGTCTTGAGGTTAAAAAAATGGTATTAGCATGACTGAGATCAAGGTAGAGATGGAAGGAGAGGAGATTATAACTAGATAAGGCCATTTCAGAATAAGAAATTATGAATCTGTCAATGAGCTTTAAAGTATGACAATGAATGTTGATGACTGAGGTGAAAATGTGGGTTAGAATAGTTGAAGAGGTTGTGACCTGGGAGACTAGAGTATTTGAAGAGTCATGAACTTTTGGTATAGACGTCCCCAAGTATGATAGAGTCAATATCTACTTGAGTTTTCTTGCCTCTACTTTTTAGCTTCTTTCTCTAAAAGACAAAGAAACTGTACCTATCACTTATTTTGTCCAGAGGTTAAGGCTTAAGCGATGACTCCATTGGCCTAGTTTTCTGGTAGCCTCTGGTCTTATTGGCATGGATTCCTAGCCATCTAAAAGCACAACAAGTTTCTCTTGTGTGGATTCAAGGCCTGAAAGACCAGCTGGATCTCCCAGGGCAAGACAAGTCACCAGACTTTGCCTAGAGAGGTATGGAGGGAACGGTGATGGTATCTTCACAAGGTGAGTGCTAAGTTCAGCTACTGTATATTATTGAGTAACCTTTTTATGCTACCTTATTTTGTCAACTGTGAAATGATCTACTGGTGTATGATTGCATTTTAATATCAGACTTAAATTGAAAGGGGATGAACCTAATTTAGGCCCTCCCACCCACCAAGTATGAAGTTAGAGATAAAGGGAGAAGTAAGCCAGGTACTGAATATCTTGAGAAAGGAGGTAGTATGACCTGGATGGCAGGAGGTAACTGCAACCAGAATCTGGATAGGGGGATATAGATGAATTATGTGAACCTCAAAGAGGAGTTACAGAATAATTCAGAAGAGGAGCTTAGAAGTAGCCAAGAAGAGTAAAGCAAATACTAACTTTTTTCCTAGACCAGAGTACCAGGAAGGAGGGAGCAACCCACAGGAAAAAGGATGTGTTGTGTTCTGTGAAGAGTGGTTTTTGTCTAAGTGCCAGAAAATGGAAAGAATGAGAAAAAAGATATGTAAGAAAAAGTGATGTTTGTTAAATGATTCAGGAGGTATTCCAGCATGCACATTAGCAAGGGGAAACAGAGGAGGATAGAGATAAGAGGCAGGAAGAAGCAGCAAGCATAAACATGTTGGCCTCAGAAAGTGGCATGACCTAAGGAGAAAGAGCAGGAAAGTGGAAGATAGAAGCTTGTCTGACATAATAGAGGGAAAGAACCTGTTGATCAGGACCAATGCCCTTCAGTATCCTGTGAAGAGCTGGTGTAGGATCAGATACAGGGTCAGCAGCCTCAGCTTATTTTTCCAAATATGGAAGAGGTACTAGAGGTGGGGTGGAGTTCGATGGGATTGACCTGTGGCAGTTGTCTGGGTTATTTAATACCTAGTAAAGTAGTCACAAGATAGAACTGAAGTCACTCAATATATCCTCACCTCAAGATGTCAGGGACTGAGTTGTACTCTCACAACATCCCACACATGGTTAAACACTTGACTCTAGACCTGGGGGTCCCTGGACACGCAGGCTTTGTGATACCTTTGGTGTCCTGAGGCTTGGAGTCTCTAATGGTTGTAAATGGTGCTCAGGATGGTTGTATTTGGAAGGATGAAATGAATCCATGATAGCAAGTGATGGGGCAAGCTTCTTCACATTTCTATCTCTATAACAATCCTTATGAGAAGTTGTTTTTAGTTCCATTTCTAATATTAGTTTTGCAACTCCAAGTAAAGCACAATTTATATGAGCCTAAATTTATTATTTGTCATTTAACAAGTATTTATTTTGTTTTCCTCCTACCTTCCCCCACTGAAAATTAAAAGAGGGAAAAAACCTTTTAATAACTGTGCTTAGTCAAACAAAAACAAATTGTCATATTGGTCATGCCAAAAAAATGTGTATCTTATTTTTTATCTTGAGTCCATCACCTGTTTATCAGGAGGTGTGGGCAGCCAGTCCTCTGGACAAGTTAGCTATTGTGTTGATCAGAGTGGTTAAGTCTTTCAAAATGTTTTTTGTTTTTGCATTGATTCTATTGCATCAATTGTTCCTTTGATTCTGCTCAATTTACTCTGCGAGAGTTCATGCAACTTTTTCCAGGTGTCTCTGAAACCATTCCTTTTATGATCTCTTATGTCACAATTGTATTCCATTCCATTCTCATCCCCCGACTGATGGACATTTCTTCAGTTATTTATTTTCAGTTTTCAGTTTTTTTGAGCTAAAGTTCCTCTTCTCAAAAACAGGATAACAAAAAAATCCTCGGAAACTCTAATGGATCTGAGATTTCATCATTGTAAGTATTAGTTCCATTTATGTAGATCACGACCTATCCAGGACTTCACCTCCAGTATGACTCTTGTCTATGTCTTCCCAATAAGTTTGCCATATGGGGTACTCCCAACAAGCTGGGGGTCTTCTTCCTTTTGTCCTGCCATCACATCAAGAGGAGTCCAATTAAGTGCATGGGGTCATCCTTCACTTTCCTTATATGAATAATTAAAAAAAAACTTTATTCTTTTTCTTTCTCTCTCCCTTCTCCTCCTTCAACTCTTACTCTTCTTCCTTCTCATTCTTTTTCTTCTCCTTTTTTTCCTTTGACTACATTTTTTTACATCTTTTCACTGTAACACAAATTATCTACTTCATAAGGCTGTTGTAAAGAAAACATTTTGTGAACCTCAAATACTACAGAAATGTACTATAATTTCTTCATATCACAGCAGAGACCTTCAAGGTAGATTGGTGACACAGTACAATTAAAAATTAATGAACGTAGTTTTTTATTTTGAAACTGCAATTCCAATAATTCTGAAAGTTTCAGATCTCAGCTAAAAGATGGAATATGTAATAATAGTTAATATTAAACATTTGAAGTTTGCATATGTCCTTTGAACTCGGTCTGTCTCTGTCTTCATCATCTCTATTTTCTCTGTGTTTCTTTCTGAGTGTCTCTGTCTCTCTGTCTCTCTGTCTCTGTCTCTGTCTCTCTCTCTCTCTTTCTCTTTCATTTGAACATCATAGAATTAAAAAAAAAATCCCACACTCTTTTCTTCTTGTTCTTGACCTACACTTCCTTTTCTAAATTCTCAACTCAATGCACAATTCATCTTTCCCATGTCCCTAGGTTTCATTTATTGGACTCATTCTGTGTTTATTTTTGTTTTTGTTTTGTTTTCTTCTTGTAGATGGCAAAAGAATTATCTCAGTGTATATGTTATAAGAAACTTTTAACTTCGGCATGATTCTTGAGTTTGAACATTGTACATAGCTTATAATATTAACTGTCATGAATGTCTGCACTGAATTGGAGAGAGTGATAAGTGGGCATCAAGGAGAGCAGAAACCTCATATATTATGGCTATAAATAAGAAACTGAAGATACTTTCATGTAGAGAATTATCTTTCTTATGGATGAAGCTGCCAGAATAGAACTGCAGAATCATTTCACGAAATAATTGTATGACCAAATTGTCTATACTAGGATACATTTTTTTTCCCAAAACAATTGTTTGTTGTTGTGTATGTGTGAACATGGGTTCAAAATATCTAGATTCAAAGACTGGCTCTGCTTCTTATAAGCCATGCAAATCTTGAGGCAACTCTGAGCCTTAGCTTCCTCATCTATAAAATGGGAATGATAATACTTTAAAAAAAGAATAAAAAAACTAGAGACAATAGTTTACCAATTAATTAAAATATGTGGGGACAAAGAGTCCTTGTCCTACCCTCTTCACAGGCTCATAGGCTTTAGAAATTGAAGAGGCTTAATGGATCATCTAATCCAGGGCTGGGAAACCTGGGACCTTGAGGCCACATGTGACCCTTTAAGTCCTCAAGAGCAGTCCTTTGACTGAATCCAAACTTCACAGAACAAATCCTTTTAATAAAAAGATTTATTCTGTAAAACTTAGACTCAGTCAAAGGGCCACACCTGAGGACCTAGAAGGCCACATGTGACCTCAGAGTCACAGTTTCCCCACTCCTGAACTAGTTCAACTTCCTCGGTTTGCAGGTGAGGATACTATGGCCCAGGAAAGTGACATGACTTGTCCAAAACCACACCAGACAGTAATTAGTTAATCAGTAATCTGTGTGTCAAATTCATGTGCTCTACACCAAGTTCATTTTTTTTTCTATCAGGTTTTATAAAGTTCGGTGAGAAAATGCCTGCAAGATATTTTGTAAATGTGTTTTATATATGTTTAACAGAGACAATGATGGGACTCCTCTGATTTTCTGGACTCAGGCATGTCCTAGGGGTTGAGTTTGTTGGTTCCATTGGAATGAATACGATCATTAGCCTCTTGCTGAAGGATATGTGTTGTACTTTAGTGAGATAATACAATAACTTCTTATTGGTTCCTGTGATTGGGATTATTTGAAAGAATATTGTCTATTGAGTGTCATGGGGGGAACCTCCCTCTTCCATAGGGTGTGAGTGAAAAAAAAATACTTCTGGTTTCCTTTGAGAACATTTCTATAGAAAAGAACCAGTATTTTCTTGTCCTTTGGAGATCTGGAGGGAAAGGAAAAGAATGTGCATTTATATAGACCTACTATGTGTCAGGCACTGTAATAACTATTTCTACATATATTATCTTATTTGATCCTCACAACAACCTTGTGAGGTAGTTGCTATTATTATTCCCATTTTACAACTGATGAAACTGAGGCAAACAGATTAAATGACTTGCTCAGAGTCACAAAACTAGTAAGTATCTGAGGCCTGATTTGAACTCAGGTGTTCATTACATAAGGTCCAGATATTTCTGCACCCTTAGCACAAGGGAAGAGATTTATTTTCCCCTCTCTAGCAACCATGGTGATGTATCTCAAGTTCAGTGACAGTGATAATCAACATAAGCTTGTCTAGTAGAATCTGACACATGACCTGAAGTCTCTAATGACTCTTTTTCCTATGTGTTTCTTCCCTAATCACAGATATAAACCAAGAAACCAGCAATCTAAAGATAAGGACATTTCTGGACTTATTGCAGACATGTGAGCATGAGGGTTTTCAGGTGCTGGACTCAGTATTGCTTACCCAATGGGAGGTATTTCCTGTGTGACACTTCTTTTTGGAAGTAGAAATGACAATTAAGAAGATCATTCTGAGCCAGAAGGGATTTATGACTGGTCATAAATTAGGACCTTGTAAGGTTCTTACTCTCTGGTGTCTTTTTGAACCATGGGAAAGGGGCATGGTGATGTATAATGACTCTCCAAAATAGCCCTGATACCTTCCCAGTGTGTGAAGAAAGCTCAGCAGCTCTTGAAAAGTGGTACATAATCTTGTTGTATCTCTTAGACTCAACTGAGAATCTCAGTACTGAAAATGAGATCCTATGGACCTTGTAAGTTTCTAGGACAGTACAGATCTAAGATGAATGTGCAATACCTGTTCAGCCATCCCCCAAAAAATTGTATTCATTTCTTAAAAAATCATAAGTGGGATGGGTCATGATTTTACATTTTATGTTTCTTCTAATGAATGCTTATAAGTCTTTTCTGCTACACATGCAAGGGATTTTTGTTGTAATTATAGTTTATGACCAGTTTTTTTCTCATAAAGTGTGATATGAGAGAAGGTTCATAACCACCACCCCCTCACGTTTCTGATAGATTAAACTTAATCTCAATTTATATTTTTTCTTCTTTTTTTTTCTTACTACCTTGCTTGCCTTTGATGTTGTTTTGGTTCCTCTTTCCCTCCTTTAACTTCTACAACTAGTCTCATGCCATGGCTGTCTCCCAGATGTCCATGTTATTTTGGAATGCAGAAAGAATCTAACCAAAGTAGGCTTTACTTCTACAACCTTTAACTTTGACTGCTGATGGCTTATTATTTAATATATAACATCTGTGCCTATCATATTGTAGATGCTGGTCAACCCTGGTTCTCACTGTGCCAGATCTCCCATGCCAGCATCAATCAAAAGGCACCATGGTCTCCATCTTCTCACATTGCAGTTCTCACCTCACCAAGTTGCCTGCCATTTTATCTCAGCTCCCATTGTTATAAATGAGAGGGTACTACTAGTGGCTCACAGAGTGCTCTTGGCCATCAATGTATTATTTGTACATCTATTTTCACCAACAGGTTGAAAGAACAGCTCTTCTGTTTTTGGACCCTTATTCATATAGATTGTTTGCTTTTTTTTTCTCCAAGTAACATGGTACAATTATGAATTCCCATCTACTCATTTGCAATAATTTCCTTTTCTTAGGATATTTCAAAGGTTTTATCTGCAAACAGAATAACTGTCTCTTAATTCTATCCTAAACTAAAGTTGGTCAAGGCCCTATCAATCACGGGTTCTCAGGAAATCTACCACAGATCTGCTCAAAGTAACAACTTATGAGCTTCCATTAATGTTTATTTTCCCAGACAAACAAGTGGATAGATTAATTCAAAGCAAAATATTTTTAATAAAATGGTGCACAAATCTAAATGACAAGGAAATTTCCCCCTATGCACAGGAGGTACAAATTCTTATAACAAGCTCCCCTTTCTACTTCCCTATCCTTAATCTAGTTCTTACTCTCTGGTGTCTTTTTGAACCATGGGAAAGGGACATGACAATGTATCACTATCTCCAAGATAGCCCTGATACCTTCCCAGCATGGTAAGAAAGGGGAAGAAAGTTCAGCAACTCCTGAAAAGTGGTACACAATCTTGTTGTATCTCTTAGACTCAACTGAGAATCTCAGCACTGGAATTGAGATCCTATGAAGTAAGTAGCATGATTTTTTTCAGAATGGGAAATAGCTAAAAGAGAAAGCCTCCTGTGGTTGTTTCCACTAGGGATACACTACACTAGTATAGTCTAGATTGCCTAAGGGGAACATAAGTAATTCTAGGGATTTGGAACATTTGAGGCTAATTAGACTCAAATGAACAGGCCTATGTTTTGTTTTCTTCCTTTTAATTAAATTTTCTTCTTCTATATTGAAAAAAAACTGTAAACTTTTCCATGGGGACTTAGCTTTATTAAAATGTAGGGTTCCAAATATATTGTACCTATTTCCAGATTTTTTGGTTGGGAGCTGATGAACCAAGAAAGTGAGATAATTCCCACAAAAAGTTTTCCGAGTCATGCATGTCTCTTATGAAGGATTACATATATATGCTAGACAGTGTGAGATGTTTCTGAACACAGGGATGAATAAACACATAAGCCTTAAAGCATCTTGATGACTCTTCCCAACAGGTTCAAATACTAACAGAAACATTGGAAAAGAAAAAAAACAGAAAAAAAAACTTACTATTTGCACACCATCACCTATGTTAATGTCATGCAGTTGCATTTCCTTTAAATCTTAAACTAAGAAACAAAGTGGGGAGAGATGTAGGGGAAATGGTAAAGGTTTTTAAATCATAATGAAAATGAAAAGTTACTCATTTCTTAGGATTTTTGCCCAAGTTTATCATCTTAGGATATGTTACAAATAATTTTTATGTACTAAGCAAAAGTCAAATTAGAAGGGGAACATGCATTTCATCCACTCCATTATAGTCACCGTCTAGAGACTCATCTTGACGGTAGAGTAGGAGTTCGAACTGTCTCTACCAATCTGAAAAGCTGTCAAAGCACAAACCTGATGAGATGCTGTGGCTGCTAGCTGAAGGTCTGTCCTGCCAAGTTTAGACAGGCTTATCATCAGAAGCTGGACATAAAATGATAATTTTTTACTTTAAAAAATATTTATTTTTAACATTTTTTTTTAAAAATTGAGTTGCAAATTCTCTCCCTCCCTCCCACAGCCTCCCTCACCCCCTGAAAAGACAAACAATATGATATTAATTATACACATGAAATCATGCAAAATATATTTCTGTATTAGCCATATTTTGAAAGAAAGGAAGGAAGGAAAGAAGGAAGGAAGGAATGAAGGAAGGAAGGAAGGAAGGAAGGAAGGAATGAAGGAAGGAAGGAAAGAAATGAGAAAATTATACTTCCATTTGCACTCAGAGTTCAACAGGTCTCTCTCTGTAGGTGGATAGCATTTTTTCATAATGCATCCTTTGGAATTGCCTTGGATCATTGTATTGATCAGAGTAGCCAAGTCTTTAACAGTTGATCATCATTGCAACACTTCTCTTATTGTGAACAATTATCTCTTAGTTCCTCTCACTTCATTTTGCATCGGTTCTTATAGGTCTTGTCGTGACTTTTAGCATTAGTCATTTCTTATAGCACAATAGTAATCTATCACAATCATACAGCATAAGTTGTACTGCCATCCCCCAACTGATGAACATCCCCTTAATTTCCAATTCTTTGCCACCACAAAAAGAGCTGATGTAAATATTTCCGTACATACTGGTCCTTTTCATTTTTCTTTGATCTCTTTGGGGTATAGATTCAGTAATGGCGAGGCTGCATCAAAGGGTATGCAGTTTTATAGTCCTTTGGGTATAGTTCTGAATTGTTTTACAGAATGGTTGGACCAGTTCACCATCCACCAACAATTCATTAGTGTACCTATTTTTCCTCATCCCCTTTTGCATTTATCAATTCTGATAAGCATGAGGTGGTACCTCAGAGTTATTTTAATATGTATTTTTCTAATCAATAGTGATTTAGAGCACTTTTTCATATGATATTAGATAGCTTTGATTTTTTTCTTCTGAAAACTGATTGTTTAAATCCTTTGTATATTTATCAATTGGGAAATGACTCTCAGTTTTAGAAATTTGACTCAATTCTCTATCTTTTTGAAAAATGAGTACTTTATCAGAGAAACTTTTGGTAATTTTTAAAAAAAATATTACTTCATTATTGATGGTACCTTATAATAAAATGTAGTTTCCTTGTTTATTCCTTTTAATTAAGTCTATTTTAGCTTTTTATTTGTCTGAGATCATGATTGCTACCCTTGCCATTTTTTTATTTCAGCTGGAGCATTACCTGCTCCAGGCCTTTATTTTAATTCCCAGTGTCTTCTTGTTTCCAGTGCCTCTTGTAAACATCCTATTGCTGGATTCTATTTTCTATTCCATTCAGCCACTTGCTTTTGTTTTATTGGTGAGCACATCCCATTCACATTCATAGTAATGATTACTTACTGTACATTTCCTTCTACCCCATTTTCTTCTGTTTCTTCTTCTCTGTCTTTCTTATCCTATCCCTCCTCAAAAGTCTGTTTTACTTCTGACCATTGCCTCCATTAATTTGACCTCCTTTTAATTATCTTAGTCTCATTTCTCTTATCCCTTCCCTTCCTATTTCCCTATTGGGTAAGATAGATTTCCACATGCAACTGATTTTGTGTATGTGTGTGTGTATAGATATATATACCTATATGTATGTGCATATATACACACATATATACACCTATACATATACATATGTATATATGTGTGTATAGATATATACCTATATGTATATACATATATACACACATATATACATATACATATACATATGTATATACATATACATAAACATATATAGTTTTCCTTCTTTGAACCAATTCCAATAACAGTAAGGTTAAAGAATAGCCCACCACCGCACCATTTCTCCCTTTATTTTTTCCTTTTTATTTTTACCCTTCAAATGCTCTTTCTTGCATGCTTCTTTTTGTGTGATAATTTTTCTTATTCTTCCTTTCCCTTCCCCCTCTCCTAGTGCATCCCTTTTTCTCAAATTGTCATTTTATTATTTCATCTTATTTTTTGAGATCAACCCAATATAATTGACTCATATCTATGACCTTTATCTATGTAGACTCCCTCTAATTGCCTTGATAAGAATAATGTTCTTAAGAGTTTCATGTATTACCTTCCTGTATAGGAATGTAAACAGTTTAATCTTATTGATTCACTTATGACTTCTCTTTTATGTTTACCTTTTTATGCTTCTTATGAGTCTTCTATTTGTCAAGTTTTTAATGTATTTATTTATTTTTATTCAGTTCTGGTCTTTTCATCAGGAATGTTTGGAAGTCCTCTAATGGAATATCTTTTTTTCTCCTGAAAAATTGTGCTCTTTTTGGGGGGGGGGTAGATTATTTTTAGTTGTATTGCTATCTCCTTTGCCTTCCAGAATATAATATTTCAAACACTATGCTCTTTTAACATGAAAGCTGCTAAATCTTGTTTGATCCTGACTGTGGTTCCATGATATTCAAATTATTTCTTTCTGGCTCCTTGAAATATTTTCTCCTTGACCTGGGTGCTCTGGAATTTGGTTATAATGTTCCTGAGAGTTTTCATTTTGGGATCTTTTTCAGGAGATGTTTGGTAGATTCTTTTAATTTATATTTTATTGTCTGGATCTAAGATATCAAGGCAGATTTCTTTGATAATTATTTGAAATATTATGTCTGGGCTCTTTTTTTTTATCATGGCTTTCAGGTAGTCAAATCATTCTTAAATTTTTTCTCCTCCATCTATCAGTTGTTTTTTCTGATGAGAGATTTTATATTTTCTTATTTTTTTAATCTTTTGACTTTGTTTTATTGTTTCTTGCTTGACATTAGCTTCCACTAGTCCAATGCAAATTTTTAAGGAATTACCTTTTTCAGTGTGCTTTTGTACCTCTTTCCATTTGGCCTATTCTGCTTTCTACCATTAGGCCAAATCTTTTTCTTTTTAAGGTATTATTTTCTTCAGTATTTTTGTCCCTGTGTTACCAAGCTGTTAATTTTTTTTTTCATAATTTTCTTGTATCACATTCATTTCTTTTCCAATTTTTCCTTTACCACTCATATTGCTTTCTTTTATTCTTCTAGGAATTCTTGTTGGGCTTGTGTCCAATTGGCAAATTGTTGTTTGATGCTTTGATGTTAACTCTTTTCAAATTGTCTTCTGAGTTTGTATCTTGGTCTTTCCTTCTACTGTGCTAGCTTTTTATGGTCAACTTTTTTTTTTAAAATTTTTCCTCGTTCTTCTAGCCCATTTCTTGACTTTGAACTTTATGGTAAAATTATGCTGTGCTCACCATGAGGAGAAGAGGCACTATCCCAACCTTCAGACATTTTCCTGCTGCTGTTTTCAGAGATAGTTCTGGGGATCTGAAAGTTTTTGGTGCTTCTAAGCTGGTGTGATCCAAGGCAAAGTGTGGTCAGTGCTATCCTGTTCCATACTCTAGTCTTTACCCTGGAATGGTTGCTATTTCCCTACAGTTGTAAGCACTAATCCTCCTCTCTGCCTTGGAACTGGGACCAGAGCCCTTGCTCCCTTGTGACTGACCACAAGCTCTCCTCTCTGTCCTGAAACTGTGACCCAGAACTGTGTATGGGCAGTAGTTGCCAAACAGTACCAGTAGCACCCAGTATCAATAAAAGGTCCCCTCTAATTTCTTTCTGACTAGTTTACCAACACATGTACCATCTTTGTGCTGAGAGCTCTTGAATCTGCTGCTGCTACTATTGCAGCAATCTAATGCCCAGTGCTGGTGCTACTGCCATATGAATTCTATGCTGGCCTCCATCCCAGTGTTATAGACCTCTCCTACTGACCTCCTAAGTTATCTTGGGCTAGAAAAAAAAAATGTTTCAGCTTGACCTTTTGTTGGCTCTGCCTCTCCAGAATTCATTTTGAAGCATTATTTTAAAGTTGTCTGGAAGGATATTTTAGGAGAGCTTGTTTGGGTTGCTATCTCTCCTCTTCCATCTTGACTCTGCACCTGGGGATTAGTTATTGACTATTAATCTCAGTCTGGATGATTTGATTTTTTTTAAAGAATAATATCATAGGATATATTTAGACCTGGAAGAGACCTTAGAGGCCATCTAGTCCGATTCCTTCATTTTCCAGGTGATGAAACTGAAGTTCACAGAAGATGGGTGATTTCCCCAAGATCACACAGTGAATACATGGCAGAGCTCAATATCAATCCCAGGTCCTATGACCCTAAGGAGAGAATGTGACCATGAAGAGGAGAGGGAGAATACTGTCATGAGACTGTGCTCAGCATGGTTTGCTCCATCTATAGGCAGTCTTATCAAAAAAAGAGTAGTTTGAACTAATGAACCTATAAGTAGAATAAATTCCATTCTAGGATCCTGTTCACTGAGATTCCTATGATTTGTATTCATCCTTATACTTCAGATAAACATCCTGCTTAACATGTGGGGATTCTGTAAGGGCTGTGATTTTTCAAAAGGGTCCCAAAATATACTCCTTTCATGGCAGAAGTTAGCCTTCTGGCTCTGGATATGGATCAAAACAAACAAACAAAGAAGATCATTCCTTTGAAATAGACCATGTTATTAGAAATAGCTTCTTTTCTCCCCAAGCTAGATGAACATTACTCACCTTCTGCAGGTGCAGCCCAGCTTTGCCAATTTTAAATGAAATTGACTAAAAGATTGAGTTATTCATACACATACACACACACCCATACTAGTATTACAAAGCTATTGTCATGATCCCGGGATAGGCAGATAGATGTTGAAACAGTGTTTCCTCAGTATTCCTACTAAAGACAGAGTAACCCCATGGTGAAATGCATTGTCTTAGGATGTAATGAGTTTCTCCTAAGAAAATCTTCAAGCAAAGGTTAGATGACCACTTATCTAGAATGTTCTAGTTATAATTTTTAATTAGGTATGGCTTCTGGGTTCCTTTCCAAGTTAAATTCTGGAATTCTGTGAACCAGTATGAGCAACATGTGCAGACAAAAGTAGTCAGTGAAGTGCACTAGAAATTGTGGTAGGTTTGGAATGAGAGAACTTGACATCAGTTTAAATTGTCTTCTGTCACCTACCATATTTATAACTATGAACAAACTATTTTATGTCTGTGGAGCTCAACTTCCTCATCTGGAAAATGGGGGAATTATTATAAATGGTCTCTAAGTCTATCCATTGAAATGTCTACATGCAGAAATAGACCCAAGATTTATAGATAAACAATCAAGTGAAGAACAACTTCTATGGCATTTGAACATAATTTTCTTTGAACTGTTGGAAAAATATTTTGGGGTAGATTTTCCTTTTTTTCCTGTCTAACTCATTCTCTCTCTCTCTCTCTCTCTCTCTCTCTGTGTCTCCATTTTTTAAATATCGCTGTAACTTCCTAATGACTCTCCTACCACTACTTCTAGGACAAAAAACTCTCCCTTATAACAACTAAGTATGGTGGCAATCAATAAATTGTCTGTTTTTGGAAACATGCATGTCATTGTACACTTATGCTCATTTGCTTCTTTGCCAATAAGCAGGAGGTACGCATTACCATAAAATATTCTTATGGCATTATTGGTCAATACATTATCAGGAAGCCTTTCACTTCTTTTTAAATTTTACATTACTTGTCATTGTGCAAATTAATTTCCTAGTTTTACTTTGTTCTGCATCAATTCAGACAAGACTTCCCAAGTTTCTCTAAATTTGTCATTTGCTATGATACAATATGATTATATTTTATTTATATGCCTCAATTTGTTCAGCCATTCCTCAATCAATGAGCACCCACTTTTCTTCCAGTTATTTACTATTACAAAACATGCTGATACACACACATACACATACATACATGAATACATACATACATACATACATATACATACCCACACCCATATGTGTATGCACACACATATGTGGTATATGATATTAAACGTATATATGTACACATACAAATACACATGTATATGCAATGTGTGTATGTGTATGTGTGTGTATATGTGTGTGTGTGTGTATTTTTTTCTTCTCTTTCACCTTCTAGAGGGTATATTCTAGCAGTGGCATTAATGAGTCAAGAGCACATATAGTTTAGCAGAATTCTAAGTTTGTTTGTTTGTTTGTTTTATAGTGGTTAGACTAATTCACAGCTTCATCAATAGTACATTAGTATGCATGCTTTCTCACAACCTGTCCAGGATTTATCAATTCTGTCTTTTGTTCTCTTTGTCAATATGATTAGGATGACTAAAACCTCAGAGTTATTTTAATTTTAATTTTTTTATTATGAGTGAATTGAAATATTCTGTCATCTGGTAGTTGATAGTTTTCACTTCACCTTGTGAAAACTGATCATGTTCTTTGAGAACTTATCCATTGGGGAATACCTCATAATTTATATCAATTCCTTATATAACTTTAATATCAGACATTTGTCAGAGATTCTTGTTACAAGATTTTTTCAATTAACTGTTTCTCTAATTGTATCTGCATTGATTTTGTTCATGTAAAAGGCTGTTAACTTTATATATTTGTTTTTCTTCTAAGGACACTTCTGTTTCAAGTTAGTTAGGAATTCTTCCACTCACCAAAATTGTATGAGATATCTCTTTCAATTGTCTGCCACTTTTTTCCCACATTATCTTTTATATTTAAACCATTTATTTGTTTGGAGCTTTTGTGGTATTTTGTGTAAGCTATTGGCCTAAACAAAATTTCTGCCAAACTTCTTTCCGATTTATATCTATACACAGTTCACATGTGTATATATACATATATGTATGTATGTATGTATGTATATGATATGTGACTGTATTATCAAGTTTACAAAGTATTTTATATACATTATTTCATTTAAGTCTAACAAGTCTTCCAGGGTAAATGCTATGGGTGTTATCTCTATGTATGTCTCTGTCTGTCTATCTATGTATCTAATCTACCTACCTACTCACTGTTGCCTCTTCTACCAGTTTATTTATAGAAATGTCAAATGCTACCAATTCTTGACTTTTGACAATGAATTTATGATCCTGAAAAGTTGATCAAGTTACTGAAGATCACATAAGAAAAACATGAAAAGTCAAACCCAGTGGTAATGAACTCTTATATGGACAAATCTAGCATTGAAAAGATGTCCTATTACAGAATGATGCTGTTTGTCTTAGTGGACAGATATATAACTATGTAACACATTTAATGAATCTTTTTGTCTGTATTTAGATTTTTCAGATGTTTACAGTGAAATTCATTTTATTAGCAACATTTTTTCAAAGTGCTTATTAAATGAAAAGTAATTTCAAAAGGGAGAGAGCAGTAACATCTGGGGAGCAATAGCAAAGTGGATGTGTGGGAGGTGATCCCTGAGTTGTGCTTACATCAAATCTCACAATTCTTAGAAATTAACTGAGGTCCTTTTTTTTTTTGCTGCTTTTCCTATGACACATCTGTTGTATTTCTTTTTTTAGCTCCTCTCAATCCTCTTGAACACTATAGCACCAATTGATTAGTTCCCCAAACTCATATGGTAGAGAAAGGACCTCATGATGCATTTTGCTAGTATCTGTGTCTTTCTTATTTTATTAGCAAAGGACAGGAAATGCTATCTCTGTTCCTTATATATATAATATAGGGTCTGGAGAATATTTTAATTGTCACTTGGAACACTAAGAAACATGACATTGTCATTTTTACCTAACACCCTTGCAGAAGACATTATTGGATCCCTCATAGTTAATGGAGCTTTTCATGTGCAAAAAAAAAAATCATCTCCACCAAAACCAAAACAGACTAGATATAGTCGAATATCCATGCCAGAGTGGCCAGGGCAGATTTCATTTAACTGTTCTGGACTCTTTTCTGCTCCAGGGCCCAGAATGATGTCAGGCCATGGACAGAGGTTAGGACAATGGAGTATTTCTAGGGGCTACAGTGTTTCTCCCCCTAACCCCTCCGCATCATTCTCTGGAATTCTTTTGTTGGCTGCTTGAACAGGAATCTACGCTAAGAAGATGATGGAATGATAAGATTTATGCAAGGTGTGTACAGGTGTGCCCTGCCCTTTTCACTCTTATTTCAATCTTTTTTATTTTTTCTTTACCCTAGGGAGACTTCTGTGGTGTTCATTCCACATCCTGGGATGGTTGGGAGGATGAGGACTAGGAGGTGATAATGAAAAGAATTGCTATAAAGGGAACTGAGACTTTTCCCTGGCAGGCTGGCAGATGGCAGTGTGTTTTGAAGGTTGGGCCCCAGTTTGCCAGCAGCTAAGATAAGAACCTCTGTTTGCTGTGACCAACACTGGCAGTGGGAGATTTGAGACTAGGTGGTAGAAACAACAACTTCAATGGCCAGAAACTTTACTTGTGATGATTAAAAGCTGAAATATAACTAGCACTGTGGAAGCTGTCTGGTCATGATAAAGACCAGGAAACAAATGGAGAGGAGGGTTCAAAGACTGTCAATTATGCGAAAGAGAATCAGATCAAGAGAGGCTGACCTTTGTTGCTATACTGTTCTCACCTTCTTATTTAAATTCTAGCTTTAAATTCAAGCCACCAGACATATATGCATGTGCATGCACACATGCACACATGTACACACACACACACACACACACACACAGAGAACAATGCATTTCCCTTTCTTCTCTTTCTAGAACAGGTTGAATCAGATGTTATGGGGCTATCCTGTAGAAATCCTAAAGAAATGGGAGTCTAAACCAAGAGGAAATTTGTAGATTATTAGGCAAAGGGCTCCAAAAAGATGGACTGCTTGGTAGTTTCTTTAAAGGGTGCTTTTTTTGGAGGGGTTTATGTTTAGTAAATCATATGATTATAAAAACATCCATTGTATATATCTTTTAAAGGCAGTAGCTTCCCAGATCAGAGTAAAGCAGAGACAGGAAATTTCCTGTTACACTCCAATAATTCTGAACCATATTTGATATTACCCCTAAATCAGTGATTTACCTGGATCAGTGAGGGTTCCCCTCTTGCCAAACAATCTGAAATGTCAGGGAAAGTTACAGCAGGCAACAGGTATAAGTATATTAGAAGATGGTGTAACTACTTAGGGAGCATTGTTCTCAGCTAATTAATTAATTACTTGACAGTCTTCTTTTGTGCAGACTTACCAGAATACGGCATGAGACAGGGGTGGGCTGCCCTGCAGACTTAAGACTGAGTATTGGACAGGATACATACCTAATGGCCACCCAGCATGAATCAAGTTGTTTTCACAAACAAAGATCAGTCCCTAAGATTTTATCCCTATGACTTCCCAGACAAATTTTCCTTGCTAGGAATGCTATGAGATTAAATGATAGAGATAAAACACAAAATGGGGTGGGGGGGGGGCAATTAGGAGGCAGCTTTTGTCTCCTACATCATAGTACAGATAGGTAGTGGGGCATAATGGATAGTCATGATGGATTCTGAAATTGAATCAGGAGGAGCTGATTATGAATCATGTCTCTGACATACTAGTTGTATAATCCTGAACAAATCATTTTACTTTTTTAGTAACCTTGATCTGTATTGTTGGAGGGAGTTTCTACTCAGGGAATTTCTCATGTCTAAGAAATCACATGTCTAGACAGATACACCTCCCCAACACACACACACACACACACACACACACAGACACACACACACACAATGCCATCCCACTGCTTTCATCCAGCACCTGAGAACATTTTCATTCTGATTTAGATTAACAAACTGGTAGCAAATTAGTTATAGCATTGTTGTATTCTGTAGTGGGTCTCATGCATAATATAGAGATAGAAAGAATAGATACTTTTCTCAGTATGTGGATCACTCATAGACATTTATTACTTAGGGAGGCTTATAATTTATCTCAGTCACTTGGGCACCATGATACAAGAAAAATCACATTACATCAAACCACATGGGGCTGAAATTTGTTGTCTCGACTATAAGTTGAAATAAGCCTGTCTTTGGATGTCTTTCAAACTATTTTACTACAATAACATTTATGTTATGTGTGTGTATGCATGTGTGCATGTGTGCATGCTGTGACATGTAATCTAGAGCAGTAGTTGCCAAACTGTGAAAGAACTTGTGTCTGGGGATTTACAGAGTTATTGCAAAGGACCTGCAAATCTGTATTTTATCATGAATTATTATTGGCTTTTTAATTTCAGTAAATATTCAACAGGAGTTAGGAGAAGAAAAAAAAAGCAAATATACTTTCCATAAGCTAAATAAAAGGTGCACAGGTATAGCTATTTAAAAAAAAGCCATCCCCATCCCATCAGCTACTCTCTTACATCAAAAATCATGTTCTGGAGAACGAAATCTTTTCAGTTCAGCGGCTTCCATCCTGGGGCCCATTGCCTTCATTAATGATTGCCCAATTGGACCATACTTTCACTCTCCTATTTATACCCAAGCTCTTTTTCCAAACACCATGATGGTACACATACATGCTAGATATGGGGACATATCCCCCTATTCACACAAATCTCTGGTTTGTTGTTCTAGAAATATAATCAAATTATTGCTGCCATTGCTGCTGAAAAGGATGTGCTAATCTACCCCCTATTTTTCCATTCACCATTCTCATGACTTTCACAACCAAAATATCTCTCCCTAGCCACCATTCTCCTATAAGTATTTACCTTTAAGCTCCTTTAGGACAAAGACTATCTTTGCATTTGTCTTTGAATTACCAGTACCTAGCACACTGCTTGGTGCACAGTAAGAGCCTAATAAATGCTTTTGTTATTCACTAATTCATTTTAATGTGTGTAGACACTATTGGGATAAATAAAATGTAAATGTCCTTCAAAGTGTTACTAATTTATATTTTTCATCATCAATTTTCTTAATCAATGGATGTTGAATACAATAACCTTCACGTGAAAGTAACTGTGAAAGTCTACACATTTTTTGACATTGAATAGCAGTACTCAGATTTGAAAAGATTGAGAACTGTCCTTCAAGGGAACAGAGGGAGAGAGAGAGACAGAGAGAGAGAGACAGAGACAGATTGAGACAGAGAGACGGAGAGAGAGAGAAAGAATCATCTACAATTTTAGTCTTTTTAAATCTGAGAATCAGAATGAATCTTATCAATCAGGGCTTCTTAACTATTTTTGTGTCATGGCTGTGTTCAGCAGTATTGTAGAGCCTATGGACTTTTCAGAATATGTATTTTTTAAACATTATAACTAAAGGAAATGTTGACTTTTAGTTTAAATCTAGTGAAAAGGTGTATTTTTTCCTTCTCATTTTTATGTACCCTTAAATCTCTGGGTATCTAAGTGTAAAGAATTCCTTTGTGTGTGTGTGTGTTTGCTCCTCTTTTTTATTTATTTTTTGTTTTTTTATTAATAAATTTATTTATTTTTAGTTTTCAACATTCACTTCCACAAGATTTTGATTTTCACGCCATCTCACCCCTCCATCCACCCCAAGATGACATGCATTCTGAATACCCCTTCCCAAGTCTGCCTTCCCTTCTATCTCTCCCCTCTTATCCCCTTCCCCTTCTATTTTCCTGTAGGGCAAGATAGATTTTTGTACCTCATTTCCTATATTTCCTATTTCCCAGTTGCATGTGAAAACATTTTTTTTAAACATGTATTTTTAAAACTTTGGGTTCCAAATTTTCTCCCTTCCTCCCTCCCCACCCACCCTCATTGAAAAGGCAAGCAACTCAATATAAGTTACACATGTGCAGTCATGCAAAACACTTCCATAGTAGACATGCTGTGAAAAACTAACTCTATTTCCCTTAATCCTATCCCGCCCCTCCATTTATTCTATTCTTTCTTTTGACCCTGTACATTCTCAGAAGTGTTTGCTTTTGATTACTCCCTTTCCCAATCTGCCCTCTCTCTAACATTTCCCTGGTATCTTGTCCCCTTCTCCCCCTATTTTCCTGTAGGGTAAGGCAGATTTCCATACCCAATTGAGTGTGTATGTTATTCCCTCCTTAAGTCAAATCCTATGAGAATAAGATTCACTCATTCCCTCTCACCTTCCCCTGTTTTCCCTCCACTGTAAGAGCCTTTTCTGTTTTTTTTTTCTTTTTGTGAGATGGTTTACCCCTTTCTACCTCTCCCTTTCTCCTTCTCCTAGTATAATCCTCTCTCACCCCTTAATTTTATTCTCCAGACATGACCCCTTCATCTTCAACTCACCCTGTGCCCTCTATCTAACTATCTATCTATCTATCTATCTATCTATCTATCTATCTATCTATCTATCTATCTATCTATCTAT
>NW_020951957.1:1975192-1979198 GCF_900497805.2 Vombatus ursinus
TATCTATCTATCTATCTATCTATCTATCTATCTATCTATCTATCTATATATATACATATAATTTTTTTCCCTCCAACTACCCTAATACTGACAAAGGTCTCATGAGTTACAAATATCATCTTTCCATGGAACAATGTAAACAGTTCAACCTTAATAAGTCTCTTATGATTTATCTTCCCTGTTTACCTCTTCATGTTCTACTTGAGTCTTATATTTGAAAGTCAAATTTTCTATTCAGCTCTGGTCTTTTCATCAAGAATGCTTGAAAGTCCTCTATGTCACTGAATGACCATTTTTTCCCCTGAAGGATTATTCTCAGCTTTGCTGAGTAGGTGATTCTTGGTTGTAATCCTATCTCCTTTGCCCTCCGGAATATTATATTCCATGCCCTGTGGTCCCTTAATGTAGAAGCTGCTAAATCTTGTGTTATCCTGATTGTGTTTCCATAATACTTGAATTGTTTCTTTCTGGCTGCTTGTAATATTTTCTCCTTGACCTGGGAACTCTGGAATTTGGCTATAATACTCCTAGGAGTTTTCCTTTGGGGATCTCTTTCAGGAGGAGATCGGTGGACTCTTTCAATTTCTATCTTGCCCTGTGGTTCTAAAATGTCAGGGCAGTTTTCCTTGATAATTTCTTGAAAGATGTTGTCTAGGCTCTTTTTTTTTTTGATCATGGCTTTCAGATAGTCCAACAATTTTTTAATTCTCTCTCTTGGATCTATTTTCCAGGTCAGTTGTTTTTCCAATGAGATATTTCACATTATTTTCTAATTTTTCATTCTTTTGGATTTGTTTTACAGTGTCTTGATTTCCAATGAAGTCACTACCTTCCAAGTGCTGTATTCTAATTTTTAAGGAAGTATTTTCTTCAGTAATGTTTTGGACTTCCTTTTCCATTTGGCCAATTTTGCTTTTTAGGGCATTCTTCTCCTCATTGGCTTTTTGGACCTCTTTTGCCATTTGGGTTAGGCTATTTTTTAAGGTGTTATTTTCTTCAGTATTTTTTGGGGTCTCCTTTAGCAAGCTGTTGACTTGTTTTTCATGATTTTCGTGTATCACTCTCATTTCTCTTCCCAGTTTTTCCTCTCCTTCTCTTACTTGCTTCTCAAAATCCCTTTTGAACTCTTCCAAGGCCTGGGACTGATTCATATTTTTCTTGGAGGCTTTGGATGTAGGAGCTCTGACTTTGTTGTCTTCTTCTGGTTGTATGTTTTGATCTTCTTTGTCACCAAAGTAAGATAATATAGTCGGACTCTTTTTGGGCTGCTTACTCATGATCTCGGCCAATTACTTGAGTTTTAAACTCTTTGTTAAGGTAAGAGTCTGCTTCCAATGTGGAGAATGTACTGTCCCAAGCTTCAGGGGTTTGTACAGCTGTTTTCAGAGATACTTCTAGGCACCTGAAAATTTTCAGTTCTTTCAGGGTGCTATGATAAGGGGCGAGGTGTTTCTTCTCCACCGCCACTACAAGCTCCATCACATCAGCGCTCCTCCTCACCCCAGGACCGCCCCTCAGAACTGTGACCCTGATCTAAGCTCAGGCAAAGCAAGAGATTCCTGCCTCAGCCCTGGCAAAGAGATCCCTACAGTCGCCCTCTGATCAGCCACTCAATTTCCTCTCAATCTATGGGCCAGAAGCTCAGGAGGCAGCTGTGGCCCACACTCAGAACTTGCCGCTGAGACATAGCTCCTTCTCTCACTGCAGTCATAGACTTTTCCCACTGACCTTCTAAGTTGTCTTTGTCATTCCTGGGTTGAGAAGTCTGGAAACTGCCACAGCTGCCCACGATTCAGTCCTCTGAGGCCTGCTCCAGGTTCCCTGGGGCCTGGGCTGGGCCACGCCAAACTGTGCTCCTCTCCCCGCCTGGCGCGATAAACCTTTCTGATCTACCATCCAGGTTGTCTTGGGCTGGAAATTTGTTTCACTGTCTTTTTGTGGGTTCTGCTGCTTTAGAACTTGTTTAGAGCCATTTTTTAACAAGTATTTGGAGGGATTTGGGGGAGAGCTCAAGCAAGTCACTGTTTCCACTCAGCCATCTTGGCTCTGCCCTCCTCTTACAGGTTTTCTGGTCCAACTTCTTATCTAAAGGAGAAACTCCTTTTACACTATTCCTAACACTTAATCATTTGGCTTCTACTTGAACACTTACAGTCATGGGTAGCTTTGTGTATAAAAACTTTGTTACATGGTTAGGACAGAGCTAGTTGTATTTTTCTTGCATTAAAATGAAACTACCTCTCTCTCACCACTATCCTTTGAATGGCAACAAACTTTTAAGAAGTTTTCATGACTCCACTAAGCTACAGTAAATTAAGGTTGGGGCCACTATGGCATAGGTGTACAGAGAAGTCCTCAGTCAGAGCTCCCTCACTTCAAGTTCCATTTCTGACACTTAATGACTGTGATCCTGAACAAATCATTTAATCTCTCAGTGTTGCAAGGAATTCTGCAAGATTATAAATTGCCGAGCAGTTGCCAGAGGGATTTTCTTTACAGGGTGTTCCCTATTCCAACGACATAATTGATGCGGACCAAAAAATTGAAAGCTGCATTATTCTTCTAATATTCCAAGTCACAGTTATAATTTGATTCTTCCAGATGATCTCTCTGGAATTGGGAATCACATGGCAGAGTATAAGAATGAGTATCTGAATAAATTCCACTGGCACCCACATGACATTACACCTGTCTCCCTCCTCACTGCAACCTCTTGGAATCTCCTACCTCTTTGAAGACTCAACTCCAGCACCACCTTCTACATGTGGCCTTTCCTGATCTCCTCTAAGGCTATTGTCCTCTCTCTCTAAGCTACCTTGCACTTCTATATGTATGTCTGTATCTACATTGTGTTTCTACCAGCAGAATAGAAGCTCCTCTATGGCCATCACTGTTTTAGGTTTGCCTTTGTATCCTCAACAGGTAGCCAAGTAGTTGGCATATGCTAGGTATTAAAAAATTGATGTTGACTGATTGACTGATTCCCTAGATCCTTGTCACCTTCGTTGTTTATTGAAGGTCTCCTTTGTTCATAGCAATGTAGGGATGTGGGGATAATGATAAAAATAAAGGACTTTAGCATAGCCCTTTGTAAGGTTTACAAGACATCATGGAATAAATTATCTGATCTGAGACTCAACAACAACCCTGTAGCATAGTAGGTACTACTTATCTACATTTTTAAACATAATATGCATGCATCTTATATGCCCTTATTTATTTACAGATTATCTCCTGCATTCAGATATAAGACCCTTGACAGAAGGGATTGTTTTAGCTTTTCCTATGTATCTCCAGCACTTTGCACACTTCTTACCTCCTAATAAATCTAGTAAATGATTGTGGATTAATAGACGTTGATTGGAGACTGCCTCTCATAAAGCTTAAATGATTTGACCACAGTGATACAGCTAGGACATGTCAGAGTCAGGATTTGATGCCAGGTCATCCTGACTCCAAACCCAGCCCACTTCCTATTACACTAGACTGTATCTGAGATATGAGGGAAGACATGGTGAATACTTCAACAAAGTTCACATTTGCTGCAAAAATGACCTTAAATCAAAGAGATAAATCATTTTTATTTATCTTGACTTATTTCAATGTATTTCAATCCAACAAGTATTCATGTGCTTACTATATGCCAGGTGTTGAGCTATGTGCTGGATCAGTACTCAATTGAAATCAGATTATTAAATACATGGATTCTAAAGCAGCCAAAAAAGGTTGGCTTCTTCAAATGCAAACTGAAATTAATGCCAATTATAGCATGGCATTCAAAGTCTCAGGCCACCTCCTGACATGAGAGACTTTTGTATTGAGTAAGCTATTAATTTTTAATTCATTTTCTTTGATGATTTGGTCATAATCTAGTCTCTTCCCTTGCTTCTTTCCTTGCTTCACCCTTCCCTCCCTCCTTTTCTTCTGTCTCTATTTCTTCCCTTCCTTCCTCCCATCCTTCCCTTTCTCTTTCTTGTTCTTTCTTATTTCTTTCTTTCTTTCTTTC
>NW_020951957.1:1979298-2056123 GCF_900497805.2 Vombatus ursinus
CTCTCTCTCTCTCTCTCTCTCTCTCTCTCTCTCTCTCTCTCTCTTTCCCTTCCCTACCAAAATTTTTCCTTTCAATGGACCATTTCAATAATTGAAGGACATGAATAGATCTTAAATTCAACAAAATCTTTAGGATTAGGAATGTTCCCAAATTAAAGCAATGGCTTCACTAACAGACATTTTATGATGAGGTCTGACAGACTCCCTATTTAATGTGGTAATTGGTCATCATCAAACAAGCTATAATTAAAAACAAAATACTGCAGCTGTGTTGTCTATGAAAGTTGATCAAAGTTTTTTTGCAGTCTCCTAGGGAAAACCTTCCAATTGCCGTCATTTGAAATGCTATAAATAGATGGTGACAAAATGGGAAAATTCAAATCATCTCTCTTCCAAACTTAGTGTTTTCTTTCTACAATCATTCATACTATATTCAAAGGGAGGGGGAGAGGAGTTAGCACTATATAGGTAGACCCAAATTTATAGTGATACAATGTATATAAAGAATGATATTTTATAACCCTTAATTTAACCTATTTTCCTTTGGTTTTATCCTTCTTCTAAAAGGGCATCATTTAATTCAACAAAAATTTAGTAAGTGGATAATAATAATAATAATGATTAATATTTATATGTCACCTTACACATTTTATATGATCCTCACTGCAGCCCTGTGAGGTAAGTGCTATTGTTATCCCCTTTTACAGATTAAGGAACAAGTTAGATGACTTATCTTGGGCCACATGACTAATAACTACCTGAGACAAGTCAAATTCAGACAAGGATGTGCTGGTAAATGCCTAACAACTAGTTCTCTGAAAGAAAGAAAAAATAAAGCATTAATTTACATTATTAATATTTTTCCATTGCTTTATCAAACCCAAATAATCAATAACGGCAATAAACAAATAAAGTCCTGATTTCTATTGTTGGCCAATTTCTGAGGTGTTATTGCTCACAATGCAAATTTAACAATCAACTTTCTCCAGAGGGTACAAGCTGACTCCAGCACACCCCTGAACCGAAGTTGCTATGACTGCAGGTGCTTTGATATTGTCCACTACATCTTACTCATGAAGTACGGAGACCTTTGAGCAAAGGATTCTGAAAGATCCCGCAGTCACAAAGGAGAAATAAAATAAGCTCTGCCCTAAAGGAGTCCACACTCTACAGATTAACATATTTATATGCAAAAGAATGTTAAAGCAATTACAAGTCATAGAGCATTTAAACAACGTGTGGAATGTGGATGTGGAAAACATAAACTGTAGGGTTCTGTTTACCCACAGAAAAAGCTGAATGAAAAATAAAGTTGGGAAAATACTTTGTTTTCTTTCCAAAAGACAAATAGCATAACATACAAATAGCTGCAATTTATGTCGGTAGGAAATATTGTGTTCTGTTTATGACATTGTTCTGGGACATGGCAGAGAAGAACTCTCTCTCACATACACACAAACAAACACACACACTCTCATCTTTCTCTGCTTTCCACATCGTATTCATATCTATATTTATTTCTACTAACCTGCCTACATACAAGCATATACATGTACATATACATATATAGTACACACACAGACACACAAGTACGTGTGTGTGTGTTCATATTCAGGTTCAGACAGCTGTTCCTCCATTATTGCCTTTTCCTCCATTTTAAAGTTCCCCTCTTTTTACACAGCTAGTGTCTAAGGCCGGATTTCAATGTAGATCTTTCAAATTCCAGGCCCAGCCCTCTATCCACTGTACATTCTAGTTGCCTTTCTTTTTGATACCACTCCCCCTCCCCACCAAATGAGCATTTCCAAGAATCCGGCTCCCTCTCCAAATATCCCTTAATTAATTTTCTAGTGGTGCCTTTATGATTTTGTCCTTCCAGATTGATTTACAATCCACTATTTTTTTTTTGCCAGTAATTCCATTATGTTTCTACCCCTCCATCTGTTGTAGGAGGGATTGAATTGTACAGTGTAGGAACTGTCACTGAGGGAGAATACAAAAGCTCCAATTCCCCCAGAGCAATACTTCCCTAGAGAGACATAGGTTACTTAGAACTTCTGAAATTATAACAGTAATATTGAAGCAATATCTTCATCATTATGATTTATCATCTCTGCAAGGAAAAAAAAAAAGAGATGCAAGATAGGACAGAATGTCAGTTTTAGACAAATCCAATAGCTAATCCCCTTGAATGTACATCAATTGTCCACGATAAAGTTTTCAATGATATGAAATGGGCCATTTATCATGCCTTTTGACTTTCTGTGATTCTCCACATAGAAATTTGGCACCCTCCCAGAAACTCTTGTGTAACCTTGGGGGAATCATTTGGTTTTTCTGGCCTGTGGTTTCTTCAACTGTAAAATGAAGGGATCACTTCTAAATGATTTCTAAGGTCCTAGCTAGCTCCAAGTTCTATAACTCACAGTCCATAGAAGTGATTGGGCCAATCCAGAGGGAACCTCAGAAATGGTCCACAAATACAATAGATCTCCTGGGACACAGGCTGGAGGCACCCCATTGTCCAGTGATACTAGTGAACCCTCCACTATGGTTGTACAGGGCTCTCCCAGGCCAGGGACGCTCATCCTGCAAGGTGAGCTGGACCTTTGAACACTGGGCAGCCCTACGGCAGCTGCCAAAATGTTGCACAACTTAATATTTGGGTCAAGACGCATATAGTTTAATAAACCAATGTGAGACAGATGGATTTAACTTATCTGATAGCAAATACCATATATGTAGTAATTAGTTACTACTATATTCTATGTCAGTGACTAAGTAATCAATTAGATTGACAATTTGATGATCATTTCATTATTTGAGGGTCAACTCATGAAATAAAAAATCATAAATTGATGAGAAAGAATGGAAGACTTGGCCTCTGCTACTGCCAAAATATATGCCCCCAGGCAAGTCATTTAAATTCTTTGGGTCTTGATTCCCCTTTCCATCAAATGAAATAATTGGATTAGATGACCTCTAAGGTCTTTTCTCAGTTTACAATCCTCTGAACACTAACTAAATCAATGACTTAACATAAGGCCTGATTTGCTCATATGTACTGCCAAAAAAAATTATAGGTATTTTTTTTAAAAAAAGGTGTGAAGAAAGAGCAAGACCTGGAGGCAAGAAGACTTGAGTTCAATTTCATTCTCTGACAATTAACTTGTTTTTTTACCATGGACATGCCACTTGACCTCAAGCTTCTTCATTAGTAAAATATGGATAATAAAACTTGTAGTGCAGCCTTATTGGATTTTTGTGAGGTTGGAAAAAAAAAACAATATGTGGAAAGCGTTTTTGCATACATTAAAGCAGTATGTAAATGCCAGTTATCATTATCAAAATTTTTTCTGCTTTGGTGTTTTGGGGTTGATATCCTCAAATTGTCATAACAATAGTACCACTGAATTCTTATTTGTCTGGGAATAATTGATTTCATATTAATTAGCTTAAGAAACTTTCTTCTAAAACACTTAAGTCCAGGAAGCGTTTTATAGGCATTTAAAAGAAGATACCTTTTCAGCCCCTTTTCTTCCAGGATTCTCAAGAACATTGCAACTATTGTTAACCTGAGAGAATATGGCATTTTCCTTAGAGAGCTAGACTTAGAAGCAGGAAGACATTTCTTCTCTCACACTTACTACTTGTGAGACCATGGGCAAGTAAACCTGCCTCTCTGAGTCTCAGATAACATCCTAAGATTTATCTACTGAATTATGGAGGGGTTGTGTGGGACAGACTCAATCTTAATCTATTTGTGTCTTTTAATTGATGCTGTCTAGGTTCTTCCTCATTTGGTAGAGGGGAAAGAACAATTGACTCTGTAGTCAGAGGATCTGGGTTTATATCCAGTCTTCAATGCTTACTAACTATATGGCCTGAGCAAAATAATTTAACCTTCCTCAGCCTCAATTTCCTTATTTGTAAAATGAAGGGTTATATTATGTATGGCCTCTGGAGTCCCTTCCAGTTCTCAATCTTTATGAATGAGTAGCAAGCAACGGATTGCAAGGAGAGAAGTACTAAGAAGAAGAGAGAGCACCACTTTATTTAGAATTGATGACATTTTTGTTCACACCATTTTATTCATTTGATTGCATTTTTGTTACACATAGTCATGTGGTTACACGTGTAAATTATTTAGGAAGCAAGGAACAAACTTTTCAAATCAACTTTATTTAGAGACAATGTAATGGATAGGAATGAGCATTGGACTTGGCATCAACATGACTTGGGTTTGAAGCCTGCCTCTTAGACTTTCCAGCTATTTGTCCCTGAGCAAGTGTCTTAGCCTCTCTGAAATGTGATTTCTTCAAATGGGATAATAAGGCCTGTAGCATCTCACCCAGAAGGTGGCTGTGATGATCAAACAGCACTTCAAAACCCTTTATAAATGCCAGATGAGATTAATATTACTTTGAAATCATGAGATAAAGACACAGATTACAAAGAAATCACAGTTATCTGAAGCTATTTTAGAGCTGGAAGAGACCTCTCCAGTCATCCTGATGAATGTCTGGCCACTGGACCTAGATGGCTCTGGAGGAGAAAGTGAGACTGGTGACCTTGCACAGCTCTCCTTTACTCAAATCAAAGTCAGTTGAAAGTCATGTAATCATCTCCCTGATGTGATGGTCCTCTTCAAGAAAGAAGGATAAACACATCCAGGGAAAACTTAGTCTAGCCTCCTTATTTTATAGATGAAGAGACTAAGAAAGATGAAATAGTTCTTGGAGAAAATGAGGAGGAAAGAAACTAACAAACAAATAGATTTTGACCTCTTAGTTCTCAATCTGTAAGTTACTCATTAGATCACTGATGTATCGAGGAATAATCTCATTCTAAATCCTATGTCTTTCCAATGGAGGAATGGGAGAATTGGTAATATCGTTGGTGCCACTGTGAACAGAGAGCATCTCTCTCTGTATCCCTCCCACCTCCATCATCCTTCCTGATTATAGCAAAGACAATGGCAGAGAAGAGCTTCAGGGTAGGTCATCATCTATACGTTTGCTAATAAAATTTTTGAATGTTTTTGAGACCTCAGATGGAAATAGTGATACAGCATGGTATGACAAATCGATAGCATTAGTTCCTAATGCTTTTACCTTTTTAATTTTTTTTCTTTTTTTTCTACTTTTAGACTCAAACACCAGAACTCAAATACAGAATAGAGAAAAGAAAAAAATTGTAAACTTAAATATCAAAACAAATATAAAGTAAGAAAAGAAAAAAAATCATGTCATGTGAATAGCAGAACATAAAAGAAAATTCAAAATATATAGCAATAACTATTTGTTTCAAGAAAGCCTATATCATAAATATTACACATTGTATTGAGAGCTGTCCATCTTTTCTTTGCTTTCTTGTAAGTTTTCTACTTTTACGTTTTCATTACCTAATAAACTGGGTACTCTACATAAAGCTGCCCTGAGCTGGTATTGGCAGTGCACTCATCCTTCACATAGTTGTCAAATTTGATATTACTAAAGCATACGTATGACTATAACTCTCTAACTTAAGAAGTTTCCGTGGCTCCCTATTATGTTTAAGATGAAGCTCAAGCTGTTTGACATTAAAAACTCTTCATAACCTGACTCCACCCTATTTTTTATTTTGCTTTTTTGTTTTTTTCTGTGTTTTTAGACAAATATGGTGGTTTTTTTGCATTATTGTAGCTTCCTAAAGACTTCCCTGATCACTACCATACCTTTCCATATAAAAAAAAAGTACAATAAAACAAACAAAAACACTTTAGCAATGTCTGATAGTGAATTCCTCATTCCATACCTATAGTCTACTGTCTCTGATTTTAGCCTCAACCCCTTTGCAGCATATCATGACTTTGAATATATTTTTATTTACTTAAATATGGACATTTTGTTTTCATCCAGTTAAATTTGTATTAGCAAAGTAAGCTACTTGAGGAGGAAAGACTACTTCCTTGTTTTATTTCTATCTCCAAGGCTTTGGGTCACAAATATCTTTGATACAGATATCCTCTTTAGTGATCTAGATAGCAACCTATCTGTACCTTCCCATCCTGTGTGACTCATGTGCATGCCTCTTGCGTTCACCACAGTGGGTACACGCGCTGCTCTGTGGGCCTTCCTTATTTCTGCCATAGGACACAGAATCTCCATATGTTATCCTTTACTCTAATCACATGAGAAATCCATCTTTCTCAATTACTTCTTTCTTTAATGACATCCTTTACTTTTTTTCAATTTCCATGTTCTTATTTATAATGTATTTCAGTCTGCTCATATCCATCATCTGTTCCCTGCCTTCTTAATGATATTCAATTGCATTTCTTTAGAACCTATAATTCTCCACGGCTTATGAGAACACAATAAATTGGAAGAATGTTGGTATTAGAAAGAGCGAGGCTCTCATACAGTAGGTACTTAATAAATGATGGTTGGATTAATGTTGCCAAATTATTCTAATCCTAGTCCTAAATGTTTCTATTGATTTACCATGTTCAAGGGTAAGGAGGCAAGCAATGGGCATTATAAATTATGTTTTTGCAATCTGGAAATACTTATTCCAGCTAAATTGTAGCACACTGACAAGATGGAAAGTTTCCCAACAATCTGAGGCCCAGGGTTATTTTCCTGTTCTTATTTAGATGGAACAGTTATGATGAAAACAATGGCTCTTGTAGTTTCCTATGATGTTCTCACCCTATGGTCCTTCTCAAGTGATCTGTTCATCTTGGTTGTACCACATTTGCAACATTCTTTCCTATTAAACCTTACATGAGCATTTAAAACTTCTTATTACACTGAGGTTGTTTGGGTAATAATGCCTCATTAATTAGTTGGACAGAGAGGCGAAATGCGTTTGTGGCTACGGCAAGAAATCAAGAATTGGCCCTTTCCAGCCCTTTAGAGAAACTCCTGGAGCCCAGTCCATTTTCAAGAAATGAAGCAGTTTGGTGAAGGGAAGGAAAAGCCTTCTAGGAAGGACATGATTTCAGAGCATCATTAATAATGAGGAAGATACTACTATCCAGATAAAATTCCCTTCAATAAATCCCTCTGAAGAGTTGCTGATGATCTCAGATGGAATGGGTCCAGCCTCCTGCCTCCTTAGCTTCCTGCACAGTCTAGTTAATATTATAGGAGACGGAGAGCATTTTAGTGCTTCCAGATCAGGGGCATTTTATTACATGCCAGAATCAGACAGCACAGAATAAGTCAAGGTCGGAATTCATTTGGAGAAAATGAGAGGGCCTTTTATGTCTGGGGAATGAAGGGCTTTGAAAGTGAATATTCTACACCCACATGTTTCCTCTTACCCAGGGAGTTTTTTCCCCCCATATATTTTAAATGTATAAGAATTCTTTTATTGGCTTCAAAAAAGAAAGAAAAAACATACAAACTAATAATATTTTAAATCAATTTACACTAGAAGATTGGATGAGGGTAGGGGAGAAGTTTCATTTCTGTCGCTTCATCTCTGGAGAGGAAGCATTTAGTTGTCTCTCCATTCAACAAGGAACCTTTTCTAAGTAGCCACAATATTCAAAGCACTGAGGGAGATAAAATCCCTGAAGGAATAAAATGAAGAAGATGCAATTTATCCCTTTGCAGAGCTTTAGTGAGAGGAAGTGAGAAGAATGTTTGTCCCCATAAGAGAACTTTCAAAAACAGTTTTCCATGCATCATTATATCATCAAGAGGCAGAGTGTTTAGCGGACAGAAGATTCACAGTGGAATCTGCATGGCTCAGGCTCAAGTCTGGCCCCTGACATATATTGGCCGGCTGTCCTTGGGCTAGTCAATTAATCTCAGAATTACAGAAATGTAGAGTGTGTGCTGATACACTGCATAGCGGAGGTGTCAGACACATGGCCCACACCTCTCCTGAGTGCTGCTCCAACCAGATTAAAATGTATTTGGAAAATATTTAACAAAATAAATTTAAAAACCCATAAAACCTAGGTAATATTACATTTTAAAACTGTTAAATGTTGCCTGCAGGGATTCTTATGTATACTTTAGTGACCACTGTTTGTATTTGAGTTTATACCGCTGTTTTAAAGGACCTTTATCACTGACTCTTCCCCTGAAGGGAAGAGGTGATGGGAAGGCTAACCTATATCAAGGGGTTTTAATCCTTTTTGTATTGTGGCCCCCTTTTGCAGTCTGGTGAGGCTTGTGGATCCCTTCTCAGAATAATGTTTTTAAATGCATAAAGTAAAACTGGTAAGATTAAAAGGGAAAACTATTGCATTGAAATACAATTACCAACATGTTCCCTTACCCTCCCCCAAAAAAGTTGGCTCATGGAGAGTCTCAGATTAAGAAACTCTAGGGCTAAGGTATGCTAAAGCACTCAGCCTAACTCTAGGCTTGTGGAGGCTCTAAGCATTCCAGGGAGCTGAGGTTGTAAATTACAGAGGAGCCAGTGATCTACATCAGTAGAGGGAGTTTCCATACCAGGAATGATTCCACACCAATGGGTGATTCACACCAATGAAATCACAGGTCTGGGCAAAAAGTGAAGTAAAAAGAATCACATAAGTATTACATCTGAAAGTCACACTCCAACTGTGAGAAGTAGATAGCATAAATGTATTTTTTTTCTTTTTTTCTTTCTTTTTTTTTTTTTTTATTCTTGTAGATAAGGAAACTGAGTTTCAGAGAGATGAAATGACTTATTGGTAGTCACATGAACAATGAGTCCTGGAGCTGGGATTTCCTGGTGGGACTCAAGTCAGCTGGATGTTCTGCTATACCACTGCCTTTTTAATGCTACCTGTCTTTAATCCGATGGTTAAGTTAATCAGTTACAAGTTAGCATGGCTTTGAAAGAATATTCTGAAACCAATTTGTATTCCATGAAAAATAAAGTTTTTATTTCAGTCTGGTAAGAGTGAGGTAGGTACAGTGGAAAGAGTGCTGGGCTTGGAGGCAGGAAGACTCTCCTTCCTGAGTTCAAATCTGAACTCAGACGCATACTAGCTGTGTGACCCTGGTCAAGTCACCTAGCCCTATTTCCCTCTTTCATCATTTGTAAAATGAACAGGAGAAGGAAATGACAAACCACTCTAATAGCTTTACAAAGAAAATCCTAAATAGAGTCGTGAGGAGTCTGAAATGATTCAGCAACAAAAAGAAAGAGCCGATGTGACCTTACAAACAAAGTCCTGGATGTAGGTTCAGGGAGACCTCAGTTCAAAGCCTGCTTCTGGCACTTACTAGCTGTGTGACTATAAGTAAATCTCTTATTCTCTCTGGATTTCAGTTTTCTTTCCTGTAAAATGGGGTAATATATTTTCAGTACCTGGCTCACAGGGTTGTGGAGAGGAGCAGCTGATAAATTGCATATAGAAAGCTTTGAAAACTCTTGTGCTATCTATTTAAATCACAAATGTATCCATAATCTTCTGGTGATATTCCTTTCAAAATAATAATAATAATAGCTAGCAATTACATAGCACTATATACTAGGTACCGTGCTAAGCTCTTTACAATAGTTATCCTATTTAATCATCACAACAACCTTGGAAGATAGGCATTGTTATTATTCTCATTTTGTAGATAAGGAAATAGAGGCAGAGAAAGGTTAAGTGATTTACCCAGGGTCACAAGCTAGTAAATGCTTAAGGTAAAACACATAGGATTAAAAGGGAAAAAGATTGTATTGAAATGCAATTACCAGAGTATTCCCCTATTCTCCCCACAAAAAAATTAGTTCATGGAGTACCTCAGATTAAGAAACTTTAGGGCTAGGGTATGCTAAAACAGTCAGCCCTAACTCTATGCTTGTCTAGTAAATGTCTAATTCAGGATTTGAACTCATTCATTGGACAACCTTCCTGACTCCAAGTCTAGCCCTAGAGAAATCATTATTACCAATTTCAGAGATGTGAATAAGCTTAAGCAGGAATATATTTAAGTGAGAGCCATTACTGACTTATTAATGAGGCAGCTAGGTGATTCAGTAGGTAGAATGCTGGATCTAGAGAGAAGAGGACCTAAGTTCAAATCTGGCTTCATACACCTAGTAGCTGTGTGACCCTTAACCTCTTTCTGCCTCAGTTTCCTCAATTGTAAAAGGAGAAAAACATTGACTGAATCAAATGATGTAATATTTGTAAAACACTTAGCATGATGCTTGGCACATAGTAGGTGCTTTAAAAAAGCTTATTCCATTCCATATTCCATTAATGGAATATGACCAGGAAAGGG
This sequence comes from Vombatus ursinus, assembly GCF_900497805.2. NCBI lineage: Eukaryota > Metazoa > Chordata > Mammalia > Diprotodontia > Vombatidae > Vombatus > Vombatus ursinus. Next base: position 1,989,507 of record NW_020951957.1, read on the forward strand.
CCTTTTTTCTCTCAGGTGTCTGCTCAGAGCACAGTGGACAAACACTGATTTTGGAGCATTACGCCCATGTCAGTTTCCTATCTCCATTACTTTACTACTTATTATAGCGCTTAGGTAAAGTTCGGAGCCCAGCAGTCAGATCATTTAATTTTTAACTACAGTCAGGCAGAGGATAGAAATAACCCAGAAAGCATACTGTGACTGTCATGTCTCTGGAAATATCTGCTGGCAAAGCCCAGATAGGTAGTTACAGTCAACTGATGTTGGCTGTAGCAAAATGGCAAGTCCTAGTCTATACTGTTAAGTCAGCCTTGAACCTTCACTTATTCTAGTTTATGTTGTGTCATTAAAAGAGAAACATGGAGAGATAGGGACAGACATTCCCTCAGGCACTTAATAACAGAATGACTTTTCAAAATTTTGTAACACTGTCCTTGGATTATTTGACCATATTTAAACCTCTTTTTTCCCCTAAATAAATCAGTAGCAAAACAAACAAACAAAAGAACCTCATAAATTTAAAGATTTCAGGATTTTTTTCTCTCTACCCCTTCTTTCAACATTTTTCAGTATCTTCATAGTTAAAATGATTTAAAAAAACAAACAAACAAACTAATACTTTCTTTTTGGAAAAATGATTGCTATTTTTAAAGACTTTTTTTTAAGGCAATTGGAGTTAAGTGACTTGCCCAGGTCACACTAGTAAGTGTCAAGTGTTTAGTATGAGGCCAGATTTGAACTCACGTCCTCCTGACTTCAGGGCTGGTGCTCTATCTACTGCACCACCTAGCTGACCCTGCTATTTTGAATAATTAATCTGATTTCTGGAAGCTATGGATTGAACAATCTTATTCTCTTTACACCTCTTATGGTTAAAATTGACCTTGAGTCATAAAGCAAAATCTGAAGTCCTAGTAGAATGGTCTATCTCAGTCAGCTACCTCTTTTGAGCCTAGGAGAGTCATATGCACATGTGCCCTGGAATTACACTATGAAAAAATCTTAATGTTGCAGGAAATGGGGGTGTGTTGTTCTGGCTGCTAAACCGTGGCAATTCATAGAGTCTCCATAGTTCATCTGTATTTTTCCTACATATGGTACACAGCAACCCATTTATGAGAATGACTTGGCATTCCAAATTTTTTAACAATGTCTATTCATGGATGGCTTAGTAAATGTGATATTTGTTATGGGCATTTCCCCTATGGTGGATGTAGTTAGCATCAAGACCAAAAGACTTTGTTTGTACATTTTTTTTATTGGATGTTTACTAAATTTCAAAGAATTGCCTTACTGATTAAATTATAATCTTAGGTAATACTATATTTGTGTCTATTTTTGAAGTAATTCACATCAATTTGGGGTCATGGTTTTGATTTTTTTTTTTTTGTTATATTACCTCTTTGATAAAATAGACAAGAAAAAACATATAAGTTGTTTTGGAATCCATCCCTCTATCATTTTATATATCTGTTTTGGTTCATAGACTTAGAATTGTTTGGAAGGGTTGAAGTTGGCAGCTTCAGATCCATGGAACGATTATAATCCATGGAGCTTGGATTACATGAATGAGCATATGGCCAGAGTGTCACAATGGAATCCAATTTGATTCCATTACAAATGCACTAGTTACTAGAAATGTAGGCATGTTCCCAACCTATTGATCTCTGCCAGTATCTGATCTCTGAAGGCCAATGTCTGAAATGGTCATTTGTGCAATTTCCCAACATAGTTATCCCTCATTTAAAAGAGGAATCATTGTATTTACCATAAAGTAAATTTCTGTAACCTGAATCCTGTTTACTCATTCATCATTCTCTTCTGATTAAGGATTCATTCCAGTGGGAGAAATATCTGCCTCTGGAAGTCATAAAATCACAATTTTGAAGGCAGTAATACATTAAAAAAAAGTATACTTAATAAATTAACCTTCCAACAAAAAAACTTAAAACTAATGCTCAGAATATTTTTATAATAACATTATAATTAAACTAATATCAAATAAAAAAAACACTGCTGAAAGGGAAAGTAGAGTACATTTTTAGCAAATTATTCAGCAAACTTGACATTTAACTTTTTCTTCTATAAAATGGTTTGATGACATCAAAAATTCCTTTTAATTCTAAGCCTATGATCCTATAAACTTAATAACCAAGATAATTTAATTTTAGCTTTAATTTTTTGGAAGCTGGTTAGGACATTTTCCATATTTTTCAAAATTAGCTTTTTTTTCTTGCCTTTCCAAGTATCTTCACTTAGTGGCACCTGAACAGCTATTACATTAGCTGGACGGAATTGGATGGCATTTAGAGCTAAGGACCTAAATGTCTTATTTTTGTCAAGTAATAAAGCATCTCAATCTGTCAATCAATTGATCAGTATTTACTGAAAGCATAGCTCTGTTTTCCCCACTGGCCAATTATTTGACAATTGATTAACATTATCAATTTAACAACTGATAACCAACTTTGAATTGTACTTATGTGATCGTTTTGTTACCATCCTAATGATTTCTTTATTCAACTGAATTCATCACCTTTCTCTAAAACACCTATCTTTTTTGTTAATTTCCCTATTTCTTCTCATCTTCCATTTGCTTGTTGCTTCCTTGCTCCCACCATTAGATTGGGAGCTTCCTGAAGGAAGGGACTGTTTTCACCTATCTTTGTATCTCCAGAACTTAGCACAGTGTCTGTCACATAGTAAGGTCATATATTATATATATATATATATTTTTCTTGTGCACTCTATTCCCATTGCCAAACCCTTAATTTTAATCCTCATTATCTTTTCTGTCTACTCTAATACTCTATAAACTGGCATCCCTGTCTCGTCATCTCCCTTCTCTAATCATAATAATACTCATTTCACTTCCTTCATCAAAAAACTTCAATGACTCTCCATTGCTTACTGTGGAAAACAGGTGCGCGCGCGCACCCACCCACACACACACACACACACACACACACACACACACACAGACTTTTGTGCCTAACATTCAATGTCCTCAAATATCTGAGTCCAATATACTTTGCCAGCAATTTCAGGATTAGTTATCGTTTTATCACTGATGATATGAGAATATTATTTACTGTATTAATCATGTATATCATCCAAACTGAACTATTCGCCTAATCTCATCTTTTTCTTCATAGCCTCTGAGCATTTGCTTTTACCACCTCTTTAGTCTAAAATGGTCTGGCTGGCTCTTGTTTCTACTTTTTGAAGCCCCTCCTTTTCTTCAAGGTCCCAAACCAGGTGCTTTTTCGCACAGAACTTCTCTTGATAAGCTTAGCTATCTCTGAACCCTCTATCCTTGAGTCTAACAAGCCAATTGGGCCTGTCCTGTTTTTAAGACTTTAACTTGTAGTTATTTGTGAATGTGTTTTATTCTATCTTCATAACTTTTTTAGCATATCTATTAAGGTCAAGGATCTATCTCTCTTTTAAATACATATATATATATCTATATATCTATATCTATATCTATATCTATCTATCTATCTATCTATCTATCTATCTATCTATCTATCTATCTATCTATCTATCTATATATATATTCCTGCCAAACATTTGTTAAATTAAGCTGACTGTTGTTGGACATTGGCCAGTTTAAATGTCATTAGCAGAGGCAAGCTGACTGCAACTGCTGACTTCAGCAGCTGAAAAGAAATGGTGTGCACAAAATTCTCACATTTTGTAGGTTTGGGGGATGCCATTGCACAAAGTGAATGTGTGACATTTCATAAATTCCTTAGGCTTAGAATTTGAAGATAATTTCTCTGAAGTTAAGCTATGCTTGTTCACATGGAAACAAGTACCAATTATGAGTAAAAGTTTTAGATAATACTTTCTCCTGGAAACGTACATGGAGGGATCTTACCCATATATACCAAACAGTTCTGATTTATTCAGTCTTGAAACTTCCAAGAGGGAAACACTTTCTAACAATTCAGCTCATAATCCTTCGATGATTTGTTAAATAAAGGAATCATATATTTACTATAGAGAAAAAATGTCTATATAATACAGATCATCTTGTAAAGCACTCTCATTTTTTAAAAAAAGACACAGACACATAGAGGCTAAACAACTTGCACAATGTCAGAAAGGAAGTGGCAAAAACAGGATAAGTCCTAGTTAATTGCTAAGGCACATAAAGGTTAAATAACCTGGTCCATTTAATCCACAATCAATCAATAATCAATAAACATTTAAATGCTTGCTATTTGTCAGCCATTGTGCTAAGGGCTAGGGATACAAAAAGAGGCAAAAAAGCAGTCCCAGATTTCTAATGGAGGAGACATGCAAACAAATACATACAAAGCAAGCTAATTCACATTGCTAAAAAGTGTAAGATGCAAGATTTGAACACAGATCTTACTGATTCCAAATCTAGCACTTTATTCATTATGACACATTGCTTCTGTAACTTTGCTAAATTTTTCAATTTCAAGAGGAATTTTAGCCATAATATCTCATAAAACAATCTAGTAAATAATACTAATATAACTCCTTCTTATATGAAGCATTACATTTTACAAGTGCTTCCTCATAAATACTCTTTGAGAATTAATAGTATAAGTAGTTACTCTGTTAACATAGATGAGGTAACTTAACCTAAGAAAGTTAAGGACTTGTCAATGATTATATAAATAGCAAGAATCAGAGCCAAATCCAACATTTTCCCTCTATTTCCATATTGAATTGTGAAATTTCACTCACCATGGTACGAATGTGGGATACATTAGGTTTTAGTCAAGGGTTCCTTCTTCATACCTCTCAAATTTATACAAGATAATTTACAATTCATCCAGCTTGTACAGTTATATCAAAAAAGTCTAGTTTTACCAATACTTACTAAATAGGGCTTGGGAATGGATTTACAGAAATATCCAAAATACCTAAGTATTAAGGTATAAAAGGTAACATAATAAGATATTTTCACCTATAAAGAGATACCATGGTAGGGAACTTGATAGTGTCAGAAGAAGGCAGAAATGTGGAGATGGTTATGCTTTACAATTCAGAAGTATCAAACTTATCTCCTCACAGGTAAGCAGCCCCCAAAACTCTGAGTACAGCTCAGAACAAATCAAAATGCAATTAGGAAATGTTTAACAAAATAAATAAAAATACAGTGCAACACGGATAATGTTAATTTATTGTTTTCTAAGTCAATTTTTGGCCTACACCTTGAGTTCAACACCATTGCCTTATGTAATAAAATTTCACTAAGTGAAATTCTGATCTGAAATTCACTTAATGAATACCACCTTCAAACTTAGAAAAGTTAAACTCAATTAACTTGGACATATTATCTTCTTCCTATGGGTGCCACCACTTATTAAAGTGTCTGGATGCCCTTCTAGTGACTATATAATGTTCAGCAATAAATAAGATTAAATTTAACAGGGACAAATGTAAAGTCCTGAACTTGGGTTAAAAATATTCTTTGCACAGGTAACTATGGTTAAGGGACAGTTGATTTGAAACTACTACAAGTTCAAAATTAGTCTGTAAAGTGACATTGCAGGCCTTTGAGTCCATCAGTAGATTAGTGTCAGGAAAGGAAAGGTGATAATTCTGATGTACCTCAGGTTGGATCTTCAGATCACACCTAGTATATGTACTAGGTTTATAAAAGATGGTGGTAAGTTGGATCTGAAAGAAATGATTATTTCTCTTATATTAATAACTAATAAATATGCCGGGGGAGGATCCAAGTTTTTTTTTTCCCCTTTCTATTTTCTCATTCACAGTCCAGCCTTTCAAGGGCATTTGTGACCTGCTCAAAGAATTCAACCTACACAGAATATCTTATCTAGGTGGAATTCTTACCTCACCATATTGACTGGATGGAGGACAGATACTTTTGTATAAATTTCCTGGGTGGGAGTGGTCTGGCTTTAGATGAGTCTCTCTTTGTCCATGAGTGACACGATCAGAGTCATGTTTCCAGCCCCCTACTAGACCAGGCCCACGTCTCCTTATAATATTCATTCTCTCATTAATTGTTAACCAATGAGAATTGATTTCTGTTGGGAACACCTACTCTTCCAAGGGTATGTAAGCAATGAAAGGCCTTCATGATTCATCTTTAGTTTATAAGAGAAAGGCAAATGACCACCATTTTATTTTCTGCTAGCCATAATTAATAAAATTGATTATTAATTACCCAGAAATTATATCTCTCAGAATTTTCAAATATGACAGATAACATCCAAAATGGGGGGGGAGGGGGAGGTTGGTAAGAGACTGAAAACCATACTGTGCAAACATGTTTAGGCTGCAGAGGAGAAGACTAAGGGGTTATGCAGATTTCTAACACATGAAAGGTATTCTTGTGGAAGGAATAGTATGCCTTATTTGTATAAACCTAAAAGGCAGAACAAGGTGGACTTTGCAGAATGACAGATTTTGGTTGGATGTAATTGACCTTGCTCTTGCCTGAGCCTTGGATAACTCTCACCATCCACAGCCTGGTGTTGAACAAAGGAAGAGAAAATTCCAAAACTATGATGACTGAGACCACTACAAATTAATGTTGCATAATCTCAACTAGGCTCTCACTGTTTCAAGGCAATCTTTTTCTACTTTCTAATTAACTCACTGTCCCACTAAGCTCTGTGGTTCTTTCAAATCTTTTCTTTCCTCCTTGAGCTTCCTGTGGCCCCTTCTTCCCCCATGCTCTCAGCTGAGAACCTTTCCATATATTTTATTGAAAAAAAAACATTCTCTAAGAGCTCCTCTTTTCCCCTCTTCTTCATCCATATCAGTCAGATGCTTTCTCTCACTATCTCCTTCACTCCTGTCTCACATGAAGAGGTAGCTCTTCCCCAGCTGATTGCCACCTTTGTCAATGAAGTCATACCCACTAAACCTGAGTGTCCCATAGCACTCTATTCTGCTCCTCTTCTCTCTATTTACTATTTTATCTCATTTCATTTTTCTTGTAATTATGGTAAAAAGGAAAAGGGGATATAGATTCTTCCTGTTTTTAGTTCTGTACCCTCTCACTTCCTGTTGCCTGGTAGAATTGTATTACCAAGGTGAACTTCATGTCAGACCAGCAAAATAGTCCATGTGTTGTTAACTGCTCATCTGTTCCAGACTAAGAATGGAATTCCATGTCGTTGATCCAAGTGATAAGTTCGAATTGTGGTTGGAGTAAATATATTTTAAGACCCATCAAAGAAGACAGAAACTTAACATCTTATTTTGCATGAGTCCCTGGCATCTTTGAAAACTTCAGAAGACTTTTGAAAACTGGATTCTTCACAACTGATCACTTATGTTAAGACATTTTATGTTCCAGTAGGGTATAAACTCCTTAAAGGCAAGTGCTGTCTCTTAATTTGTATCACGGATGCCTAGCCATTGTCTTCCTCATAGAAAGTACTCAGTGAGTGCTTGTTGAATTGAATTGAAATATTTTTTCCTATGGGATTGAAAAAATATATATATTTCAAGATTATTATTTTTTAATTAGTTAAGAATTGGAAGTCTTTAATTTAACATTACACCACTGCCTTTGACCTCTGCAAATCTGACAATCTGTCTTTCCATCCTTCATCCAAAATCATCTATATCTATCCCTCATATACTCTAAATTCCACTTAAACTTGGTTACCTGTTGATCCCTGTACAAGATGTTTTATCTCTCTCCTGTGCTTTTCTGCAAGCTGTCCCTCCTGCTCTCCCTCTTCATCTCTTCCTCTTGTAATCTCCACATCTCTTCAAGTCTCAGATCAGGTGCTATTTTCCACATAAGACCTTTTCTGATCCCTCTAAATTATATTTTCCCCCAAATGAATAATTTTGTATTTATTTGCTATATTACTTTGTATTAATTTATTTCTGTACACAGTGTATCTCCTCAGGAGAACAGAAGTTTCTTGAGGTCAGGGATTGATTTTTTTTTTTAGACTTAGTATTTCCAACATTTAGCATAGTGTCTAGCACAGGTTTAACAAATATTTGGTGAATGAAATGAATTTCATTATAAGAATTGTAAATATTCATGACTCAGTTTTGAATATGTTTATTTTGGGTAAAGATTGGTCATAGAAAGGAAGCAAGTTTCTGTAACTACATGTGTGAAGCATATTCATGACTCAAGTGGGGAAAAGAACAGTTCTTTTACTTGGGTATGAATCACTGATCACTTGTTTTGACTACTTTATGTCCCTAATCATTTGGGAGGTTGTGCACATTTCCATCTGCAGTGTATAGTTGGCATGTATGGACCTCGGAATTGATATGTGATGCTATTATATCTTTCCAATCTTGATTGCTGATAGAAAAGAGAACCATTTCTATGTCTTCCTGGTGCCAGACACCTGCTTCAATTGTCTAGTTCAGTTAACGCAACTCATTGACTCCCCTTGGCTGTAATAAACTTTAATATCTGAGAGAAGTTTTGAAATAAACCCTTTCTCTGTGTGAAATGATGCTGCCTCTCATTTGCCTCTCCCTTCCCTTATTACTGTTGGCCTTCTTGGCCTATTTCTCTCCTTTGCTCTATTCACTACAGGTACTACCCATCTGACTGACAGAACTTGAAGAAGGAGGCACCATCACCAAAGTGACACTTGAAATGGCAAAGATGTGTATGATTCAAGAGAACATTGGCCGAAACACTTAGTACAGGAATATATATATATATGTATGTATATATGGAATTTCTATTGCTTCTCAAGCCACATTTTGCTATCTATCTATCACTCTCTTTACACACACATATCTGTAAATCCTTGAATGCTATCATTCTTCCAGTAATGTCCTCTTCTAGGACTCACTGCAGTAATCTGGAAGTGACCCGGACTTCTTACAGAACTGGAAAGGCTTCAAGCAAGGGCTCAATGATTGGTTGTATATCTACTCTCTGATAATTTAGAGAGGCTCGTCATCACCTCCTTTACAGGGTGACAAATTTTTCAGCCAAAGAAGCTCTCAAGAACATCTACTAAAGCCTTTGCATGTGTGGAGGAAGTACTCATATTGATGATATCACAGGTCCCTGAAGTATTGAAAGGAAGAAATTAGTTTTCATGGTGTCATCCTCTCTGTTGTCATCAGAAAATTGCCCATGATACAATGAACATAGTATCTCATTTGGAACTTGCAATCTTTGTGAATAATAATAACAGGAGGGACAGCCAAAGAATGCCAAAGAAATAGCTAAAAAAAAAAAAGATAACATAACAATTTAGAACAGAGATTCTTAAACTGGGGTCTACAAACTTTAAATACATACATACATACATATATATGTACATATATGGAGAGAGAAAGACAGAGAGACAGAGAGAGACATTGATAAAGAGTTATATTTCAATGGAATTGATTTTCTTTATAATCCTAAGTATTTTATTTTATGTATTTGATGATATTATTCTGAGGAAGGGTCCCTAGGTTTCTGAAGACTGTCAAAGAGATTCAGGAAGGAGTGAAATAAGCATTTAATAAGTGCCTACATGTCAGTCACTGTGCTAAATGCTTTATAAATATGATTTCATTTGGTTGATATTATTATTATCTATATTTTACAGATGAGGGAACTGAGACTTGCTTAGAATCACCGAATTAGTAAATTTCTGATTGTTGTTCAGTTGTTTCAGTCATGTCTAACTCTTCATGACCGCATTTGGAGATATCTTGGGAAAGATACTGGTGTGGTTTGACATTTTCTTCTCCAGCTCATTTTACACATGAGAAAACTGAGGCAAGCGAGGTTAAGTGACCTATCTAGGGTCATATAATTACTAAGTGTCTGAGGCCAGATTTGAACTCAGGAAGATGTCTTCCTGACTCTAGGCCCTTTACTCTATCCACTGTGTCATCTAGTTGCCTGAGTATCTAAGTATCTAAGGTTAAATTTAAATTCAGATTGTCCTGAATCAAAGCACAACATTCTATCTGCTATGTAGCCTAAGGTGCCTCAGGAGAGAACAAAAATAAGTGTGAGAATCCTTCATTTAGAATGGCTCTTAATTTCCTCTAGTATAGGTATATTTTGACCTCTTTTGATTACATATTAAATAAATAAACCTAGGGACCATCTACCTACTTATAAAATGTCAATATGTATCTAAGCTCCATTTTGTTATATGACTTTGAGAATCATAAAAATAGAGACCCTGATAGCAAACACTTCTGTAGAAAAACCTGCTTGGGGTAACTGGTATTACTTGTCAGTGGGTAAAACTTGATATATTTCATTTCTACATAATTCACATTTCTATAATTTATTCATATAATGGATCGGTATTTTGTCAGGACAATTCTCTTTCCCATATGTTTAGAGTTTAATAGAGAGAAGGGCTTATAAACCTATAGACTAACTTGGCTTTAGTTTTTGTGGCAGATGCTTCACAGTTACATATGATTCAGTTCTTGTAATATATGGATTCCTTTATAGTAACATGAGCACAGGGGGACTAACTTACCCTTTCTTCACTACAGATATTTCCTTGTCATCTTATACAATGGTTTGTGCTTCCTAGAGATGTATCAATGCAGCCTTTGCCCAACATTGGGCTTGTGACTTTCTTCCCATTTTTCTCATCAATTTTCTTGATCATTTTCTTGAATTTTACTTTGTAACTTTTTGAAAGCCACAATCTTTTCCAACAATGATTAAATCATTGAATTTTGGAGTTGGTGAGGAATTCCTTGCTCACCTAATCCAACTAATAACTGAAAAGAATGTCCACACTACCAGACAAGTGTTTATCCAGCTTCTGCTTGAAAAATTGTAAAGATGTAGACACTACCCCTTCTCAAAATAGCTCATTCTCTTTTTGGGCAACTCTAAATATTAGAATATTTTCCCTGATATTGATTTTAAATTTGCTATACTTCAATTTCCACCCATTATATGATCATCTCCTACCTAATATTTGTCCACTTACTGGAAAGAATTCCATGCATATGAAGTCAGAGATGGGGATAAGACATGTTGGCAAAATTAGCTGTTTTGAATCTGGGAGCTGCTTCTCAAGAAGAAGTATTGATAATACCCCTACCCCTCTCTCTCTTGTTCCTTCCTTCTGTTAATATTGGCTATCAAGCTTCACAGGAACATATATTTAGAGGTCTTTGGATCCCACTCCCCTGATTTTATAGATAAGTAAACTGAGATTTAAAGAGGTCAAAAGACACACAACTATGACCTGAAGTAAAATTCAAAATCAGGTCATCTAACTCAGATTTCAAAACCCTTTAAACTACACACTATCTTGTTTTCAATTGATTCTTCTATTGCCTGAAAGCAAGATGTATTCTTCATGTCATCTCAATGTCAGTGACTAAATTCCAGTGGTATTCTTTGCTTCCTTCACCTCTTCTCTTGACCCTCTTTACTCACACTTGGCCCCTGGATCTCTCTAAATAATCTTTACTTCTTCTCTTGTGTAAGGAAAATCTGTTATAATAAAGGTCTATTGCTTTATTCATTATTGACATTACTGTCCAGCGTGGTTCTTTGTGAACTCCTTTTATTTCTCAAAGGAACTGGGTTAACATATCTAAAAACTAGCATTCATTCCCTAACAGAATTAGAACAATAATATTGACACTTGAGTGAAACAGTAGGCACAACTCCAAGTCACTTTCTTTAGGCCTGAAAAAATAAGTAGTATGGGGTAGATACTTGGACTTGAAGTTAGGAAGGCCTGAATTCAAATCCTGCCTTAGATATTACTGCTGGCTTTTTGAGCATGGGTCAATCACATAGCCGTTCTCTGCCTCAGAGCCCTTGACTGTAGCATGGAGATAATAATAACACCTACCTCTTGGGTTATTATGAGGATCAAATGAGATCATATGTTTAAAATGCTTTGGAAACCATATACACATATATATGTGTGTACATGCATACATACATACATACATACATATGTGTACATGCTATTATTATTATTACCTAAGAGAAGGATTATCATTGATATCCTGAGAAGACACTGCTTTTGAGAAATGTGTTATATTTTGCATCTCAGATATACTATTACACACAAAGGTCAACAAAGAGGACATGGGAGTTCATGGAGATATGAGAAACCAAATTCAATTGATCATAGCTCACCACAGATCACTAGGAGGTTCCATTCTTTTTGCAAACCCATTTCTACCCAGGGATACCTTTGCTTCTCTTTCCTTCACTCAGTGTACATATAAGTTCTTGCTATACTAGACCCTGGGCCAAATACAGAATTGAGTCAGGGCAACAACATGTAAGTTTCATCCCTTCTTTGAATGACTTTCAAGAAGATGAAGACACAAAACACCAAACACTAAAAGACAAAATATGACTTGATAAAACAACCAGAAAAGTGAATTATGAAACCTAAGGAAGATTCTTCCCAATAAGAGAAATTGAGGAAAGCTTCCTGTAAGAAGTAGTATTGGATTTGTGCTTTCAAAGATAGGTAGGGAATTCATCAGATGAGGAGGGGTTGAGATAGCAATCCAAAAGGAGAAAACAACATGAGTAGAGGTAGTAAAAATGTGTTGAATTAGTAAAATTGTTAAAGTGTTCAGGACACAAACCGTAGTACAATTTGGCAGGAATGTAACTTGTGTGGAGAAGAGCAATATGAGAAAATACTAGAGAAGTAGGAGAGCTTTTAATTGCAGCAGTTGGTTACTTTTTAATGTGGAGTTTGAACTTTACTAAGTATGCAAGGGGGAAGTGTGAATGATTTTGGAGCCAACATTATTAGGTATATGCACACGGAAGATTAGTCTGGTAGGAGAATAAAAGTTGACCAGGATGGGGAGAAATTGGAAGGAGGAACACTGATAAGGTATTATAGTGATACAGATAGTGGTAAAATGGCAAAACACTAGGACAGAAAAGAGGATGAATTAAAGAATAGGATGGTAGAATCAACAGGAATTGGTGATAAGACATGTAAGAGTAAATGTAAAATTTAAAAAGCCATCAAGATTTTTAAAGATGAGAAATCAGGTAAAGGATAATTGTACTGATAGATGATTGAGAGACACAGTAGATAGGTTTCAGGATAAAGTCAGGAAGTCCTACATTTTGATCTTTCCTTGAAAAATTTACTAGCTATATGATAATGGACAAGTCACCTAAGTTCTCTGGGTCTCAGTTTGCACGGGGATTTACACAAAGATAGATAGTCCTAAGATGAGATACCATATTGCAGGGCTCATGCTGGTTTATCAGAATTATTCAACTGTCAGTCCATTGGCAAAAGAATTCAGCAGAGTGTCAACATTCAGGAGAAACATCAACACAACAATTTCTCCCTGGAGACACATGCTGTAACTGTTACTAGGCACTTTTCAAGTTTATTGATTTGCAGAAAGGAAGCACAGCAGGGATTGTGGGAATGACAGTGATGAACTATACATCTCAGACAAATATAATATTAGTGTGCTCCAATACCAGGGATCACGTAAATATGAAAACAGAATAATGGTTAATTGTCACATTTTCCTGTTTTCACAGATGCATTGACATCCATTTCTAAAAGTCCATGAGGACGGCTACATCCTTTTTCAGAGGTTTTTTTTTGGGGGGGGTGGGGATGGGGGGAGGAAGGCGAAGTTGAGTGGGAAGAAAAGTCCTATTGATTTTCTTCACAGAATTAAAAAAAATAATGTTAGATCAAAGCAGCCTGGAAAACAGGGATTCACATTTAAAAATCAGTATGATAAACTTAAGTTGAGACAATGTAATATAATCACATACCTATGAATCAATCCCTAAATGGTTGTAAAGATAGCTGTCTTATTGATTTGGTCTTCTTTGTGACTAATTTTCAGAACAGTTTCCACTGTAATGGTTACTCTTTCTTGGATTCATCCAAGAAACCCTTCCTTAGTACCCTTAATTCTAGTGCCTTCTTTCTTTTATTATCTCCAATTTATCTTGTATATAGCTTTGTTTGTACATAGATCTTTACACATTGTCTCCTCCATTGTGCTAAGACCCAGAGATAAAACAAAACAAAATAGTCTGCATCCCCAAGGAGCTTAAAAACTACTGTGGGGGCCTATAGCATGTTAAGAGATAACATGCAAGAGAATTTGAGGAATTAGGAAAGAATTTTCACATAAAGAATGACTCTTGGATTAGTTGTTGAAGAAAGCTAAAGATCCTGAAAAGCAGAGATGAAATCTCTTCTCACCTCTTCAACCAAAGTATGGGGAACAACCTATGCAAAGGAAGAAGGGCAGGAGATGAAATGAAGAATTCAGGAAGAGCAAGTCTATTACATAAGCCAGAAAATGGAATGCATACCATGAGTATAAAAGAGTAGTCTGAAACCTCACAGGAATGGCATTATGTGAATGTCTGAGAGATTTGTATTTTATCCTAAAATTAGCTGGGAACCACTGAAGATTTTTGAGATATACAGACAAATTAAATGCTTTACCAAGTTTCTCCCGAACTCTTCAATCTTTGGAAACCACAGCTGATTCTCTAAGAATACATCAGCTCTGCTTCACTTAAGTATCCTTGTTTCTGCGGATCCAGCAGGAAGTTTCTCCTTCTTGGCATGTGCTGTCAGTAACCACAGCAGAGCTGAAAGTTCTCAGGGCAGTCTCACTACACTCTCCTTCATCTTTGTACAACACTTATTTCTTTCTCTTCACTATTCTGACATCAGCATCACCTTGAAACTGGCAAATGCAAAATATGAATTAGGATGAAAGCCGTGGCAGCATATGGGAAAGCCCTGATTTATTCCAGAAAGCTGTGCCTACAGTGCTTTTGATTATTAAGAGACTTTCCTCTATAATAAGCAGTCTGTAAATAATTTGTGTGCCCATGGTGAATGTTAATGTAATGAATCTACTTCACTATTTTGCAACTTTGGCAGTTCGGGGGGAAAATAGAATTGATAATAGGCAAGAGAAATATTCAGCTCTGTTGAATTAGGATAAATGTTCTAAGGGATCATGAGAAAATTGTTCTATTGAAGTCTCCAACTAACAGTACTATTGTGTGATTGTGGCCAAAAGCTAAATGGCTAAAGGTAATGTAATTCATTAAGGTAGAAAGCATGTTTTCAAAAGCAATTCTAACTTTGCTACCATCTATTTTTTGTTGTCTGAAGAGACTAAACAATCTGTTGAACTCTTTACTCTTATTTGAAGGACCTGCAATTGATGAAGTCTAAGTATCTTCTCTATAATAGGTAGTTGTTTGAACAGTATTATCACAATAAGTCTCCTTATCAGGCCAACCACAAATGTATATATTTAAAGGAAAGTATGATTTAACAACAATAATATGCTATATTTATATAGCAACTTAAGTTTTACACAACCCTTTACATAGTATATTTCATTTGATCATTGGAATAGCCCAGGGGAGGAAAGGACTATTTTATTTCCATTTTATAAATGAGGAAAATGAAGATCAGAGATTAGTTAGAAAAGTAATAGAAAGACTAAAGGACTTGGATTCAGGTGATTTAGAGCTTCATAGCACTTTTCTGAAATTTTCTAGCTATGTGAATAAGTACAATTCACTTAAATTCTCCAAGCTTCATGTGTGAGAAAAGCATACTAACAGTTTAATGATCTGCTTCACAGGGTTGTTATGAGGCAAGCCATTTGAAAATCTCAAACACTATGAAATTTATATTTTTGAAAGTAGAGAAAGTGCATTTCTTCTTTTTTCATTTTCCTCTCCTCTCCTCTCCTCTCCTCTCCTCTCCTCTCCTCTCCTCTCTTCTCCTCTCCTCTCCTCTCCTCCCCTTTCCTCTCCTTTCCTCTCCTTTCCTTTCCTCTCCTTTCCTTCTCTTTCCTCTCTTCCTCTTTCCTTTCTTCTCCTTTCCTCTTCTTCTCTTTCTCTCTTTTTGTTTCTGTTGCTCTCCTTTCATTTCCTTTTCTCTCTTTTTCTTTTCTTTCTTTTATTTTCCTTCCCTTGCAGTTAATGATATGTGAATATATAAAAAATAAATACTAATTAATTCCACAGGTGTATGAGTGACTAGCAGCTGGGGGAACCAGAAAGATTTTATGAAAGAAATATCACTTAAGCTATGTGTTAAAAGGATATAGCTATGGTAAGAGGTATAGGGATGAAGAAAGTGCATTCCATGAATGAAGTCTAGCCTATTCAAAAGCTTCAATTTGGGAGAAGAGATGTCATGTGTAATGGACATCAAGAAAATCAATGCATTTGACCTGAAGAATAGAAATGAATCATGAAGGCAGTAACAGATATAGAGAGAAGTTAGGAAAAAAGGCAGAAGGAAGAAGGTGATATATTCATTTTTGGCCATGTAGAGTTTGAGGAATGAGTGGGGCATCCACATAGAGACAGGTGCCCAGCAAACAACTGGACAAGTGAGACTGGGGTTATCAAGAGCTGGAAATCATAAAGAAACAGATTTTTGTTTAATGTAGGGGAAAACTAAAACATTTATTAACAATTACAACTATCCTAAAATGGAATGGGCTGACTTTAGAGTTAGTGCATTGCCCTTTCATGGCGATCTTTAGTATGACCACTTATCAGGGTATATATAGAAGTAATTCCTGCTTTAATAGATATAAGTATAAATAGCTACCCTCTAATGTTACTTCTAAGTCTTTTATTATCTGAATACATGGAGGACCATCTGTAGACATCAATTTCAATTTTGTTTAGAAACTGGGTACATTGCTTTTGAAAAAGAATACCATTTAAGGGAACATGTCTCTATTGAGGTATAACATGATTTCAGAGGTACTCCAATCATAGTAAGGATGGAGAAAGGATAGAGAAAGCAGGTTACAGGACTCCAAGAGGGTGAAAACAATAAGTAAGATAGGAGGCAATTCTTTCTCTTCCTTCTTTCTAATCAAAGAAAAGAAGAAAATGTTTGAAGTAACTGAAAACATTTTGAGTCATTCTTAGGATTATGAATACCCTACCCACAATCTTTTGAAATATCAGGTGAAGAGTTGGTTCAGTGTGACAGAAAAAAAAATATGCATGTGCACACATGCACACACACGCATACACACACACACATGCACACACCATTAAGATTTCATAACTTGGCTGCCAAACTCTATAATTCCAAACACCTGGTGTATTCACAGATTTTAGCAAAGAGAGTAAGAACATGTTTTTAAGCCTTTGATTACTCACCAGGTGTATATATTGAACTTTGAAAAGAAACATGATTTTCAAAGTGAGTACAATTTTAAGACTAAGTTTATATTACTGAAATTCTCCAGGAAGTCTGGTAACTCAAGTAACTGATGGAAAATGTTCCTCTTTACATTGACTGAAAGTTAAAAAGTAGCAATGAAAGGAGAATAACACTTCCAGACCTCAGATTATATTAGAAAATAGTGATAGTGAAAACTATTTTGGTACTGGATAGAAAAGTAGAACAGTGGAAGAGAATAGCGATTCAAGAAAGTAAACTACATAGGCAAGGACTTTTTATTTGGCAAAAAGATCTGGGAAAACTGTAAAGCAGTTTGGAAAAAAAAATGGGTTCCAACCACCCTTATTCTGTCTGCCACAATAAGGTCCAAACGGATACTCAATAAATAAAATAGATGAAGAAAACTTTCTCAAAAAGAAGAATTCTTAATTTTAAAAAAATGGATAGAAAAGATAACAAAGGATAAAAATCATGGCAATTCCATGAAATAAAAAAAAAAGGTTTTACAGAAAACAAATCACTTCAATTAGGATAAGAAAGGAAACCATCCATTAGGGAAAACACATCAAAGAACTCTGATGAGGGTATAATAACCAAGATATACATCCAATTTACAAAAAATAAACAAGATCTTGAGCAGTCTGTAAGTGATTAACTAGTCAGAATATATGAACAAATAGTTCTCAAAAAATCAGAAATTATTCCCAACGATATGCAATTTCATTCCAAATTACAAGTGATAAGAGAAATGCAAAGCAAAACAACATTGAGTATCACTATTGACTTAAACACGGAGGTTCTGATCTGGTACAGTGAGCATTAAGAATATAGATCTGGGGGCAGCTAGGTAGTACAGTGGATAGAGCACTAGCCCTGTAGTCAGGAGGCCATGAGTTCAAATCTAGCCTCAGACACTTGACACTTATTAGCTGTGTGACCCTTGGCAAGTCACTTAACCCAGCTTGCCTCATATAGATAGATAGATAGATATAGATAGATAGATAGATAGATCTGGAATGCAAAGGGGGTTACCATTCTGGAGAACAATTTGAAACTATGCTCAAAAGAGCTATAAAACTGTGCCTACCATTTGATCCAGCAATATCATTGCTAGGTCTATTTCCTGAAGAAATTTTTAAAAGGGGAAAAGAACTTATTTGTACAAAAATATTTGTAGCACCTCTTTTTGTGGGGGCTAAGAATTGGAAATTGAGGGGATGCCCATCAATCAGGGAACAGCTGAATAAATTGTGGTATATAATTTTGATGGGATATTATTGTGCTATAAGAAATGACAAGCAGGATGATTTTAGAAAAACCTGGAAAGACTTACATGAATTGATGCAAAGTGAAGTGAGCAGAACCAGGAGAACATTATAGACAGTTAATAATATTGTACAATGAAAAACTGTGAGTGACTTAGCTATTCTCAGCAATATAATGATCCAAGTCAATTCCAAAGGTATCATGAGGAAAAATGCTATCCACCTTCAGAGAAAAGACTGGCATCTGAATACAGACTGAAGCACACCATATTCCTTCCTTCCTTCTTTTATTTCTTCCTTCCTTCCTTTCTTTTTTCTTTCTTTTTCTCTTTCTTCCTTCCTTTATTTCTTCTTTTCTTCCTTCCTTTCTTCTTTCCTTTCTTTCTTTCTTTCTTCCCTTTTTTCTCTTTCTCTCTTTCTTCATTCCTTCATTTTTCTTTCCTTCCTTCTTTTCTTCTTTCCTTCCTTCCTTTGAATTTTCTTGCACAAAATGAGTAATATTGAAATGTTTTACATGATTGCACATGTATAACATATATCAGATTGCCTATCATCCCAGGGAGCAGGGAGGAGAGGAAGGTAGGAATAAAATTTGGAACTAAAAGCTTTTTAAAAAGTAATGTCAAAATGTTTTTGCATATAGTTGAGGAAAATAAAATATTATTTTAAAAAAGAAAGTAGGGTTGCTTTGCTGAGATTCAAAGGATATAATTTTAAACAATGATGTGAAGATATATGGTGAGTGTTGCTTCAAGAATATTCTATGGTCTTCCCCATTGCTAAGTGAATATAACCTTAGTGACCTAGGTGAAGACAGCTCATAAGAATCTTGATGTTCCATCAGGTGTGAGAAGCCTATGAATAATAGGTAAGTTGCTTCTATGCTCCTTGAGAGGCCCCTCCTCATACCATACCTGTAGGCTGACACCTACACCTTTAATCATCCACCAGGGAAAAGTTTATTTTTGGCTTTTGTCAGCTTTTCTGTTTGTTACCTAACCATGTCATAGCCTATATTTGGCAAATATGATAAAAGATAGAAATAGTACATATTGGAAGGACTATTGACTGACTCGCTGACTATGGATGGCAAGCACACTATTACATTTATTTTCTGTTTCTTTTTTGAATTTCTCTTAAAAGAGAAGAATCATGGGGTAGAAAATAGGAAAATAAATTAACTTATGTGTTATTTCTCTATAATGTACTAAAAACCATATAAATACTGTCATCATAATCTAAAAAAGAATACCATAATAGTAGCATTATGAATAGTAGTATAAAGGAGATGAGGTGACAGAACAATTAAAGCAAGAGCGTATTCATTGTCTCTGCAAATCTGGATTCAAATATAATTATTGTCATTCATTTGAGAGGTGGCATGTTGGACTGGAGAGAATGTTGGAGCTGGGTTTAAAAGAAACCTATATTCACATTCTGCCTCTGATACTAGCTATGTAATCATGAATAAGTAACTCGATCTTGAGATATAGGACTAGTATGTATAACAGAGAAGCACACAATTTTTTGACTTAATTTTTTTTTCACAATATTGAACTTAGGGTAGCATGACTGAGCAGTTTGAGTGATAGTTTTGGTTTCAACATAATCTAAGTGCATGTCATATTTTTAACATATACTAGTTATTCACCATGAACAAATCATATAATTTCTCCAAGTCTCAGGCAATTTTCTAAGACTTTTAAGTTTCAGATTAGTTACTGATCTGCATCAGTGGAGGGTATTTTCATACAGTAAGTTCCCCATGATGATGAAATTATACATCTAGATATATGTCTATTTTTATCTCTATTTCTTTTTTCTCTATCTCTGTTGTTAGCTTTGTATGTCTTTATTTCTATCTATATGAATTAATGACTTCAGAATAAATACATATCTATCTATCTATCTATCTATCTATAGCTATCCATCTAGCTATTACTTTCATGGATATATATATATATATATATATATTTTATATAAATATATATGTCTATATGCATGTGTATACACACACAGGCATGCTTATCTGAGAAGGTCATTGGTTTCCATTAGTTCTAAATAAACTTTTGCATCTGTCAGTTTGGCTTAGTTTCTGGTTCAGTTAAGAACATTTAATTATGGAATTTATATTTTCGGAAGTGTATTAGGCTAGCTCTAGGCTGCACAAAACAAATCAGTGATTGATACAATTACTTTGTGAATTTAGTGAGAGCACACCCAGGCAGTATAAATAATTCGGTTACTTGATTCTTTTTAGTGTAGTGTTTTTTGGGAGGGGAGGTGGAGGATGGGGATTTGGTGGGTAGGAGAAGCATATAAAGAATGATTTAGTTTCAGGAAAAAGAGATAGAGGGTAGAGGTACCTGTAATTGATCAAAAAAGAGAAAAAAACAAGAATTTTCAGACATATATAATCCAGAATAGTTTACTGCATTCATTAAGTAAGCTGGCATTAATTGCCATCTGACAGATATCCATTTCAGTGAAGCTTTTATATTTCCGTATTGGAATTGAAATACAGGACAATTGTTTTTCAAGTCATGTTTTAAGTCTACCCAAGGGACAGCTGGTTACCACACTTGAGACAGCTGCGAACTGCATATATCTTTAGAACTTCAACCAGTTTGCTTAAGGTTTTGTGTGTGTGTGTGTGTGTGTGTGTGTGTTTTCTTACAACCTCTTTATTTTTTAAAATCAATGTTTCCAAAAAAAGAAGAGAAAGAAATCTCTCTTCCTTTTAAATATTGACTTTTTGTTTGAATGTTAAATGTGGTGAACTTTCCATCTGTCAAGTACTTTCTGGACAGATGCCTGCAACAAGACTTATTCAGCCTACAAATAAATCACTTTGTATCTCTCTTTTTATTTCTTATTCCTACATTTTTTCTCATTTTTTTTTAAAGTTTAGAATTCTTCTTTTGTGCAGTTTCAATTTTCTCAGGCAGATAAAGCAAATTTCTTTAAAGAAGAGAAAAGAAACTATAAAGCATTTCAGAACAAGATAAGACTATTTCTTCCTTTAAAAATCTATAAAGGGCTAAAAATCACTTAATAGATTTTTATTTACATATATATTTTTTAAATATTGCTTAGATTTTTAGCCGATGTAGTTGTCCTGTTAATGAAAACATTTAGCTATCTTAATGAAAACTAAAGGCAAGATAGGTGCCAGATGATACATGCTGGACAATTGCTCCTCTCAATTTGAAAAGCAAAATATTAGGGCATGAATCCTAAAAGAATGTTTGTTCCTATGTATCACAATAACATATACTGTTGTGATTTAGTAGTATTATGTGATGTCACATTTATTCTTTATTTTTTTTTCTGTATCATCAAGATGAAAGGTAATCCCCAGTTAAACATTTGAACACCAGCCTCCAATCCAGTCTCTTAAATCAATTCCAATGTTGATATGATAGAGTCTTTGTTTGCAGTTGATTGTAAAGCTATCCTTTGCATACTTAGCCATTCAATTCCAATTTAAATCAGACTCTGGAATTCTTAGCACCAATTTCTATTACAGGAATAAACTTGTTATTCAGGCAAAGATTGCTGTTGTGATCAGAACTGGCCATATTTGGAAAGAAGGGATTGGGGAGTTTGTGGGTCTGAGAAAGCTGTCTGAATTGTCTCAATTCAAAAGTAAACCTGGCCTGAGACCTGCCTAAATGTTCTTGCTGCTGGTTCTTTGCTGAGGTTTACACTCTTCAGTTTGAAGAAAAGCCAGACATTTCTGAAAGATTTAAGTTGAAACATACAGTTAAAAGTACTTCAGGCAAAACTTGACATTTATAGGTAATTTATCTGAAAGAGATTTGGGCATGTGTGGAGCTAAGGGGTAGGGTAATAACTAACAGAAAAAGTTAACTATTTATATCGCACTTTGAGGTTTACAAAATCTTCTACACACGATATCTTATTTTATCCTCATGAAAACCCTGTAAAGAAGGTGCTATCATTATCTCCATTCTTTTTTAAAGATGAGTCAACAGAATTGTCCATGGTGATATGGCTATATAATCCTAAGTGTCTAAGGAATGATTCAAACTATAGTTTTTCTACGTCCATCTCTGTGCTCTATCCCCATTTCCCATCAGCCATACTACTCTTGGACTTTTTTGGACTTCTCCATCATGCCTCCCTTCCCCAAGAAACTCATCATTGGGAAATCTTGTTATCTTGTAAGATTGAATCTACTTAATACTCATCTCTCATCAGTATCTTCTACCCCTTCTATTGGAACTCCAAGCTGGAGGGCAGGGCAATGAACTCCAGGGCCTTTATTTAAGAAAGCACTCAGCACGGTCTTCTCCCCATTCCCCATCAGCTACACTGCTTCTGTACTTCTTTGGACTTTGTCATTCCCCTGTGCTGGACACCTTCACCCCCTCTTCCCCCCCTCTTCCCCCCTCTCTCTTTCCCTTTTCACCTTTCTTTTGTGTGTTGTCTTTCCCCATTAGATTGTAAACTCCTTGAGAGCAAGGATTGTGTGTTTTTTACTTGTATCTGCGTTCCCAACACCTAGAACAGTTCCTGACACATAGCAGGTGCTTAATGAATGTGTATTGACTGACTATCCACTGGGGGTATAAAATTACCCCAATAATTATGATTATAATTGAACAGGTGGGTAGCAGTTCACATGAGAAAGATCTGAGGGTCTTTGTGTACTACAGCTTCAGTGTGTGTTGTGTGATGTGTGACAAGCAGCTAAGAAAGCTCTTACAGTCTTGGGATATTTGAAGAGAGGAATGACTCCCATCGTATTCTGCTTGCTCCTGCTAATATCTGGAGTATTAGGTTTGTTTGGGGGCCATATTTTTTTTTTAGGAAAAGTGGTGATAAACTGGAGAATTTTTAGAGGAAAGCGATTAGGATAATAAAAGGTTTTGGATTTCATGAGATCTGATTTTTAAAAAATGAAGAAGAAATTTGGATGGACCATGATATATCTCTTCATACAGGTCTAGGCATGGCACAAGGAAAAACCATTAGGTTATTTTGCTTGACCGGAGAGAGCAGAACTAGAAGCAATGAGTGAAACTTGTATTGATGATAGATAGATAAATAGATAGATAGATAGATAGATAGATAGATAGATAGATAGATAGATAAGTAGATAGATAAATAGATGGATGGATGGATGAATGAATAGGTAGGGGGATAGGTTAGATAGATGGATGAATAGATAGAATGGTGTCTAGGGATAGAACTATTTTTTTTAAGTGCTTGCTATGTGCCAGACACTGCTAAGTCTTCAGGCTATAAATACAAACATACAAAACAGTCTTCACTTTTAAGGACCTTTCATTATAACAAGGAAAGACAACATATAAAAAGGAGCTGGAAAGGTATGAGGGAGCATATGGCCAGCAACATAATGGGAAGATGGCTAGGAAGTAGCATGGTTCCTTGGTTCCTTACAAAATAAGGTGAAAGTAAATCTGCCAGAGCTTGAGGACTCAGAGTTCTAATTTGCTGTGGTAGGGAGATGAGAATGATGGTCTATAAACAGTGTAGTGAGGATGATGGCTGGCAAACTGAAATAAGGTAAAGTTAAACTTGGTACCATGGGAATTTAAGAGCAGGGGAGTGTGAGAGAGGGGAGGGTACTTCCTGATAATTACAACTGAACAAAAATGGAATGGGTTGCCTCTAGAGGAGATAATGGGTTCCAACTCAAAAATTTGAAATAGTGCATGTAGTCAGTGAACCAAGACCAGGAACCAGGAGCATAATAGAACCAGCTTAAACTGGCTTTCATGAAAGCCAATTGACAAACTTCTAATGTGACCATCTATACATTAGAAATTGGCAAACCCTATAAATCAGATTATCATTAAATTATTACTGTTCATTGTATTTGGTTTTTTTTTTGGTTGTCTAGACTAAATAATATAATGGAGAAAATGTTAATACAGAATGAATATAAAAGTGTGTTGTGAGTTTTTTTTTGGGGGGGGGGAAGGGAGCTGGTTGCTAAGCATTTACCAGTAAAACCCTGCTTCAGACTCACAGATATTAGAAGAAAGGGTCCACATCAGTATGCATTATGAATCAGCCCAAATCTCATCAAACCATGATCCCAGAAGTTACTACCACACATTTTACACAGTATAGTGAAACACGGACAACATTATACAGATTATTCTTAATTCTTGTATATTTTCTAGGCAGTTGGATTGTGGACATTATGGGAACCATCCTATAGGATTAATTTACAACCCAACCTTAATATTCCTTTAAGGTTTTTTTTTTTTTTTTTGTAAAAGCACTTACTTTTTCTGCTTTGGTGACATGTTGGAAACATTACTACCATTTTAGAAACCAAAATGTATTCAGCACAGATGGGGTCAAATTCTCCCCATTTATCTCTCAGTCATGCATAAAGTTCCAGTTTGCTTCCATAAAGAGTGTGGTAAGAAGGTTATCTCAATAACTGTAGGGCCAGGAAATCTGGGTCCCTCTCTTTGTCTTACTACTGACAATGTATAATACTGAAATGATTTAACCTCTTTCTGTGAAACGTAAAATAACTGCGTAGTATCACATATTACAGTGACCTGCTAATGTGATTGGTGTGATATTGAATGAGTAAATTAATTTAGGTAGCACTGTCATTTTTCATTATATTGATTTATTCTACTCATGAGCAACTAATATTTTTTTCCAATTACTTTGGAACTGTGTTTCTATAAAGAGTGTTTTATAGTTGAATTTACACAGTTCTTTTGTATATCTCAGTAGGTTGACTTCCGTGTATTTTATACATTCTGTTAATAATTTTAAGGGAATTTATCTTTCTATCTTTTCCTGTTGGATTTTATTTAACCTCTCAATATTCCAGGAAACTTTCTAAAGCTAAAAGCTGTGGACATGTTGTTGATTTGTCCCTTTCAAAGGAATTCCCATGCTGGAAATCCCCCATACTAATAAAATCACAGTATTAGACCTCACACTTACACGCACTAAATAAAAACTGTGAATTTACAGTGGTGTCATTCCAGATATCACTCAATGAAAGGATTCAGAGAATAATAAGGCCTTTCCAATTCCCTTGATATACTATGATAAAGATAATTTTTTTTACTTAACCTTATTTATAAACTTGGGCCTATGGTGAATTTGAGTATTAAGGGAGTGAAAAAGGACATCCACTTCAAGGAGAATGGCAAAGAAAATGGAACTCAGAAATTAAATAAGGGAGGAGTTTAGATTAACTCAGTTCACAACTATTTCCTTTTACCATATTTTGGAGAAGGAAAATTTGGTTATCTATTTAGATAGATGAGTAAAGTGATGGAGCACTTATTAAGTGCCTACTCTGCTCCAGTCAGTTCCACTGGTATCTTTGTGAACTTTTCATTTGTGAACATTTCATTTTTCATTTATTACTTGACTGTTAAAGATACACTTTTGAAAATTTCATTTGTTGATTTCTTGACTAAGTAGTGATACTTTTTTGTATTATTAAATTCTATAGAAGGATTGGTATACTAAAATGTTCTATATTATTGTATCCTGTATAAATACTGGTATTAATTTTTTGAGAAACTTGGAAAACCTAGATTGCTACATAGTAGAACTGTTCATATTGGTCATTTTGTATTTAAGTAGACCTGAACTACTTACCTTTTGTCAGAGCAAAATGTCTTAGAGCTTCTTCAGGGGAAATGCCTATGCCTGAAATCCACAGTAGCTAATATTCTGGGCTACTTCTCTAACTGAACTTGCTATCTTGTTTTGATGTATGTCTTCATTTCTGTTTTATTTGCCCTGACTGTTGCAAGGATCCATGGGGGAATTTCAGATGCCCTTTGGGATAAGGGATCTGGAGGAAATTGCCTAAACCTCTTTGGGAATCACCTATTCTAGAGGGACCCCTAAAACGTTTGTTTTGGTGTGCCCTTTGTAGAAAGGGACCATTTTTTTTTTGTGCAGTTGCTAGTTGGATGGCCTTATGCACTGAGGGAGTTACTGGACAGAATTTCTACCCAGGAGAATTTTTTCATTTGAGAAAGAAGTAATACTAAGTTGACCCCATTAGAGTTAGAAAAGCTTCATATGGCTACTAAGGCTAAGCAAGCAGAGATATTTGGCAAACTTTTTAAAATGCTTCTCAGACTTATTTCAGGAACTTTGTGAAATGTTCCTTG
Organism: Vombatus ursinus; assembly: GCF_900497805.2. Taxonomy (NCBI): domain Eukaryota; kingdom Metazoa; phylum Chordata; class Mammalia; order Diprotodontia; family Vombatidae; genus Vombatus; species Vombatus ursinus. The sequence goes on from NW_020951957.1 coordinate 2,016,087, forward strand.
TTTTGTCAATCTGCAAAACTTTATATTTGGCCATAGCAGATTTTCATCCAGGCACGCAGGATTGCATATGATAATGTAACATCGTCTTTGTGGTAGGGCACCAGAGAAGCAAGTGAAAGGGTACTGCTTTGATTCCTCAGAGACCAAAGAGGACTATTCTGCATTTGAGATCAGAACTGTGAAAAACCAAAACCAAAACCAAAACCATACCCCTGCCCATTTGCCAAAGAGGGGAAATGTATAACCTGGCTTCAGAGTATGTCTCCATTGCCAATGTGGAACCTGTAAGTCTTTGGGTATGGGGGTATGCTTTTTCTTCCGTTTCCGATGCTGGAGGTGATCCTCAGGGACAGGAAGCTTTGTTGAGCTGGAATCACAGGCAGGATGGTACTGCATGGTAGATCTGAGAAGGTAGTGTGCTTGGGACTCGATCTCTAGGTGAGATTTTTACAAAGCGATATTTACTTCAAAAGATATAATCACAAACACACAGACAAACCCCCCCCCCCCCCACAATACACCGAAGACATAATTCTCCTTTGCCCCTATACTACCTATCTCTCGGGAAAGGAAGGACACGAGATTCGTAGCTTAACTCATTTCCTGTAGAGCACAGTCCCGCTTCCAAGTCCAAAACCTCGGACTCATAATGGCAGTCTGTTATATCCTTGAACCTCTTTTCTCAAATTGGTCTCATACTACTTTGCCTGAAGGCTTTCCACTGTCTGATGCATTGAACTCAGACAGACATTTCTTACTGAAGCACTGAGGAAGTTGGCTATGAGGGTTGTGAATGGAGCGACTTATTGTGTCTGCTGGGAAAGAAAGTATCTAAGCACTTAGAGGATCTGAGAATTGAGCAAGCAGCAGAGGTAGAGGGAGTGCTAGATCTGGACTCAGGAAGATTTGAATTCAAATCTTGCCTCAGGTAATTACCAACTATGTGACCCCAGACACGTTATTTAATTTCATTCAGCCTCGGTTTCCTCATCCACAAAATAATAGCCTTGTTGTGAAGACCAAAATCTTTCTATCCATCTACCTATCTATCTATCTATCTATCTATCTATCTATCTATCTATCTACCTATCTACCTATCTACCTATCTACCTATCATCTATCTATAATCTGTCTTTCTATCTATATTTGTAAAGTACTTTGTAATTTTTTTGTTTTTTTTAACTTTTTTTACTTTTTATTTTTTTCTTTCTTTCTATTGTATTTTTTCCAATTACATGTAAAGATAGTTTTTAATATTCAGTTTTATGAAACTTTGAGCTCCAATTCTTTTTTCTCCCTCTGTCCTTCTCCCTCCCCAAGATGGCAAGCAATCTAATATAGGTTACACACATGCAATCATGTTAAACACATTTCCACATTAGTTGTGTTGTGAAAGAAGAATCAGAACAAAAGAGAGAAACAATGAAAAAGAAAAAAAAGTGAAAATAGTATGCTTCAATCTGTATTCAAACTCTATAGTTCTTGCTCTGGATGTGTATAGCATTTTCCATTATGAGTCCTGCAGAATTGTCTAAGATCATTGTATTGCTGAGAATAGCTAAGTCTATCGAAGTTGATCCTTGACCGTGCATAGAGTTCTCCTGGTTCTGCTTACTTTACTTGGTATCAGTTCATGTAAATCTTTCTAGGTTTTTCTGAAATCTGCCTGATCTTCATTTCTTATAGTATAATTGTATTTCATTATATTCATATACTACAACTTATTCAGACATTCCCCAATTGATGGACATTCCCTCAACTTTCCAAATCTTTGCCACCACAAAAACAGCTGCTGTAGATATTTTTGTGCATGTGGGTCCTTTTCCCTTTTTATGATCTCTTTGGGATACAAACCTAGTATATTCTCAAATCTCAAAGTACCATTTAATTGCTAGCTATTAGTATAGTAGTAATCCCCTGTGCAAATTCAAGATGTTGGTTTAAACTATTTGGAAATGAATGTGGGGGGATTTAATTTTTGAATCTTTTTATTTAGATTAATTTTAACATCTCTTTGCAAATTTTCTTTTTATTGTACTACCTTAAAATACACACAGATGGCATAACTGAATATCAAAATCTGCATGAAATACTATAATGGTGTACACTAGATTGGGAATGGCTAAACTTTCATCTATGGATTCAGTTTCACAAATATTTGCACATGTAATCTCATCTTTAACTCCTTTGCTGAAGTGGAAAAATAAAAATCTATTCAGTAAGCTTCAAAAATCATTCACATTTGTTAAGAGGAGTGGGGTTCTTCAATCCATCTACTGGAGAAAGAATGACAATCTCGTCTTGTAATGGGGCTTTGTTAATGTACTAGAGCTGGATTAAGGCTTTTTCATTCTCTTAAATGCTTGGAAGGTTCTGGCTTGGAAACAGATATAGTTGGATCAACTTTTCCCATGGGCATCTGGGATACATAAACATTCACCTGGCCTTATGGTTGCAAATTGTACAGCTGGCCTCTAGTGACATCAAAAAAGTTTATTCTACCCAAGAATGATTATGATCTCAGGAAGTGGTGGCCATTTGTTATTAATTAGTTAGTTTTAGAATGTATGGTCATCTTTAAAGGGGCAGTAGACAAATGCAAACAAGAACCTATAAAGATGACATATTTTAAAATGTTTGCCTGTGTGAACAGTTAGAAAAGGATCTCAGATCAAAGTGTCATAGGGGAGGGTATATAGGCATTGTCTATTCTAGTCAAATCCTTGAATTATAGAGATGAGGAAACTGAAACCCAGAACATTTCTTTGCTTCACCTAAGGTTCCATAAATAGTCAGTACCAGAGCTGGAATTTGAATATTGGTCTTCTGACTCTAAATCTATTTGTGTGGGGAGGATATGAAGGGGTGTAATTAGATCTAGAGTCAGGACTTTAGTTAAAATCCCAGCCCTTCTGCTTGACTACTTGCTTGATTTGGGGGTAAGTCAGTTAACCTACCTGGGCCTCATTTTCTTGTCTCTAAAATAAAGGAGTTGAAATAGATAATCTCTAAGGTCTAAAGACCTTCACTCATAAAAGTGTTTAATGGTGTATATCATCAATATGTCCCCATTTAAAAGAAAAAGAAAAACATCCCCTAATCCACTCATCATGAATAAACTTATTTTGACCTTCATGTGAGATACATACAGGCTATGGCTATGGAAGTCTGCTGTGCCATTGTAACCTTTTTTCTACCTGGTTCAACATCACAGAAATGGATTAATTAATAACTGAGTCATTTCTCTGGTGCAATTACTTTAAATGTCAAGACCTAAGGACAGTAAAAAAGGACTGGCTTCCTCCCTGTCTGACTCCATTTCCCTTTTCCTCTAATTAAATCTGTTTACTACTGCTCAATATTCTTCTTAAATATTGTTTTTGCTCTCTTTTTTTTTTCTCTCCAGTGAAAAGAAAACAAGACAAAAAACTTATTTTTGGCATTTTCCCTAAACAACTTTCCTAAGATTTCTAAGACCAATCATAACCTACCAAGTCCTTCACTCTTCTCCAATACTCGTCCACTCTTTCAAACAAAGGAGCTCTCCTCACTGTCTTCCAAGGACATTGTTTATTCTTTTCTTCACACCTTTATTTATGTTGCTCTTTTCACAAAGAATCACCTTCCCTTTGCACTTCAAGTATTTTGAAGGCCAGACTCTGTCCTTATTTCCATTCCAGGAAAAAACTTTCCTTAACTCCAGTCCTTACTAATCTCTCTCTCTCTCTCTCTCTCTCTCTCTCTCTCTCTCTCTCTCTCTCTCTCCTCTTTTTTCCTTAACTCTAACAATACTTATAGTCAGAGTGCCATGTAATACTTCAGGTCATAGTATCATAGATTTAGAGCTGGGAGGGTCTTTAGACATCATTGAATCCAACTCATTTTACAAATGATAGAACTGACACTAAGAAAGGCAAAGTGATTGGCCCACATTCACATAGCAAGTGACAGAACGAAGATTTGAACACAGATCCTCTGATTCTAATATCAAAGTCTTTCCGTAATATACCACTTCTTATATTTATATAATATTTTATGTTTTTGAAAGAATTTTCATATGCATTCATAGCCAAGTGTGAACTAGCACATAGGATCCTTCCCAAGGGGCATGGTCCCAAAGTTTCCCTGGAAATTTCATGAGAATTCAAGGACAGTGTAACCCAGCATTTGGATATTTCGGTGATGATGAATACCCTGGCTATTTCCTGCTATTTGTTGACCCAGTGATGAAAAAACACGGCATTTTGGTTCCTGGTCCTTTTCTTGAAGCTTCCTGACAGGAGGGGAAAGAATCACTGGCAATAACTCTAATGTTCTTAGAGATGAGCCAACAGACAACTGGCCTAGACCTGGCCTACTTTTCTCCTAGAACTGAATAGACAATTCAGAGCTGAGGTGAAATTTAAAATACCTAATCAGAAATCTCACAAACTGATTTATGTTTATATTTTTTTTCTCTACTGGTGAGGTACTAGAGTAGTTAGCATTGCTATTTGTTTGGTTTCAGTCTCTGTCAATGCATAGTTCTGAGCATCTTCTTGTGTTTTATCTTTTTTTTTTTGTAAGTAGGAAACACATACCTGTCTTATACTTGGTTCCTATTGCATTGAAAAACTTTCTACTCTGATGTTTTGGGGAAACTTTACTATGTGAGCTCAAAGTCAATCTAGGTAAGTCAGTCTTCACTTGCGAAGTAAGATGGGAATTTGTGCAGCTGAAGTATGTAAGAAAAGGGAGCCCAACTCCCTTTATGTATGGCCAAGCTACCCTGGGGTAACCTGATTCAGACTGCCTACCTGGGTCCAGAGCAGAGAGACTCCTTAGTGTAGCAGAGTAGGAACAGTTTCCCAACTCCTTGGCAACAGCTATAGTTCCTCAGTGTAATATATTATTTCATGTTGTGTTATAGACACAGAACTTCTGTGAGGCAGACAGGTTGGGTCTCATTTTCCCCCATTTTCTTCTTATATCCATGAAGCCTAATTGAAGTAAAGATATTTTGATTAAGGTCAGAGATACAGTCCCCAGATACGTTACCATAAAACAGGTCTTCTGGCCACCCTCTCAAGTGATCAGTGCTCTCTTATTTATTACCTGACACTTACCCAACCAAGTTGTAAATTCTTAAAGGTCTGAGGCCATGATTCACAGTGGCCATATCCTTTGCAGTGCCTAGAATACTAGGTCAATTACCTGTCATTTCGTTTATGTGGGAACTCTTTCTTCCTTATAACTTATCAGTAAATCAGAGAATTGCCTGAGTCCCTGGGAACTGCTGTGACTTGTCCTTATTGACATCTGTATCTCATGCCAGAGGCAATACTTGAATCTAGATCTTCCTAACATCATGCTACAGTGGGAGGAGCATGGTTCTGGCATCATTGCTTCTGTGTTCATGTTGCTTCTCTCCTGTTTTCTCTCTGTACGACTTTAGGCAAGTCACTTAACCTCCTCGATGGACCTTAGTTTCCTCATTTGTAAAAGGAGGGGAACTGGGAGATACTTCAAGCTCTTGTTCCATTATCCAATGATCCTGGGACTTTGCATCCATTACTCTATTCACTAAACCAAGTTTCCTCTGCAGGATATTAATAGGGGCTCTGAAAATATTTGTTGATGGTTGGCTTGATTGATTGGAATAATTATACAGGTCTTGTTATTTTCATCATGAAACTGAATGAATTAGATCAACATTGAGTTGTTCAATCATGTGTGTGGTGAGCAACCAGCCAACAATTGATCTATAAAGGCCCAATCATAGCCTAAGAGTGGGATAAATCATTAGTAGGGCTACCATAGATTTTTTTTTCTTTTATGATGGCTGATGTAAGTTATTATATTTGTTTTACTCTTTACAATCCAAGCTCCATTTGTTGTCTCCAGAATAATGCTAATTTTCCACGTTACTTAAAATTGTAACTCATTTTCCAAAGAAGGCCATCAGACTATAATGTTAAGAAAATAACTGTACAATCTCAACCCAAACTTTGTTCTCAATAATGTAGAGCAAGTAGAATCATTTCAGGAAAAATTGAAAGATTATAAACTTATTGAGATAATAATGTTCCTTGTTAAAGCACAGCCCACATAACACATTTGGTTAATGCAATCATAGCAATTTTCAGATTTCCTTATATAGTAATTATCTCTCTGGTCCTGGAGCAACAGTTGAGTAGGCAAGCATTAATTTCAAATGGGGAGACAGGAAGCAAGAGCAAGAGTTTTGTTTAAGAGAAAAATCATCTTAATGTACTTTTAAAAATATATTGTTTTTTGTTGGTTTTTTAGATCAGCAAAATTTTCAATGCTATACCTCCTTCCTCCCTTCCCCAAAAAGCCATCCATTACAGCAAAGATTACAAATGAAGGAAGAAAAAGAAAGTTCAGCAAAATAACCATCAACCAAATTTGATAATGTTATTTAACATTACTTTTCAAATGTGTACTTAAGAATAAATGATTCTGAGATTTTTATTATTTAATTGTGTTCTTAGTAAATGTCATAGGATCAAAGATTTAGAATTGAAAGGGATCTGGTAAATCACTTAATGTCTCTCAAGCTTACTTTCCTTGATTGTAAAATGTAAAATAACAGTAGCATCTACCCAGTAATATGTTATTAAATATTTAACAACCAGCCCTTGGACATTTAACTTACAGATATATACATATAAATGCATGCATATGTATGCCACTCTTTTAAGTTTGATCTGCATTATTGACATTATAAAATCAATTGCTTAAGTCTAGAAATCAACAAAACAATAAATAAAGGCCTTATTTGAAGCTTTTGTTGATTTCTGAGGTGTAAATTCTCACAAGCAGCTCTCTGAGATAGTTAAAGCAGCCTCTAGCACTACGGCTGCACTTATCTCCCATGGTTATTGTGGGGCTCAAATGAAATAATATATGGAAAGTACTTTACAAAACTTAAAGTGCTATCTATACTGTTATTTAGTGGTGTTGTTGCATTTCTTCCTCTCTAACTTGGCTGCTTGGAATCTCTAACTCTTCAAGGCTCAACTACTTCCTCCTAGATGATGACTTTTCTGATTATTTGTGTTCCAATTCAAAGCTATTTTTCTTCCACATTGTACACACTTTATCCATCTTCCTTCTTCAGCACCCTCCAACCTCCAAATACAATATAAACTTCTTGAGTAAGGAATTGTTGTAAGTCTATCTTGGTATACCAGCCCCTAGAACAGTCCCTGGCCTATAGTGGGTACTTAATTAATACTTATTGAATTAAAAAGAGAGTTTTTTTCTATTTTAAAAACCAAGTTGTAGAATAATAAGTATTTATTTTCCTTTTGAAACTGAATTGTTTTTCTTTCTTTCTCTTCCTTCTTTGCTTTCCCAGCTACCTCCTTTTCCTTCTTCTTTCTCCTGCTTCTCCTCTTTCTTTTCCTCCTCCTCCTCTCCCTCATTCTTTTTCTCCTCTTCCTTTTCCTCCTTTGTGTCCAATAACCTTTAATCTAATTTGCAAAGAGCTGCCTTCTCACTGACTTTAAATTTTCTCAATTTAAAAAAAAATCCATAACTGTCGCATTTTTATTTTGGAAATCATTTTGGCTTTTAGGCCCTTTTGTTCAGTCTCAGAATTCTATTTCTTTACTTGGGGAAAGGCAATTCATTTCCCATACTCTTGGGCTATAACAATTGTTTTTCTTTTCTCCTCTGGCCCAGACTATCTTTGCCCCAGGAGGCTCCAGAAAAATGCCTGCAGTCTGAAAGAACTGAAAACACTCCCAGGTGAAAAGCCTAAAAGTCTACCTTTTTCATTATCATTAGTTGGTTATTTCCCATTTATTAGAATAAGGATACTGTCATTTATTTTATTAACTTCTTTTCTAGAAGAAAAACTATTATGATTGTTAATTAGTTCTAGAGTCAGTTATTGATGGTTATTTCCCCCACAGAACAACATTTTATGTTAACAAGTGACTTGGCTCCACTTCTCAAATTTAGAGGAAATAAAAATAAATAAATAAATAAATAAATAACTAAGAAAGTGGGACAAAGTTTCCACGTTCTTATAACTGGCCATTGAAGGAGAAATTAACTTCCCTTACCACACTCTGATGATGACCCTAAGTGTCATTGGCAAGATGTGGTAATGTAGGACTCATGTATGAAGGAGAAAATTTGAGAGAGTAAAATAGTTCAGGGCAGCTTTTGAATCTTAAGGCAAATAAAATAAGACATTAATTTTATGCTACCTTCATTTTGAGGTACAGAGTTCATTTTATATAATAGCACATGATATATATATATATAATTATTAAATTTGACAAAACTTTTAACATAATATCTCATTTGATTCTCATAACTCTTTTTTATATTTTTATTTTTTAAGCAATTGGGGTTAAATGACTTTCCCAGAATCACATAACTAGTAAGTGTCTGAGGCCGGATTTGAACTCAGGTCCTCCTGACTTCAGGGCCGGTGATCTATCCATCGTGCCATCTAGCTGTCCCTAATTCTCACAGCTCTTAAGTAGCTACCATTTATTATCGTCATTTTACGAGTGAAGAAACTGATATGCGGTGGAAAAGTGACTAGAACTTAGTCACATTGCTAGTAAAAACAAACAACAACAAAGACAGCAACAGCATTTATATAGTACTTACTACGTACCAGGCTCTGTGTTAAGAGCTCTACAATGATTATGTATTGGATTATTCCAACAGTCCATCGAAGAAGGTGCTATTATTAGCCCCATGTTCCTGATGAGGAAACTGAATCAAAGGGAGGTTAAGTGACATGCCCAGGGTCACACAGCTAGCAAATGTCTGAGGCCAGATTTGAACTAAGGTTGTCCTGACTGCAAGCCTGGAACTCTATCCATTGTGCCACCTAAGGTCATTTAATTCCAACTTCTTGGGTCAATTCATTCTTATCTTCATCCAAGGGATTTTCCACTCTGTTACCTACTTCCTGCCCTACCACCACCCTACTCCACCCCATAAACATATGCTTTCTATCTTTTGTGTAAAGAGCTAGAATCACATCAAGACTACCTTGCCTTTGTAAAGAATATGTACTTGGACTGTCCTATGGTTTCACTGATGATCCCAGTGACTTCCCAGGCCAAAACATCATTTGTTGGCCATGGCTCCTCTGAATGTGTTGCTTCCACATGTTAGAATGCAAGCTTCTCGAGGGAAGAGGCAATCTCACTTTTGGATTTATCTTTAGTCCTTTGCATAGTGGTGGCTACATAATAAGTTCTTAAAATTCTTTTTTTTTCTTTCTTATTTTCAAAATTAAATGCTGCATATTTTTGGTTGATGATGATTGATGCTGATAATGTGCCTACCCCTTTCCCTAGATAGTACAACAATACAAATCAACATAGTTTATATTTGATGTGCCTACCCCTTCCCCTAGACAGTACAGCCTGATACAGTGAAAAGATCTCTTACTGTAGAGACAGAAGACCTGGGTTCAGGACCTAGCTTTGATACTTCCTGTATGACTTTATACAAGTCACATCTTCCTGGGAGGTATCTGGGTACCATAAAAAGAGAGCCTGAGAGAGAAAAAAAGATACTTCCTTCCTTTCCTTGGAGATGTGAGGGTCCATGAGTGTAGAATGTTGCCTACACTATCGGATATAATCAATATATGCATCTGTTTTACTGATGGTTATTTTTTATCCTTGTTACAGGGAAAGTTCAATGGGTAGGATAATGGGAGGAATCTAGTTAGGAAAATAATTTTATTTAAAAAGAAAAAAACATTAGTAATACTACTGAAAGGTACTGAGGAGGGGAACCCTTGATCAATTTGATTATATTCTAGGTTGTGGAACTTTTCAAGACACTTCTTTTGGAGGTAGACAAGAAAGGCTAGCCCCTTACAGAAACAATATAAAAAACTCCTCTGATTGGTTTCCAATGATTTGGGTTGCCTCCAAGATAATTGATAACTGAGTCACTAGTAACAAACTCTTGTGGAAAAACTTACTCTTCCCCTGCATCATCCCAATCTACAAGAGTCAAGTGTGAAATGGCTCACTTTTTCCCAACTTTCTCTTTCTTGAACTTCTGTACTATAGTGCAGTAAAAAAGGGAAAAATATTTTCTCTTTGCTTTAAAAAAACAAATTCCTATGATAATAGCTGGCACTTACAATGCTGTAAGTTTTGCAAAACACTTCACAAATATCATCTTGTTTTATCTTCATAAAAATTCTGGGAGGTAGATGCTATTATTATCCTAATTTTAGATACAAATAAACTGAGGCAGACAGTTTAAGTGGGCTTGCTAAGGGTCACACAGCTTGTGCCTGAGGTTGGATTTGAACTCAACTTTCTGACTCCAGGTCCAGAGTTCTAGCCATGGCTACCTAGCTACCTGACTATATGTTATTATATAATACAGTATGGTATGAGATATGATATGACGTGCTATAAAATATGACGTACAAAGCAATAAGACATCATTATGTAATCTAATATAACATGGCATGATATATCTTTGGATTTCTCAATGATTTCAGTGGTTTTACTGTGAAGATGGAGAGCTACCTTAAAGCCACATGTCTTCTCAAACTGATTTCCTCATTTCTGCATTACAAAGGTGCTCCAGAACCACCAATACTGGTGTGCAGTTGTCATGAACTCAGTCTCTGGTTCTCTCCTGATGAGTGTGAACTCTGTTCTGCTGTTTTCTCCTCAAATTGATTTGGGTCAGCAGCCATGGAGGCTATTTTTGTCTGGTCAGTCATGGCCCAGGAAAATGAAAAAGAAAACATCTGGACTTTGATTACTTTCCTGTTATTCTGCAAAGAGCTCTCTGTTGTGCATGCATATGTGTGTATGTATTTGAAGTTATGTTAATTGTTTAACAATGTATCACTCATTTTCCAAAGAATAAGGGGTTTCACATTTATGAGTATGAATTTTTGGTTCTGTGCAGGACTAAATTTATGCAAAATGTATTTTAAACTTTCAGGCACTGCTCTGGTTGTATGTATGTATCAAGGCACCTTTCAAAGCCTATAGCTCATGTTTAATGTAACTTTATCTTCTCCTCTTCCTAGGAATCATGATTTGACATTGAAAATGACTCTAAAAAAGGCCGTGATTGCTTTTGAGAGGTGATTAACTGCTCCTAGCCTGGGTATTTCTGTACTCTGTGGAAGAAAAAAAAATTAAAAAAAAACCTTTTTTTTTTTTTTAGAATGAGTTGGGGGCTTCATTCACAGAAAAAAAAATACATGAATAGGAAGTAGGAATATAAGACACTCTCTGGTTCCTCAGTCATAGGATCTGAGAATCCAGAGGAATTAGTTACAGACTGAAGTGATTCTGCAATTTTGTGTCATAGTCCCACTCAATCATCTGTTTAGTTTATGGATGATGAGCTGAGGCTTAGAGAAGCTATGCAGCTTATCCAAATTGACTCTGGGAGTAAGCCCTGTAGCTGAAATTTTTAAAGCATTTTCATCATTAAATTCTAAATTGATTTTTTTTAAATCAATGATAGACTTGATAATGCTTGATGTGATTTCTATCTTGGACAATACAACCTGCTACACTGTAGAGACAGAGGACTTGGATTCATATCCAGCTTTGATACTTCTGGGTAACTTTGGACAAATCATCCCAGGAAGGGAGGGTCTGAAAGAACATTCCCTACTGGCCCCAGAACGTGTACACAACACCTCCCAAATGTGAACTCTTTCATTCATTTCTAATGTTTTTGTCCTCTCAGCTTTGTAAGATATTTAAATCCAGAGTGGAATGGGGGAAGAAATATGGAGTTGGACTGAGGCTGATAAGCTTCTAGTCATCACCAGTTCACCCTTTCCTTTGCCAAACATGCACATTTAGAGAAACCCATTTGAATCCTATGTTTCAACTGGCCTATCTGGTCCTTAGCTGGGAGCCAAACATATGGTAACTGTCCTCAGGCAAGATCCTTCAACTCTGTCAGCCTCAAAGCTGCTGGCTCTGTCTGTTCATCAGCCCCAATCCCTCCAGTGGAGTTCCAGAAAGACTCTGCCTTCTCTCCTTGTACTGAAATGTGAGCAAGTCCAGGTTTTTTACAGTTCCTAAGCCTCTCAGACAAGCATAATTATCAGGCACTCCAAAGAGCTGGGAATCTAAGCCAAATGCAAACAAATTAGGAAGCGATAGCAGAAAACTTACAGCTGTCAGGTCAAGCTGGGTACAAACTGGTTTTGGATTTGCTGGAAAGGAAGAGGAATTTCATCACATTGAACTTTTCATAAGAAAACTGACTGCTTCTCTGTTCTTTCCTCTCCAGGATAAATAAGCTTGACCTTTTAAGGAAGATGTGGGGACTGTGTGGAGGTGGGAGGAGAACAAAGGTTGATGAATCCTGCAGAGATTATAATGGCAGTGTGAGAGTTCTTCATGTTGCAAAAATTACGTTTTTCTTGGTCCAGAAGTAGAAACATAAGTGAATAGCTAGTAATAATCATTTGAGTCTGTTCTGATTTTTTTTTTTGCTTGCTTCAGTTCAGACTAGTTATTTAATTTGTATGGAAAACTCCTGGTATGAAAAGTCCCTCCACTGGTACAGAGTCACAGTTCACCTAAAGTTTATAGTCTTAATGTTTGCCTGTGTATTAAGGACTTAAGTAACTTGGCTATGGTCACATGGCTTGTATATGTCAATGGCAGGACTTCGATCCAGTTCTCCCTGAGTCCAAGTCTTTCCATTACTCTAGGTTACAATGGCCCAGTAGTTGTCCTCTGTAGTGGTTGTTGACCTCAAGGACCAATGAGCCTGAATCAGATTGAATTGCCCCAAGACTTCCTAGATCCAGTTAGTGAAGTTTGTTCTTGACAATCCTCTCCTGCTCCTTTTAATATATGCCTTCCTCTTTCCTTCTGGAAACTTAGTCTTTTCTATTTTTATGCCTGGCCTGGATTAGACACCCAGGAGGCATTTTAAATATTTGTTTACTATGTGCTAGATACTGTTAGTCATGGGGGATACCCACTACTCTCCCAAAAATAGTCTCTACCCTTGAGGAGCCTGCATTTCAGGAGGTGGTGGTGGGGGGGGTGTTTCGGGAGAACATGTACAGAGATAGCAAATAAACATATGTTTGTATGCATTAAATCAAAATAATTTTCCTTATCTTTTAGGATGTTTGTTCTCAAAGTGCTGTTTGTAGGACTCAGAATCCATTATTTGTATCACCCAGGCAGAGCACTTATATCTCAAGGCATCTAATCTCTCTCTCTCTCTCTTCCTCTCTCTCTATCTACCTCTCTCTCTCTCTCTCTCTCTCTCTCTCTCTCTCTCTCTTTCTATCTGACTGGCATTTTTTTCCATTCTGGGTGTGAATTTTCTAGGATCCTTAAGCCATAACAGGTTTGGGACAGTTTTGAATTCTGAACTCAAAAACACAAGAGCTGTTTCCCAATCAAAAATTGTTTATTCTATGTATCTGCTTCCTTAGGACTTTCATTTGTGGCTAGGCGAGCTTTAGATAATATTCCCAATGGATTTAAACCAATGCATTCCCAAATTTTTACTCACAGGAAATGCTAGTGAGCATTTCATTATCTTTCAGATTATACTATATATGTAGCCATCAATTTCTTCTATACATAGATCCTGGAATAGATATTATCTCATTGGTTTCCTTCAAACTTCCTAGAGGCAGCAGGGTGTTAGCATAGATTGAGCTCTGGATGTAGAGTCAGGACTAATTGAATTTAAATTTGCGTTCAGACACTAGCTGCGTGACCATAGGCAAGTCACTTAAAATCTGTCTGTCTCAGTTTTCTTACCTGTAAAATGGGAATAATAATAATAGCACCTGCTTCTTTGGGTTTTTGTGAGGTTAAAATAAGCTATTATTTGTAAAGTGCTTTGCAAATTTTAAAGTGGTATATTAATACTAACTGTTATTATTAACTGATGATATCTCATAGATTAACTGTATGGGCCTTCTCTACATTGGTTGGGTTAGTCCCAATCCATTGTGAATTGAGTTTACTCACAGTTTTGGAAAGTGAAGGGGGAAAAATAGGAAGGGGGAAATATATACACAGAAGAATCTTCTGCTACACTTTTACGATATGCTGTGCTTTGAAAAATGAACTTATTTAATCAAAATACTATTTCCAATATATAAATGTTATTTCCAATTTCCTGGTTTGTCCAACTGACTCTTACTCTCCTGGAGGTCATTAGAAACTTCTCATGCATTAGCATATGAAAGTTTTCATTCTAAATACATACACCTTATAAAGATGCATCATTGGTACTGAACAATGGATCAGAAGTCAGAAGAGACATGGGTTCAAACTCTGCCTATGACACTACCTATGTGACCCTTAAAATATCGTTTAACCTTTATGAATCTGTTTCCTTTTTTGTTGTTACTGTTAATTGGGAATGACAATACTTACAGTATTATCTACCTCATGGGATTGTTGGTAGGGTCAACTGAGATAATATATGTCAAGCTCATTGAAAACTCTAAATAGTGGTGTTATTGTCAATTATTACCACATAAGCATGTACAAGATAGGAACATATAAGATTTTATATACTGTAAAAAGTCAAACTATGGAAGAATCTTGTGACCTGCAATGGAGAATATGGAATCCTCCTAAAGGAGGTAGAATCTGGTCCATAGGGGTTAAAATTTGCCTCATAATAGTGACTAACATTTCTATAGAGCTTTGCATGCTTTATCTAGTTGGTGCCTCATGACATCCTTTATAATAAGTTACTACAAGTAGCAAAAGTAACTGAGACTCAGAAAAATTAAGTCCTTTGCCCTTGGGCACCTAACTCATAAATGCAAGAAGAGGTGAGAATCAAAGTCAGGAATGTCCCGTTGCCAAGTGCAGCCCTCTTTCTCCTAAACTACACTATCTTTCTAAGACCTTTGATTCAAATCTCTCTCCAGTGGTTGATTTGAGCTGAAAATGTTTGAGAGGTTCTTGTTCTATACACTGAAAGATCTAAGCACAACCTGATGCTGGCTCCTAGGGGAAATTTTTACGGATTAGGAAATTGGCAATTAAAATAGAAGTTTATATCAATAGATCAGATGCCACATCCTCCTTCAAGAAGTCCTTCCTGATGCCTGCCCCCATATTTTTAATGCTCCCCCAGCTGAATTATATTCATTAATATGTGCACATGTTATATCCCCCATCTCCAATAGAGTATAGGTTTTTTTAAAGGCAGGGACTGATTCATTTCTATTTTGCTGTCTTCAATAGCACAGTGCCTGGTACACATGATACACAAAAATGCTTGTTGAATTGACATGATATGACTAAGTCAGCAAGTCTAGACCTCAGGGTCAGATCTGTACATCCTGGCTTATGGATGGGGTTTGAGTTTTCACACCTACTTGCTTGATAGAGCTTTAATGTACATCCTAAGTGCCAGAACATAAATCACCCGTGCCTCAGGTTGTCAAAAGTGAATTTATGACTTGTTTAATACATACCTGATGTGTAAAGCACTCCATGATCAGTGCTGGAAAGGTTACACCAAAGGAAGAAGTTTGGGGTGTTAAAAGACTTTAGCTCACCTTCAGATGAATTTGCTTTTCAAGGTGATTGGAGAAATTAAGTTCTACCTTTCCAGTTGTTGTTCCCAATCAAATTCAATATCAGAAGATCAAGCAAGAATCATGTGTGCCTCCAAATTAGGGGTTAGGTATTTTAAGATCATTTTTAGAGCTAGGTGCAGCATCTTTTGTTTTTGTTTTTTGTTTTTTTCTCTCATGCATCCTTTATTCTATTTGCCTTACTTAGATGATAGCTATAGGGAAACATTATGACCATACTGATCTTTCTATTTAGTTTTACAAATTGTTTGATGTCACTGGGACATAAATAATTTCCCCTTCCTGAGAAACAGATCTCCTGAATAAGCTGTGAACATTTTTTTTAACTTGCTATTGTTTTTATTACCACAAAGAGGTCAAATACAGATGGAAGGGTTCTGTATATAAAATAATGGGATCAGTACTTTTTGTGGTAATAAAAAAAATCCTCAAAATAAAATAGGAGTTCATCAGTTGTGGAATGGCTAAGACATAGTATATGAATGTAATTGGATATGACTGTAACCTAAAGAAATGACAAGAAGACATTTTCTCAGAGAATCTTGGAAATAATTGCATGAATCGATACAGAGGGAAGTAAATGGAAGCAGGAGGACAATTTACACAATAGTCATAGTAGTGTAAAGGAAATAGAGTTAATATGCTGTGTAGGGTAGGGATTCTCAAACTTTTTGGTCTCAGAATCCCTTTGGACTCTTAAAAATTATTGAGGATACCAAAGATCCTTAGATTGTGTAAATTATATCTATTGATACTTACCACATTAGAGATTTAAAAGTCAGTATTACTATGAAAATAGCTTTGACCTCACATATTCCCTGAAATTGCTGTGAGGACCATCAGAGCACATTTTGAGAAGTGCTGTCACAGTGGATAGAATGCTAGTGTTAGAAATACTTGAGTTCAAGGTTTGCTTCTGACTCATGCAGGCTGTGTGATCCTAGGCAAGTTAATAAATCTCTCAGTGCTTTAGGCAACTCTCTAGTAGCAGAGAAGGCACATAATTTGGAAAACATGTTGCATGTCATAGGGAAATAGAATAAGAAATTATTGCTTATTGGATCCTGTCAAGTCTTTGTGGAAAGCAAAATAAATACTTGTGAGGAACACATTCTTTACAATAAATGATACATTGGGATAGTCCAAAAATGATGTAATATGAATTATACTCAATTAAAGAAATATAAATTCAGTTCCTACTACAGATGAGGCATTTTTTGGGGAAGAGGGACAAAAGTTTAAAAAAACATGCTACAGTCTTAGTGTTATGATATTTACTTAGAGTTCTGGTAATCAATAAGACACCACATTCACATTCATAGGATAATGGACTTAGAGGTAGAAAAGACTTCTGAGATTATTTCATCTAATTCTCTCATTTTACAAATACAAAGACAAAAAATGAGAATTTCCTGCCATCAAAGAGCATTTTCTACTTGTGGGGTGGGGAGGACCTACATAAGTAAAGACAAATGTTTAAAGAATTTTAAGAGTTAAAGGGGAATGATAACTGGGAAGATTATGAGAATTAGGAAAGCAGTTTGACTAGAATGAAGAGTATATGAGAGTACTATGGAAAAAAATGTGAAAGTAAGTGGAAGGAAGATTGCAGAGGTCTTTAAATGCCAGGATGAGGATTTAATATTTTATCCTGGAGGCAATAGAGTGAATGGAAATTTTGAAGCAAAAAAAGAGATAGAATGGTTATAAAATTTACGCTTTCAAGAGTTTGAAAGAAATGTTAAACTGACAACCTTTGTTTACCATTGTTATACACAGATTTAAACCCAATAAAAATTTGTAGGAAAATTCTGGGTAAAATATGTTTCTTTTTCCCTTCACTCTGTTTCTTCTAGAAAAATAGGATTCAGGAAAATGAAAAAAGAGAAGGAATGAATGAGGGACTTGGTCTCAATCTCTCTGTCTCTCTCTGTCTCTCTCTTTCTCTCTCTCTCTGTTACTTTAAAAAAAAGGGGGGGTTTTGGACCCCATATTTGTATAAACAATACATGGAGGTTTTCTGAAGTACAGTCATTAAAAGTGAAGGATACACAGTGGATTAAGAGGTGTAGAAATCATGAAATTATGACAATCCAAAAATAATTCATGCTTTTATCTGAACAGGAGTCACAGTTGATTGTCATCAGGAAAGCCATCCCTGCTGGGGATGGTCTGAATTACAGCCTTTTTTCTCAGAAATGCATGACAAGTCATTCAGGCTTACACAATCTTTAACTTCTTTCATTACTGCCTGTATAAAACCAGCAGACCTAGAAGTCCATATTACGTGCTTCCAAAAACCAAAAAACCTAACAGCTGGTCCCAATTATCCTAACTACATTGTAACCACATGCATAAATGGCTTACTTTCTGTTGGGTTCCTTGGTTTAATGAATGGAATCATTTAAGAAAGTTTCCAGAAGTATTGTAGTCTGTGTATACATTCATTTTAGCTTTAGTTTCATCTTAGCTTTTGAGAATTGTTGAAATGAACAATTAGAGCATTATGCAAATAGGACAAGAAGAGGAAGAGGAGGAAGGAGGGAAAAGGTAGAAAAAGAAGTAGTATTTCAAATGCCACAAAAGACCTTTCCTGATGTTCTCATTTAGTGATCCCATGCAGTACTTCCCCCAATACTTTGTATTGGTTTGGTTTATATTTTACATGCTTATCTGTGTACATGTTGCTTCACATGTCATCTCCCAAAGGGCATGACAATTCATTTTGTTTTTGCACCACTAGTACATGCCTAAAACACAGATGTCTGCTTTATCGAGAAGCAATAGAAAGAGAAGGAGGAGGAGGAGAAGAAAGAGTGGAAGGAGAAAGGAAAAGAATAAGAAAGGGAAAGGAGAAGGAAAAAGGGAGGTGTAAAGAGAGGAAGAAGGAGGTGATAACAGTAAAGGGGAAAGAAAAGGAAGAGACAAGAGGGGAAGATATTTTTGCAGCACTAATTCAAAAGAAGTAAAATTATTTTTAAGGATTCCTGGATTTAATAGATACTTTTAATAATTAAGTTAGACAAATTTCCTCTGGTTTCAGGCATACACCAAGGTAACCACATCAATAATGTTAAAAAGGTTTGACATTTCTGACTCTTTTAACCTTTATCATAGGTTCCTGCTTGGCTATATTATGGTATTTAACTAAAGACATCCAGTGTCCATGTGGCATTGTCTTTCATGGCAGTAATCTGAGGTAGAAACATTAGACCTTTTCCTTTTCTTTCTATAAAGGTAAAGTAATTTTTTAATAATTAACGTCACTAAATGAATTTTTATTCTTAAATATTTTGATTGGATCATCTGCCTAGAATCTGTTTTCATAAGTAGGAGAAAATAGAAAAAAAGAAATTCTAAGCCGAATTGTAGGTATATATATGTGCATATCATCTATCAGTCTATACAAACATAGTAATAGAATACACACATATATACTTTGGTGTACTCAGTTGAGTAGTATTGGATTATTGGATTTGGACTTAGAAGATCCAAGCTTACATCCTAGATCTGTCCTGCCACTATGTGCTTTTGACCAAATAGTTTCACCTCTCAAGTATCAATTTCTATACTTGTAAAATAATGGTTTAACAAAATGAGTTCTAAATTCCCTTCCAATTCTCAATCTATTTTCCTATAATTTGATGATCCCAATGGAGTGAGTATGATTTTCTTAGCAAGGAGGCTACTAGCTTGCACAGATTGAGGTGGTTCAATTTATTTTCTCTGAAATTAGTGAGATGCCATTTTAAAATGCCCATAGAGTTCATAAAATGTACTTTGGGATCAGTGATGAGAAACTGTATACTAGATTTAAAAGACGCTTTACAATTATATGAACATTTTTTCCAGGCATACCTTGGAGGTATTGTGGTTTAGTTCCAGACCACCACAGTAAAGCAAATATTGCAATAAAGCAAGTCACATAAATGTGTTGTTTTTTCAGGGCTTATAAAACTTATGTTTATACTACACTAGTTTATTAAGTTGCAACAGTATTATTTCTTTTAAAAAGTATGTACCTTAATTAAAATAATTTATTGACAAAAATGATAAACATCATCTGAGCCTTCAATGAGTAATAATCTAGTCATAATCTTTGTGTTGGTGGAGGGTCTTGCCTCGATGTTGAGGGCTGCTGACTGATCAGTGTGGTAGTTGCTGAGGTTGGAGTGACTGTGTCAAATTCTTAAAATAAGATGAAAATGAAGTTTGCCACATGGTTTGAATCTTCCTTTCACTTGAACACTTAGAGGCCATTGTAGGGTTATTAATTGGCCTAATTTCAATATTGTTGTGACTCAGGGGATAGGGAGGCCTGAAGAGAGGGAGGAAGACAGGGAACCACCATTCATGGAGTAGTCAGAACACACATTCCGTTTCTCGGTTAAGTTCAGCATCTTATATGATGCAGTTTGTGGTTCCCCCAAACATTTGCAATAGCAGCATCAAAGATCATTGATCACAGATCAACGTAACAGATATAATAGTAATGAAACAGTTTGAAAGATCATTAGAATTACCAAAATATGATACAGAGACATGACATGAGCACATGCTTTTGAAAAAAAAAATTGTGCCATTAGGTTTCCTTGACAGA
Organism: Vombatus ursinus; assembly: GCF_900497805.2. Lineage (NCBI taxonomy): Eukaryota > Metazoa > Chordata > Mammalia > Diprotodontia > Vombatidae > Vombatus > Vombatus ursinus. The sequence continues at coordinate 2,036,273 of NW_020951957.1, forward strand.
GGGTTATCACAGACTTTCAATTTATAAAAAAAAGCAATATCTGTGAAATGCAATGAAGCAAAACACAATAAATGAGGTATGCTTATATGTACATACATATGTATATATTATATATACATATTCTTGCATATATGCAAACATATGTGTATATGTATACACACATATATATTTGTATGTGGATACACAAACACAAATACTCTTCCCCTCAACACACACGTCCACCTCTGAAGAGTGTTTTAGGAAGTACATAGGGACACACATTTTTTTGTTGAAATTATGTACAGTACTCTAGTAGAAGTGGTATATGAAATTTTGAGAAGTGTCACTAATTCTAATTATGATTTATTAGACCAAGTAAGCTAGAGGAGGAGGAAATGAGGTAACACGATGTCGCACTGTAGACACGTTTTCATGGCTGTTAATTTTGAGAACAAGAAGCAAAAGTAAATTACCAGAAGACAAATGGATTTCCATTTATATAACAAGGGCTCCCTCCCCCCACCTCATTTATGGAGGTTCAATCAGCAAGGCCATCCTTATATGGCTCCTGTCTGATAGAAAGTTGCTGATCTGGATTAATGACTTTGTACCTCCATCCAACTATCTGAACAAGAGAATAGTAATATTGTGATAATAATATGACTAATAAAGATGATGATAATGATTACTCCTTACCAAGGCTAATCCCTCTACTTGATCAAGCAATATTATTTCATCCTATCTCCTTCAACAGAGGTTAAGTGACTTGCCCAGGATCACATAGCTAGTCAATGTCTAAGGCTGGATTTAAATGTGGGTCTTCTGGACTGCAGGTCCAATGTTTGGTCCACTGTGCCACCTAGGTATTGAAAATAATAACTTTTATTTATATAGGTCCTATAAGTACTATTATTCTCATCTTACTATTAAGAAAACTGAGACTCTGAGAGATTAAGTGAACTGTCCAGGGTCACATAGCAAGTGAATGTCTGTGGAGAGATTCAAATTTAGGTCTTTCTGACTTCAGGGAAAGCTAAGTATTTTGGAGGAATCATTAATCTATCCAATTGTCATTCACTAAAGGACTTAAGTTTCTGAGAATCTGGGAGAGATGAGTCTTAGATGAGAAAAAAAAAATTAATTCTCTAAATGTATTCAGCAAGTCAAATTCAAGATGCCTGGTTATTCACCATAAAATAGACATGTTATATACCGGAGTTATGAAATAGTGTTAGACAAGCCCTTTCCTCTTTCTGAGCTTCATTTCCTTCTACTATAAAAATGAGGGTATTGGTCTAGAAGAACTCCAAGTTCCCTTCAACTCTGACATCCTATAAGTCATGCTCTTTGTCCTTATGAAACAGTACATTTATAAAAGGTTAAAAAAAAAGACCCTCCCATCATAAAATTCACCTTTCATAATGCAACAGGAGAGTGGGCATTAATGATATATTTTAACATGCTGTATGAGAAATATTTCAAGTAAATAAAGAAACATATAATATTTTATATTGGTATGCACCAGTTACGGATGACTGCCCAAGTTCATATTGATATGTCAAACACAATATTTAATATTCTTCTGTGAATGTTATTTCAAATTATAAATCAAAAACTAAATCAACAACAGGGCTACATTTGAGAATCATAAATAATTGTCAGATGTCAGAGAATGGTTTATCGTATAGAAGTCAGATATTGATAGATGGTGTGGCTTTCACATTTCTTATTGTTATTTTCAAATCTGTTCATGCTTAGAAGCCTCTCAATATGGTCAATAAGTATCCTGAGAGGGCAGCCTCAGTTCTAAGAATCAGATTGTAAGGAAAGATGCTCTGGGCTATTTTGCCATTGCCATTCTGTTAAATGTTTCCCTTTATGATCTCTCTTGGAATCCATCTAAGTCAAACTGAGGCTCAAACACCTCATTTTTAAAGGGGAAAAATAAAAACACTTCCAAGCGGTCCAGCTTGCTGAGCCCTCTTCTTATCTCTCATTCTTTGTATTCTGCTATTTAGCCTGCCTTAAGCCATGTTGAAAGGAAGAATGCTTTATAACCAATATCTTATTAAATCCTCAAAATATTCCTTTGAGGTAAGTACTATTTTCCTAATTCTGAGATAAGGAAACTGAGGCTGAGCAAAATGAAACCATATTTGCCTTGGATCACAGAGCTGTCAGCTATCTGAGGAGACATTTGTATCCAGGTATCCCTAACTCCAATTTCACTAAACAATCTATTATGTATGTTTCCCCTACATTTTCCATAGTAGAGTGAATGAACAATTGCCTTAGTGAGACAATTTGGTAAATGGGACAGAGTGTGCTATAGTTTAAAGATTTCAGAGCCAGAGAATCTAGATTCCAACCCTAGCTTCTCATTATCTTTGTTCCTTTGGACAAATCATTTAACCTTTCTGGGCTTCTATTTGCTCGTCTATAAAATCAAGGAGTTATATTACATGTTTTCTAAGTTGTCTTCCAGTTCTATATTTATGAACCTAAGAATTCTATTCCCAATAGATTTTAGATAATATTTGAAATTTTCTAGATTCTTTTACTTACTTTTAAAGTGAGAAGTGTCTTCTCTATATGAAGAATAATTGGAGCAGAAAGTTTTGTTTATCCAAGACTTCTGAACCAAAAATCTAGAATTAAATCAAGTTTTCATGCTATACAAAGTACTAAAAAATATGCCTGATTTTGAGGACTTCTTACATACTCACTATGTTATATAGTAAAGGAGATTTTGGCCTTCTTTAAAAACCTGTGACTAATTAGCTTGGGTCACAGGTACAATTCCCTTACAACAAACTTGAAGTTGCTTTCCTTTCATGGTCGTGCTCTTGAATGAATGTGAAAATGCCCAGAATTTGTCCCATCATTTCATTTGATGAAATATAATCATTAAAATAGTATATAAATCTAGGGGAGAAGGTCTGATGGTCCCTGAATGTCTAAAAAAATCCAGGAATCTTCATTTTATCTAAAGATAAAGTGACCAATACTTCCACCTTGATCAAAGAATCATAATTTTAAAACTGAAATTGACCTCAGAAGTCACCTACTCCAATCTCCTTTGGAAATTTAGACTTGGAGAGGTCAATTAACTTGCTCAAGGTCACAGATGCAGTAAAAAGTACAGTTAACATTAATATTCAGTTCTTTCTGACCTCAAATGTAGTACATTTTTTCCCACTGCGACATTTCAATTATCCTTTTTCCATGCCCACTACATCAAGGCCTCTTAACCTCTCTTAACATGGGGTCTATGAGCATTTTAAATTTTATTTGACAACTGTAACGTAATATCATTGGGTTCCTTTGAATTTTATTTTTTACATAAAAATAAATATTATTCTTGGAGGGCTACATAGCCTTAACCAGGCTATTAAAGGGGTCCCAAGACCTAAAATAAATTAAAAACCTCTGCCACGAATTTTTAAATCTATCTTTTCATAAGACAAGTGGAGCAAAAATATTAAATATCAGTTTTGTGATTTTTTTCTGTTTGGTTATTAGACTGCAGTCTGTCAGATTTAAAATCAGGAAGATTTATGTTCAAATATTGCTTCTGATGCTTAATAGCTGTGTAGCTCTGAGCAAGTTATTTATGTGCCTCAGGTAACTCCCTACGATTTATTTGTCTAGTCATAGTTACTTATGTGCCTCAATGGATGAAGTGCTTACATTGGGAGATTTTTTGTACTGATGAAATAGTAGATCTTTTACATACTTCTGTAAATAAATTATATGCCCAAAGATATTGGCATCTTTGGAGACCTGACATCATAAAACAAAACCTCCCACATATAATCTTATAATCAAGTTTTCCCAAATTCTTCTTTGTATTCAATCCACCACCCTCCCCCAAAAGGTTACCATTTCTAAAACACCAGCTGATAAGCAAGTGGGGCCTGCCAGAGGAATAGTCCCTCCATGGTGGCACTCACATCACAGCATATTAATGGTCTTATGCATGTTATATTCCTAGAAGCCCTTTCCTTCACAGATTTGTGCGAAATAGTTTATTAGATACTGGGGAGTGGGAACTAGGTGCCAGACTGAGGTTTTACTCCTGGTCTCTGCCAGAACAGATATGCAGGGAACTGAACCTCCAAAACAAGGGCTTTGGGACTGCCCAAACAATTCAGTGACAAAATCCAGAAGAGGGAACAGATGTCATCACTCTGGATCTGAAGACTGAACCACCCTTTGAGGTTCCATGACCAACCTTGTGATTAGAATGTACTTGTAAAAATCTCAAAACTTTGAAGGAGCTAGATGCCTCACAAAATGTGAACATACATGGAAATTACTGTAGTCCAAATTGATTTGAAGGAATCAAGGACTTAATGACAATATGAGATAAATGTTTTGCGGGAATTAAGATTCAATGAAGAAGTATGTAATGAGAGGTTAACTTTTTCAACCACATCCTTTTGCTGTCCCCAATGAAATGTAAGACTTATTTTTGTTGTTGCTGAGAAAATCTATATTATCATGATCTGCTATAAATTGCTTAGTTTAGATCCCCCATAGCTATTAAGTGTTTTCTGCCTCTTGGAATTATTTTGTATTTATTTCTCTGTGTACATTATATCTCCTAGTAGAATGAAAACTCAGCTCCCTGAGGAAAAGTACTGTTTCAGGTTTTTTGTTTACCTTATTTTTAAATTGTTTGAATTTTCATTTAGACATGGTAGGTCAGTAATAAACGTAACAAATTGAATTGAATTCTAGTATTAGTAACATAACCACAAAAGAAAGGGACATAAAGACTAGTTCTGCCACTTACTGTGTGACCTTTGGACATTTAATCTCACTGGGCCTCAGTTTTTTCATCTATAAAAAGAGTAGATTGACTCGATGATCACTAAAATCTCTTCCAGTTGAATTCTTCTATAGTTCTGTAAGGTCCACATTGCAATACTGGCTAGTTTATTTCATATTTCATAATCCTATGTTATCCTCTCCTTTCTTTAATATGAGGACAATTAAAATAGGAAAAAGTAGGATTATTGTCCATGCAAGGGTGGGGTGCCACATTCTTTCATTTCATAACTGGCTGAGCATAGCATTCCCAGATGTGGAACAATTCAGACCCACGGGTAGTCAAATTCTGATCGTAATTTGTTTATTTTGAAATATTATCTTTAAATACAAGGAGCTCACATTCTAAAGGGAACAAGATGCATGTAACTATATAAGTATATATGTATGCATGCATGTATGTGTGCATATACACACACAAACACACTTTTGTATATGTATATATATGTATACACATACATATATGTATGTATACATTTATGTGCATATGTGTTAACTGTGTGCATACACACAAATGTAGTGGGCAGGGAAAAAGGATAATTGAAATGTCACAGTGGGAAAAAATGTACTACATTTGAGATCAGAAAGAACTGAATATGAATGTTAACTATGTGCATACACACAAATGTATATGTATGTAATGGAAATGGAAAGCAATCTCAGCAAGGGGGAAAGGAAGGGGCAGATGGGAGATGGAAGGTCATATGTGATGAATAGTAAGCAGGCTAGTGTTGCTGGATTCTTAGGTTATATAGAAGGGATTTTAATATAATAATAATAAAAAAATAAAAAGGTGGGAAGGGAACAGGTTGTGAAGGGCTTTAAATACTAAGCATAAAATTTTCTATGGAAGTAATAGGGAGCTGCTGTATTTCATTGCGGAGAGGACAACATATTCTGACAATACTTTAAGAAAATCACTTTGGTAGTTCAATGGAGGATGGATTAGAGTGGGGAGATATTTGAGTCAGAAGTAACAATTAGAATGCTATTGCAATAGTCCATGTGGGAGGTCATTATGGCCTGTACAATGATGGTGGGTGTGGGAATGCAGAGAAGGGGACACATGAAAGGCGTTGTGAAAACTTTGAGGACAAGATTTGACCACAAATTGGATATATGGCCTGAGTGGAAGAGAAGAGGTAAGAGTAACATGAGGTTTAGGACTGGGGGACTGAGAGGTTGATAAAGTCCTGTATAGTAATAAGAATTAGGTGGAGGTGAAGGTTTAGGGGGAAAGATAAAGAGTTCTGTTTTGGATATATTGAATGTGAGATGCCTACAGTATACTCAGTTTAAGATGTTTCACCTAGCAGTGTAAAACAAGAGGTCAGGAGACATATTAGAACTTGATAACCAGAAATGAGAATCATCTGCATAGAGAAGATAAATGAACTCATTCCATGTTTAAATGGTTCTAATTGTTAGGACATTTTAAAAAAAAAAGCAAGCCTAAATCTGTTACTTACACCAAGTCATTGATCTGAACTCTCCCTTCCGGTCCCAAAAAGAATAAGTCTCTCTTCCACATCACATCTGTCAAATATCTGATGATAACTATAATGTCGTACTCCATTCCCTCAACTACTTCTTAAATCTTTGCTTCCAGCTAAATGTCACCTTTTCCTTCAACCAATCAATGCTCAATATATTATCTTTTTTTTTTAATTTCCACGTTAGTCATGTTGTGAAAGAAGAAACAGAACAAAAGGAGAAAGTCAACAAAAAAGTGAAATTAGTGTGCTTTAATCTGCATTCAGACTCTATAATTTTTAGTCTGGACATGGATAATATTTTCCATCATGAGTCTTTTGGAATTATCTTAGATCATTGTATTGCTGAGAAGAGCTAAGTCGATAATAACTGATCATTACATAGTATTGTTGTTACTGTGTACAATGTTTTCCTGGTTCTACTCATTTCATTCAGCATCAGTTCATGTAAGTCTTTCCAGGTTTTTCTGAAATCTACCTGATCATTTTTTATAGTATAATTGTATTCCATTATATTCATATACTACAACTTGTTCAGCTATTCCCCAAGTGATGGACATTCCCTCAACTTTCCGATTCTTTGTCACCACAAAAAGAGCTGCTATAAATATTTTTGTACATGTGGGTCCTTTTCCCTTTCTCATGACTCTTTGGGATACAGACCTAGTAGTGGTATTGCTGGATGAAAGGGTATGCCCAGTTTGATTGGCCTTTTGGCATAGTTTCAAATTGCTCTCCAGAATGGTTGGATCAGTTCATAACTCCACCAACAATGCATTAGTGTCCCAATTTTTCCACATCCACTCCAAAATTTATCATTTTCCTTTTCTGTCACATTAACCAATCTGATAGATGTGAGGTGGTACCTCTGAGTTGTTTTAATTTGCATTTCTGTAACCAATAATGATTTTGAGCATTTTTTTCAGATGACTATAGATAGCTTTAATTTCTTCATCTGAAAACTTCCTGTTCATATTCTTTGACCATTTATCAATTGAGGAATGACTTAGATTCTTATAAATTTGAATCTGTTTTTTATATTTGAGAAATGAGACCTTTATCACAAATACTTGCCATAAAAATTGTTTCTCTTCTTTCTGATTTTCTTCTAATCTTGGTTGTGATTGTTTTGTTTGCGCATCAATGTATTATCTCAATGCCCTTTATCATCTGGTCACCCTCCTAATTAGCAACATAATCTGTTCAACTGAAGTGATATTATATATGTAGTAGTTGTGCTTCAAATTTTTCATCTTACTCCTCATTAAACTGTCAGTCATTTGACTTATTCCAAGTGCCACCTTATAAAATATTCCTCTCTAGGCATTTGTCTCTTATTCTCCCTTCTCTTTCTTGGGAGCAAGCTAACATTAGTCAATAGTGATCTCAAACAGCAGGGCCCAGAATCATTCTTTTATACTTTTATTTTTCCTCCTTCCTAGTGATGTTGAGAAAAAAAATGAGATAATACCTGAAAAGAAGAATGTTAACATATGAAGAAAAAATTCATATACATGTGAATTTTTTATTATTTTTGTTTTATACTTGGCTAAACAGAAATGATTTCTTGAAGGATTTTTACAGACCAGGTTTTAAGATTTTCAGATTAAACATGTTGTTGATTGTCTATCCCCACTAGATATTTTTGATAATCATACCAATTAACTCAAATTATTTTTCATAGATATACAATTTGCCAAGAGAAGATAAAAAAGGCAAAGGGAGAGAAAGAGAAGAAGGGGTGTTATCCTGACAATTTATCCCTTCTTTGCCTTTATAATGAAAACACATTAAAGCATAATGAAATTCAAAGCAACTTCAGAAGATGTCAGTCCAATCCTTAGGTAAGCGAGAGTAATATTAGAGCACAAATAAGTAAATCTTAAATGCTATTTCTGTTTTTGTCTTCTAGAGTACAAATGATGTAGTAATTCTTGCTTTTGCCTTATAATATTATTATATTATAATTATGCCAACATTATATATTGTTTTATGTTAAAGAGTTAATAACTGATAGTGACTAATTTCATGTAAATGGAAAGTACAATTGTAGGAACTCGGGAGTTAGAATGGCAAGTAGAGTGTGTATCTTCACACCATGGTTTTCCCCAAAACTCTGAGACAGGTTTGATTAAGATGCAGCAGAATGTTTATGGCTCCTCTCTAGGCAGACTGGTCAGTGTGTGGATAGGTTGAGTGAGCTACACAGTCCTGATAGCAAGAATGGGATTCACACAATGCCTGGGCTACACAAGTTATCTTTCCATTGGAAATTATTTTATAAAGAAAACACATAGTCATAATGGGTTTTCAAACAGTCAGTCGCTGTCCTTAATAGCAGTTTGTTACGTATTTATACCCTGTGTGTAAACAAGGATAAGTTTCATTCTTGGGGATGCTTAACTGTCAGTAGAATTCTTATTCTTTTAGATTCCAAAAGTAATATGATGAAGAAGCTAGGGTAGAGGGTGAAGAAAATAGATGAGGAGAAAAAGGAAGAAATGAAAAGTTAATTAGAAATATTTCTTTTATTTTAAATGTTGATTTTTTTAATCATCTGCTATCACTGTCATTTCCCAATAATCCTTTACCCCATAGAATACTCCCTTGTAACAAAGGCAAATAACCAAACACCACAAATCAACACAGTATCTAACATGATGCTTTCCCTCTCAAACTACCTTGAATTTAACTATTATATATAGTACATATGCATATATATAATTTATTCTTTATATTGATTTATTAAGTGTCATGAGGCTCATAACCACTTTTTTGTTGGTTTGTTATGTTTTCACGAGGCAGCTCAGTGGCACAATGGATAGAGTGCTGTACCTGGATTCAGGAAGATCTGGATTCAAATCTGGTTTCAGACATTTAATAGCTGCGTGATCCTGGGCAAGTCACTTAACCCTGTTTGCCTCAGTTTCCTTGTCTGTAAAATGAGCTAGAACAGGAAATGGCAAACCACTCTAGCACTTTTACCAAGAAAACCCCATGTAGGGGTGTTGCAAAGCATTGGACAGGTCTAAAATGAGTGAATGACAACAACAACAATCTGTTTGAATACATACTTCTGGTCCCCTTCATTAGAACATAAGCTTCTTGCCAATAGGAATTGTTTCATTCCTTGTATTTGCATTCCCAGCACTTAGTTTAACACAGTGGCTGAAAAATAGTTGGCAAATAATACATATCTGATTACTAACTGATTGTTTCTTTTTTGTAATTCATCACCTCTCTACCAAGAAGAGAGAAGTTTCATATCTTTTCAAAGATAAGTCAAGTAACATCGAAGTATAGATATATGCCAGAATGGCATCTTCTATCATGATAAATTTGTATATGTGTAAATATCACACAATCATAGACTTTCAGAGTGTAAAGGATTCCAGTGGCCATCTAGTCTAACAAAAATAAAGTATAACCTAGTGGTCATCCAACCTCTGACTAAGTAAGTGATGTAAAACCTATTGTCTCCCATAGTAATCCATTCCAGTTTGAAATAGCTCTATTGGTTAGGAAGGTTTTCTTTACATCCAGCCAAAGCTTACCTCTTTGGAACTTCCACCCATTGCTCCTGGATCTGCCTTATGGGACAAGCAGAAAAAGACTAATCTTTCTTCCATATGTCTTCTCTTCATGTTCTTGAAGACTGCTATACTTGAGTCTTCAGGTTAAACATCCCCAGTCCTGTTGACCAGTCCTCATATGGCAAGCGATCAAAGCCCTTTACCTTTCTGATTGTCCCTTAGATATTTTTTCAGTTTATGAAGCATGCTATGAAACAATTAAAATATCAGCATATGAAAAAATAACGTGGAAAACTTTGATAAACTTTATACTATGCCTTAATAATAAGATTCTCAGTTTTGATACAGCTATTCAAATAAGGCATAAGCATTTGAGGGGGTGGCATTTCTCCATGTTACCCTTGGAATTTTACATGACTATTTAGAATAAGAAATCTCCTGACAGTTAAACATCTCCAAAATGAAACTTAATCTTGTTTGCACACAGGGTGAAAAGTAAAGAAGGGAGTAAATTATCCTGACAATTTACTCCCTAACACTTCCTTAATGAAAACACATTAAAGAATAACGAAATTTAAAGCAACCTCAGACAATATCAGTCCAATCCTTAGATAAGCAAGAATAATATTCGAGCACAAATAAGTAAATCTTAAATGTTATTTCTACTTTTGCCTTTCAATGTATAAATGATACAGTTATTCTTGATTCTGCCTTAATGTTTATAACTGTTTTATGTTTAACAGTTAATATAGCCTGTGGTGACCAATTTCATACAATTATGAGGACTCGGGAGTTACAGTGGCAAGTAGAATGTCTCTCCCCACACCATGGTTTTCCCAAAACCCTGAAATACATTTGATTGCATTGCAGCAGAACGTTTGTGGCCCCTCTCTGGGAATTCCAGACTGTTCAGTGTGTGAGAAGGTTGGAAGAGCTACACAGGTCTGATCGCAAGAATGAGTTTTCATACAATGCCTGGGCTGCACAGGGTGTTTTTCCATTGAAATTATTTTATAAAGAAAACACATAGTCATGGTGAATTTACAGCCAGTCAGTCACTATCTCTAATAGCAGTTTGCTATTTTGGGGGAAAGAGTCAAAGACTTACTAATCATATAGTCATTGGCTCCAGAGTTCCAATATAGGGTAGACTCTGCCTTTCTATTTGCACTTACATAAGAACTGGGGTAAATGAAAGTTAAACCTAGGAATTAGACTTGACTGAACACACACTGAAATTGAGGCTTATTTTAAAATGACATTAGTCATGTTAAGGAAAAGAAATTATAGTGTGCCAACTCCTTTGCCTTTGTATTTCAACATCATTAAAGATTATTCTGATTTTTTTAAAATGAAAAAGTAAGCAACTAAGTTGGTAATTTTTTTAATGTTTTCTCAATTGACTTTTTTCAGTGGTGATCCATCAGTAAACATTTATTATGTGCCTACTGTGTGCCAGAAACTGTACTAAGTGCTAGAGATACAAAGTCAAAAGATAGTCTCTGCCCTCAAAAAGCTTACAATCTAATGAGAGAGATAACATGTAAACAAATATATACCAAAAAGCTATATATACAGGATAAATAGGAAATAATTAAAAGAGGGGAGGCACTGGAATTAAGAGGGGTCAGGAAAGGTTTCCACTAAAATATATATGTGTGTGTATGTGTATATATATATACATGTGTGTGTGTATGCACATATCTGTGTGTATGTATGTTATGTATTATGTATATATATAACTTCCAAATTCTGAAAGAAATAAGAGGACAAAAGGATAGGGTAAGGGGAGATGACAAGGGAGGGACTCTTTAAGGAGTGGGTAAGTTAAGGAATAGGAGGGCAAGGTAGTAGGTAGAAGTAAAGCAGAGGAGTGAGAAGAGATAGGATAAATAGGGTGAAAAGGAAAATGAGGAAAAATAGGAAGGAAGAAAGTACACACCAAGTAATTGTAGCTTGGAATGTGAATGGGGCAAATTTACCCATAAAATGGAAATAGATAGTAGATTAAAAATTTGAATACAACAATATGTTCCTTTCAGGAAACATTAGAAAAATGAGAGATACACACAAAGACAAAAAAAAAGACAAGAGTAGAATTTAGTATATAAAAAGAGCAGGGGTAGTAACCATGATCTCAGACAAAGTTGAAGTTAAATATATGTAATAAAAAAATAGAGAAACTGCACTATGTGTCAGCAATATTATTCAATGTTGTCTTAGACCATTTAAAATACCTAGACAGTATAAAATACTTGAGCATATATCTACCAAAATACACCCAGGAACTATATGAACATCAACATAAAATATTTTTATTCGCACAAACTCAGATCTAAATAACTGAAATAATAGTTATTGTTCATGTGTAGGTAAAGCCAATAGAAATTTAAAAATAACAATTTTACCCAATTTATTTATTCAATGTCATCCCAATTAAATTGCTAAAAAGTATTTTACTGAGTTAGAAAAGACAATCACAAAGTTCATTTGGAAGAGCAAACGGTCAGGAACTTCAAAAAAATGAGGAAAAAAATGTAAAGGAAGTTGATTCAGCAGTATCAGAACTTAAACTACAAAGAAGAATATTGTTGAAGTATAAAAAGGATAATTTCAATTATTTTAAATTAAAATTTTCTTATATAAATAAAACCTATGTAGCCAATAATAGAAGGAATGCAGAAAATTAGGGAAAAAAAAACTTTCATAGAAAATCTCTCAGAATGTGTTTAGGTTAGAATATTGCTATGCTATAGGAAATGATAAGCTAGTTTATTTAGAACAACATGGAAAGACTTGGACCTATGGAGGAAGATGCTATCCACCTTCAGAGAAACAGATGACAGAAATTACAGTCTTACATAGGAAGGTATGAGTTTATAGGTGTATACACATGTATATTTATAATATCTGCATATGTATACATATATGTATATGTATGTATGTATATCTACTTAATTGTAGCTTCCTTTAAGATGGGAGGGGAGGGGGGAAATAAAGTAAAAAATGCACAGTAGAAAACAAAAAAAAGCCTTTAACAAGGGAGCAAAGAAAAGTTGGGCAACTTTGAAAACAATGTGTAGCATTTGTTGTATAGGTTTTCTTGAAATGGAAATTCACTGTCTTATATTAAATTCTCTGTTGTGTTCTGCTGTGTACATGACAATGGTTTTTGTTTTTTGTTTTTTGTTTTCCTTTCTCATTTGTATTTAAGTTTAAAATTAAAAAAAAAATACAAGAACAAAAACAAAAGACCAGAAAGGTAGAAGGGGGCTAAGTTATGATGGTTTTGAATGCCAGGAAGAAAATTTTGCATTGGATCCTGGAAACAATATTGTGTGTGTGTGTGTGTGTGTGCATACGCACATGTGCACACACGTGTGCATGCACACACATGCCCGTGATATGATTAGTTCTGTGCTTTCAAAAAATCACTTTGGTAGATGAATAGAAGATGAATTTGAGTGGATACTTGAGACAGGCAGACCTACTATCAGGCTATTATAATATTCCAGGTATGAGGTGATGAGGAGAGAAGAGGGTATATAAGAGAAATGGTGCAAAGATGAAATCGACAGACCTTGGCAACAGATTAGATATGGAGGATGAGAAATAGTGAAGAGTTGAGGATGTCTCCTAGGTTGCAAGTTTGAGGAATTGGGAGGAGGGCTTTGCCCTCTGCAGTAATAGGGAAGGTCAAGGCAAATGGGGGAAAAAGACAGTAAGCTTGCTTGTTTTTGAAAGACATGAGTTTTGTTTAGTTTAAGATGTCTATTGGACATTCAGTTTGAGATGTGTGAAAGATAGTTGGAGATGTGAGATTAGAGCAGCAGAGGCATTGGGGAAGGATAAGTAGATATGACACTAGGATACAAGTGGTAAGTAAATCCATGGGAGGTAGTAAGGTTAACAAGTGAAGCTGTAAAGAGGGAGAAGAGGGTTGAGGACACAACCATAGACACAATCCCCATAGTATTCTGATTTGAGGTCATGATCTGGATGAGGATCCAGCAAAGGAGACAGAAGAGGAATAGTCAGGTAGGCAGTAGGAGAAATAAGAGAGAGTGGTTTTCTAAAAACCCTGAGAAAACAGGTTGTTAAGGAGAAGAGAATGATCAATCATTTCAAAGACTGCAGAGAGGTCAAGGAGAATGAGAGTTGAGAGAAGCTTATTAGATTTGGCCAACTAAGATATCATTAGTCACTTTGAATAGAATAGATTCAGTGGAAAGATGAGGTTACGACCCAGATTATAAAGGATTAAGAAAAGAGCGAGGAGAGAAAATACAGAGACCTATTGTGGAAGGATTTTTTCAAGGAGTTTAGCTACAAAAGGCAGAAGATATATAGAATGATAATTAATAGGGGTGGATCAAGTGAGGATTTTTTCAGGAATGAGGAAACATGGGCATACATGTAGGCAGTAGGGAATGAGGAAATGAGCAGGAATAGATTGAAAATAAGTACTAGAGTAGGGATGACAGAAGGAACAATATGTTGAAAGACATAGGGATGGAATGGGACTACTTAAACAAGAAGAGGAGTTAGCTTTGGTAAGGAGTAAGGCTTGTGGTGAAGGAGAAGATGGAAGTGAAGGAAGAAATAGTGGCAGAAGGCATCTAAATGATAGGAGGTGAGGAAGAAGGGAGAAAATGGAGTTCACAGTGAATGATCTCATTTTTTTTTTCTATAAAATATGAGTCAAGGTTCTCAGCTGGGGAGAGGGGAAACAATGGGAACTATAAGGAGGGATGAAAAAATTTGGAAGTTGCTTTGGATAGTGGGACAGTGTGTTGATAAGACAGGTATAAGAGGATTGCCTAACATCTGTGAAGGTCCAGTTGAAATTGTGCAGCATAAATTTGTAGTGGACCTAATCATAGTGCTTGTTTGATTTTCTCCACCTTCATTCATCAGAATATGCGTAACAGCAAAGGTGATAAATGATGGGAGTGACCCAAGACTGAGGTTTGGCAGGGAATAATTGTTTAAATAATGTGGTTAGGGATTCAAGAGAGGAAGACGTTGTAGAGTTGAATTGATACATCAAAGGGACAAGATGAGAAAAAGAGGAAGAGTGGTTGGTGCAAGAGAAAAGATTTGGGAGATTGGAGGTCAAGGGATTGAGGGTCGCAGTACAGACAACATATAAGGTTTTGTAAGGGAAAACAGTGGGAAAAGTCAAAAGTCAATAGTTTATAGTGGAATAAGGGAATTTTACAATTCTTGATCATATATGTGAACATATAGGTGCATTTATGTATGATGACAAAATCAATGGTATAGCCATCTTTATGTGTGGCTGAGGTCAGGTGGAGGAAGAGCTCATGGGAATTCAGTTTAGTTGAAAAACTGAATGGTTAGAGTGTATGAAGGATAGTCAATATGTATATTGAAGTCTCTTAGTATGAAGGCAGGAGTTGAGGAAGAGAGAAAAATTGTGAGTCATATACAGGAATGCATTGAGGAAGGAAAGGTTATTAAAAGTAGCTATCAAGATTTTATTGGATAGTAGATATGAATAGCATGAATAGCATAACAGGATAGGTTACTGAGTGATGGAAGTAAGTGGAGAAATTGGAAGTGACAATGGGAAGCAAGGTATATTTTATCTCCCTTGCATTGACCCTGAGATGAGGAGAATGAATGAAGGTGCACTTACTACAAGTAAGGGTATCCAGAGAGGTTGTGTCATCTGAGGAGGGGAGAGCTAGATTTCAGTAATGGCTGGTAGATGGAAAGAGTGGGAAAGGAAAGAAAATAGGATGAAGAAACTTTTGTTGCTTATGGAACAAATATCCACAGAGCACACTGGAAAGGTTGAGTGACGTTTGGTTGAAACTTCAGGGTGGAAGGATTAAAGTGGATAGGAATAAAGAATCAGATGGTGGGGGCAGAGAATGGAATTCAGATAATGTTCTATAGAGATTAACAATCACTGGCACATGAAGAAGATGACCAGGAGTGAGAATATTTATCAGTGAGTGGAGAGAACCACTCCTCTTCCCAAAGGAGTTTGAAGATATGGCTGGAAGTAAGTTCAATATGAGATAGGAGGCACATGACCATCTGACACTTCCAGATGTGGCACCATGTTTCATTAATCCTCTTCCTTCCAAAGAATAGAAATGAAGCAGGAAAAAGATGCAGCAGGAGATGGAGGTTAAATCTAAACAACAGGAGAAAAAAAAGCCCCATTCCCTATTGCCTTTCCCTTTCTTCTTCCCTAAAGGGACATACCCAGCAGGAAATAGAAAGCTCAAAGTCTAAGAGAAGGTTGCTTTCTTTATGTACCAGAGGTTCTCCATCTTCTGGTGGGGAGATGGGCTGGCAGCAGTAGTTTGGCGCAGATGGAAGACACCTGGCCTAGTCCCTTGCTGGACACTGTCTAGCAGGAGATGAAAGACAGAAAGTCTACAATCAGAAGACTTTGAATAACCTTTTGGACCTCTTTTTACCTGAGGAGACTGGCATTGAGGCAGTAGCAAGAAATGGTAAGCACTGAAGGAATTCCTTTAGGGCAAATGGAAGACACTTTGATGATAAAATCTATTTTATTTTTCCTGAGCATTGAATATCCTGGTCTTGAGAAGTGATGCCCCCAAACTGTGTTAACTCCACCATGTAGCCCCTCTGTATATGCTTAGTTCACTGGCTCACCCTTTGTTTTCTTGATGATTTTCTATTCCTTCATGTATTGCAGCCCTAACTATATAACATTAGATTCCAAATGTGATAAGTGCAATGCCTTTGAGTGGATTAGGGATAGGTATGGTTGTTTATAAAAGAGTTTAGGAATCGTTTCTTGTTTTTGTTTTTGTTTATTCTCTACTTTCTAGTTTCATCCTTAAAGGATCTTAGAATGATTAGGATTAGTTGGCTCTCCTTGTTTTCTAAATGATACATTAAGCTATTTTTTTTCAGAATTACAAGGTAATCTTTATAAATGTTTTCTGATATCTTCAACATTGTTGGCTTTTCCAAGTTTACTTCAAGAGACAGCTAGCAATGGATTGCTTTTCCTCATAGTGCATGGCCTAGTACCTCCTTGTCTATAATGAAATGCCCACAGATGTTCCCACAGACTTTCCAAAAATCTTCCCAGTTTTTATGAATCAGATCATTTAAGAGTTTTTCTTTTTCAGTGAAAAATGATACTTTTGCAATTGTATGTGATGGTTCAACTAAAGAGACCTCATAATGGCTAAATATTAGGAGGTGTATGAGATATTTATTTCAGATATAGGAAGCTCCACTACAGATGGATTAAATACTCATGGCACTCCTAAAGATGATCTTAGGAGCCCCATAAGATATTAGAGTTTGCCCTAGATCTAAAGAACATCACTTCATAATAGCCAAATACAAATAAACTAGGTCTACCATGACTTAAGACCATAAAAGGTTAACTTTTATTTCTTTATGTTTCCTCTGTATAAAAGGATAGAGGGTAAGTAAGTTCAGTTTCATTCAACTCTGAGAACTATACCAAACTTTACCTAGAGTGAATTCATGTTCCACACAGCACATACATGAACACATGATATATAGATATATATACACACAAATAGACACACATGTGTATACATATATATGTATGAATCTATATGAGAACTCATTAATTTTCTAGACAATTAATAGAGTTAACATAGCTAAATGGAGTCATAGCATCTGATATTTTAGAGTCAGGCACTAATGAGAAAGAATGCTGATAAATCATGTCTAAAGCTTTAGTAGAGGTTAATCTCCAAAGCAGGAAAGCGCTATCAACAAATTCGTGGATATAGAGCTTCTTCCCAGGTCTACGATGAAAAAAAAAAAAAACATTTGTTAGATAAGTGTAGGTTCCTAATTTCAGTATGTGAAAATACAAACTAATCTCCAGTCCCTCCTGGGAAATGCAAGATATATTTGTGGAAAATATTTTTAAAATATTATCCAATGCCAGGCACTAATGTAACAAGGTAGATGATTATTCAGAAGCCTAAAATTATTCTTGAAGTATAAACAGTATTCCGCTTCTTAAGTTACCAATTGATCATCAATTCTGTGGGCATAAGCTAATGGGCAGCCTTAACATAATTGATGACATTTACAAAGGACTTTAAAATGTAAAGAGAACTTTACATATAATATATCATTTGATCTTCCACACAACCCCAAAAGATAGGTACCACATATATTATAACCCCCATTTTACAGAATAAAAAACAATCCTCAGCATAGTAAAGAAATTTAACCATGGTCAGACAGCTAAGTGTCAGAGACAGAGTTCAAAACCAGACTCTTAATCCATCACTAATGCCACTGTATCATGTTATCTCATATTAGTCATAACCATAGATACTTCCTATAGAGTCAGAACACATAGGTTTTTCTTGCTACATCAAAGATAGAAGCATTTTAGAGTCATGTTTTGGTACTATGTTAAAGCAAGTTTGCTCATGTTGGTGGAATATGGTCAATATATGGTTAAAGTAAGCAAGTTTCTATTGAAAATGATTTTTTTCATGTCAAGCTGATATTTTGGGATATAGGAATAAGAACTGGACCTACGATTTCGTGGACAGAAGGAATAATTACCCATACATGACATCACTTTCTTTGAAATTTTTAGTCTTACACATGTGTAATTTATGTCAAATTGCTTGCCTTCTCAGTGAGGGGTGGAAGGGAGGGAGGTAAAGAATTTGGAACTCAAATTTGAGAAAAAAAAAGAATGTTAAAATCGTTTTGACATGTGATTGGGAAAAAATAAAATATTCAGTAAAAAACATCAGACCAAAACAAAACTTGCAGTATTCAAGAGGAGCCAATAGCTCTGAGAAGGCTAAGAGACTTCCTCGGGTACATAAGGCCAGTATGTATCAGAGAGCATTCTAGAACACAGCTCTTTCTTTCTTGGAAACCTTATCTCAATTCACTATGCCAGGCCATCTCTGATCATGGAGAAGAGAGCAGGAATACACATAATCTTAGCTATCTTTTTCTCTTCAAAATGGAAGTGTAAATTTATTTTTAAAAAAATCTCACTGAAAGCAGAGGAGGAAACTCAGAGACCACTGCAGCCATTTTCCTTATTTTGTATGTTTCTACCTTTGTATCCAGTCTTTTCTTAGAAAGCAGACTCATTCTGACATGTATCATACTAGAGTGCCTAAGTACAGGTTTCAAATTTTGGGGGATTATAGTTTACCAGTAGTTTATGGCAGGAAGGAGGGAAGTGACTTGGTTATCACTGCAGTTTTCTTTGAGTCAAATCAAGGCTCTTAGTTCACTTTGGCACTTTGCACACCCTGCTGTGTGCCATGCTAACTGCACACACACACACACACACACACACACACACACACACACATACATAATCTCTTATCATACACAGGCCATTTTCATACTTGGTTTCTGAACAACACTGCACAGAGGCTTGGTTTATGCTTGGATTGACTGATCATGAGCCCTGACAGTGAGGGGGGAAAAAAAAAAAGAAAAAAGGAAAAGAAAAACAGTCATCTTTTTGAACATGCCATTTGTAACTCAAGAAAAATAATATTCTCTAGTCCACATACACTATATCATGTCAGTGACATATTCTCCTTTGTATTCAATGATGCCATCAGCATTCTTAGCGAACTTTCAGAAAACAATGAATTTGTTTATGTCCATATATGGTTCTGTTTTGTTTTAGTGATAAGAGATTGTAAGAAGATTTATTTTTATTATAGGCAACTAAGTGGTGTAGAGGCTAGTACACTGGACCTAGGGTCAGGAAGACTCATCTTCATGCTTTCAAATCCAGACTCAGATACTTATTACTTTGTGGCTCTGGGCAAGGCACTTAATATCTGTTTGCCTCAGGCTCCTCAACTGTAAAATGAAGATAATAAAATGATGTATCCCCAAAGGTTATTGTGATGATCAAATGAAATAACAATTATAAAATGCTTAGCACAGTCTGACACATAGTAGGTGCTTAATAAATGTTTGTTTGCTTCCCTCCCTCTCTCATTCCTTAA